>NC_081848.1:47875179-48175179 GCF_963259705.1 Myotis daubentonii
AATGCTCCCACAGGCTCCCCCACACCTCTCTACGCTGGTCTTTGCAGCTTCTTGCTATTCTTTGAGCCTAGGAAGCACCTTTGCCTCTTCCATGCCTTTGCACAGGCTGTTCCCACTGCTCAGCCTGCCTTCCCTCTTCTCCTGCCTTCCCTAACCTGGCCAAGTCCTGGTCCTGAAATTGTCTGTCTACCTCTGTGCATGTCTCCCTTCTCGCCTCAGTCACAGAGCCAGGCACTGGACAGACACACAATGGGTTTTCATCCATTTATTCATTTCTCAAGCCCTGAACAACACCATTAACCCTGGAGAGGCACTGTGGAGAGGTGGTTAAGAGTATGGCTTCCTGGGTTCAAATCCCAATGCTGTCACTTATTAGCGGTATGCCCTGTGTGTCTTTAAACAAATTATGTAACCTTTCTGGGTCTCAGTTTCACCAGTTGTAGAAAGGGGATCATAATGGCATGTGCCTCCTGGTGTTGTCTTGAGAATTAAATAAGTTAATGTAGACAAAGTGCTAGAGCAGTACCTGATGTCTGTGTCCACGTAACTTCCCATAGACCAGGCCCTGTGCTGGGCCCTGAGAGACTGGAGATAAAGAAACTCGGTGACTGTCCTGGGAGCTCCCAGTCTGAGAGTGAGTGACATGACCCTGCCCTTCTTGGGTGATTGAAGGCCGGGAGGGACAAAGTCCAGGAAGTGCTATCAGGGGCTCTGTCAGGTCAGGGAATGCCCTCAGCCCTTGATGGCCCCTCCACCCCATCCCATCAGCAGTGGTCATGGGCCCTGGAGCCAAATGGTCCGAGTTCAAGTTCTGGCTCAGCTCTGTGCCTTTGGGCAGGTTACTGACTCCTCTGATCCCCACTCTCCTCTGTAACGTGGGGACTGTGAGGCGTGTATGAGCTAATGGTGTCAGGGGAAGTTTCCCATATAACAGGGTCTCCAGCTTGAGTTTGCTGCCGGCCATGACCTGTGCTGGTGTGCTGCTCTGTGATAAGGCATGGGAGGATCTACCAAAGGGACCTGTGGGGTCTCGGCAGGCATCAGGGCCAGACACCTAGCAGAACGGTGGAGCAATGTCTGAGGCCCAGGGAATGGCTGTCCAGCCCTCACTGTCTCTCCTTCCTTGTGGAGATGCCTTCACTTGTGGAATGGGGGAGTCGGGGGCAGGGGGAAGAGGCTAAATATGCTGCTCAGCTCTGGGTGACCACAACCCTGCCCAGAAGCAGTCCCCTGAGCCCCTGTGCCCCTAAGGGGGAGGGCAGGACAGGACAGTAGGGGAACCACAGCAGAATGAGCACTGACTGGGCCTTGGGAAGATGCGGCTTACCTTAGAAGGCGTGGGCTCAATCAGGAGGCTTGGGGGTCCTGAGGAGGCCTCTTAGGCCGTGTGCCTGGGTGGGTAGACAACTTGACTCTGCCTTTCTTGGGTGATGGAAGGCCGGGAGGGACCAAGTCCAGGAAGCACTTGGCCAGCCTCGCAGGCGTCGGGCCGGAAGGAGCATCATGCTCCAGAGGAGACCTCTGCCTTCAAGACCTTTGGAGATTCTCTCACTGTCTCTTTCTCTCCAACCCCATGTCAGATTCACAGACACAACCTATCAGTCATCCCTTCAAAATAGGCACAGAATCCAGTTGCTGCTCACCACTAAGACGCCATCACCCCTTGCCTGGATCACTGCAGTAGTCTCCTGGCCCGCTTCCTGCTTGTTCCTCTTACCAACCATCTCCCCCACAGCAGCCAGAAATCTTTCAAAATACACATCAGAGCATGTCATTCCTTAATGGTTTCTCCTATCTCACAGTGAAACCTGCTCCATCCCTCCGCTGTCCTCCACTCACCCCTCCAACCTTGTCTCCCTCCAACTCTCCTACTAGCTAATTCCACGCCCACACACGGGCCTCTTTGCTGTTTCCGAATGTGCCAAGCATCCTCATTCCTCAGGCCACTGGGCTTCCTGTGCCCTCTGCCTGGAATATGTGCATTTATTCCTTGATCCATCACTTCATCCGCATCCCTACCCACAGGTCATCTTAGCCATGAGCCCTTCCTGGTTGCCACCTTCCTCCCCTGATGTATGTATGCATTGATATACTTATTATTATTTATAGTACTTGTCACAAATATTATACAGTACCAGTGTGTGTTTATCTCTCCCATCACATAAAAGCTCCATGGGAAGAACTGTGTTTTTTCACAGATGTGTCTCTAGCCAGAGGGACAGTGCTGGGCATGCAGTAGGTGCTCAGTAAACCCTTGTTGGTTACATTGAATATGGACCCCAGAGTTCAGTGAGGTGACCTCCCATGGGTGTCAGAGCAGGTGACGGCAGACAGGATCTGAGCTGGGCTTGCTTGTGCCAGACCTTTCCCACAGAAACAAGGCTTTGTTCATAAAAAATCTGGGGAGTGGCAGCAGGCCACCTTCCAGATGGCTCATGGCCAGGCCTACGGGGCTCCTGGCTGGAGGTGCGTTCACTCAGTTATGGTCGCCACCTGTTGTGAGGGAAGGAGGACGTGCTCAGGGCTCTCAGCTCTTTCTGAGCTGCAGGGTCAGGTCCAGGTGCCAGGTGGACCCCCAGCGAAGCTGGACCTATTTAGGTGCCTGGTAACAGAGGGGAGCAGAGGGTCTGGCATCATACTGACACCACAGCCCCTGGTCGGGCACTGGTTCTGGCTTTGCCACTAACTCACCCCAGGACTCTGGCAAAGGCATTTTCCACTCTGGGCCTCAGCTTGCCTATTGCGAAAATGGGACTCAGTAAGGTCCAAGGCTGACTTTGACTTGGATCTGCCTTCCAGAAGAGGAAACTGAGGTCTTGCGGGGTTTGACGACGGGCCTGAGGTCACAGGACAGCATTAGTAATAGAAAGGGCCCTAAGCTTTTCACTCCCACCTTCCCACCCCCTGCACCCCTGTGTTCAAGTCCTGACTTAGAGAGCTGGTCTTCTTTTCTCAGATCTAGACTTGTTTCCCAATTAGGCTTCAAGGCCCTCAGGGCAGGAACCACATCTGCTTCCTGCTTCTCCCGGTTCTTTAAGATTGGGCAACCAGCGGGTGCTGAAGGAAGGCTTGGTGAATAAGAGGGGATATCGGGTTCCCCAAAGCCACATAGAGGGATGGCAGCAAAGCCAGGATCCCCACTACACCTCACTGGTTCTCCCAGAGCCTCCAGATGCTAGGATTTGAGTCATTCATTCATCCAAACAATATTTGCCAAGCACCTACTGTGTGCCAGTTACCACTATAGGAGAGGGAATACAGCAGTGATCAAGCCAGACAAGGTCCCTGCCCTCAGGAGCTTATGTTCCAGTGGGAAGCAGCACATGAGCAAGGACTAAGTTCATGGCCAAGACAATCTGACGTGGCAGAAACAAAATAAAGAGGCAGACGTGACTGGGGCAGAGCTGATTTCCGTAGGGTAGGTCTCTCTAAGGAGCTGAGACAAGAAGCAAAATCATACCAAGCAGAAGGAAGAGCAAGTGCGAAGGCCCCAAGGCAGGGAGAACCTCAGTGTGTATGAGGCACAAAAGGGCTTGGAGTGGTTAAAGGTGGCACCTGAGGGGATGCCAGCTGAGATGGGCTGGAGAGGTAGGCGGGGCTAGGTCATGGCCTGGTAAGGAGTTTGCATTTTACACAGGATGCAAAGATAGGATGAAGACTTCAAAGGATCCTCTAACTCTGGAGCTTCTTCCTGTTGCTGGTAGAGGAGCCACTGGGCTCTGTGGTCCCTTTCCCAGGGGGAAGGAAGGCGCTGCCCCCAAGCAGACAGAGGTTGGGGTAGCTGGCAGAGTTAGGGTGTCCCTCCAGAGAACTATGTCTGAGGTTCTGGTCCAAAGAAGCACAGCCATGTCCCACCCCACTCCCCAAGATTCCAGCCCCCCCCCCAATATCCCAGGGGTGTTACAGGAAACTGTGCCTGCAAGATGTCTAGGCCCCCACTCTTTGATTATATTAATGCCAAAATGTATTAAAGAAGCGTGGTAGAAATGCCATTCTAATTGTTCCGTACACACGCCACTGGGAGGGAACTGATTGGACACAGCTCACAGGCAGTATGTTAATACGCTATTTTCATATGATGATAGCTTTGCATAATCTTCCCTTCTCCCAGCTTTGCAGGGACCTGTTGTTAACCAAGCCCCAGGAGAGAGGGGGAAAGGCAATTTGACTTCAAGTCCACTCCCCGCCACATTAATTAGTCATGTGGCTGGGGAAAGGTGTGCTCACTCAGTACAAAGTAGACTTTATAATTTATACACCAGCTGTTTCCGTCCATTCTCCTCCCTGCCTGCCTCTAATGAAATCGTGTTACCAGAGAACTGACTGGCGTGAATTGAGCCTTTAATCCCATTGACCCTGGCCTGGCTGGTGGGGCCCAGGGGAGGGGGTGGGGCCTTTCAGCAAGGGGCTGTGATAAGAAGACCCTAGGAGGCACGACCCTTCTGTCCTTCTGCCCCCAACCCGGCCTGCAAGCCCACACAATGGATTGGCTTGGCCAAGAAAGGGGGGGTGCCGGGAGCAGGCCTGCCTGGCTGAGCAGCCCTCGTGGGGATCCCTGGAGGCTGGGATGGCTCACATTTATTGCCTCATCTTCTGAGATCCAGCGAAGCACAACATTCTCATCTAGGTTGTTCCTGTACTCAGAGAACAGGCCAGGCCAGACTGCACAACCAACGAGCTAATGCTTGCTTTTCTGGCCGTGGGGGTCGCTGGGAAAAAATGGGAGGTTTTTCTGCAGAGAGAAGGCTGCCCTAGCCCCCCAGCAGCAAACCTAAAATTTCCTGACCCCGGAAGCAGACTGGCAGCCCAGGGCCCCTTCCTGGAGGGGGAGATGGAGGCAGACCAGGAGGCAGTCCCTGGTCCTGGTTCCAGCCCGTGGTCCCAGAAAGGCAATGCTGAGAAGGATGCTTCTCTTTGCCTCCCCACAAACAGCAAGATAAGCAAGACCAGGCATCCAGAGCCACTCAAGCAAATGCCTGCAAAACAGAGCGCATTTGGCGAGCAGGAATAAACGCAGCAATTAGCACCATGGCAGCCTCTTAAACAAACACATGGGACCAAGTCATAGGTGGGGGAGGTTCAGATGCATCTGTCACAGGGGCCAGAGGCTACGAAGACAGGCTCGAGTTGAAGGAGACTGAAAATCAGGATGGTCAGGCTAAGATGTTGGGGTGGATAGACTGAGGGAAGGGACAAAGGGACAGGTAAGGTGCTTAGGGTCGGGCTGCAGTGCTGCTGGAGCAGTAGGTGGGGTGCGGGGGGGGGGTGGTAGAGGGGCATGGAGTGTTGATGGAATGGGTGAGGAGGGGACAGGTTGGCATCCAGGTTGCCATCTTTAATTTATTGGGAACCCTGATAGCCTCCCATGGACATGAGGCCCTCCTGTCTGGGAAGGCGCAGTGAGGTGAGATGCAGTGTCCCCAGACCTCAATTCCCCGAGATCCTGAGTGGGCATCCTCTACCCAGGCCCAGAACAATCCCGGTCTCCTGCCCATTGCCTGGCCTTGGCTGTCACCTTCTCCCCCAGTGAAGTCCTAGATCCTTCAAGGCTCAGATCTGCCCTGGCCAGTGTGGCCCAGTCGGTCAACTGTCATTCCCACATCAAGAGATCACCAATTCGATTCCCAGTCAGGGTAGGTGCCCAAGTTGTGGGCTCCATCCCCAGTAGGGGGCGTGCAGGAGGCAGCCAATCAATGATGTTTCTCTCTCACTTTTCCTTCCTCTCTAAAATCAATAAAAACATATTTAAAAAGGGAAGACTTAGACCTGATGTTGCTTCCGCCTTTCCTGACTCTCCAAGCTGGTTTGTACTGACCCACATCTGTATCTCCCTAACTCCTTGATGGCAGGGGTCATCTCTGCATGCCTCCCAGCTAGCATGGGGCATGACAAGTCTCATCCTTGGGTGCCCCTCAATTTACTCATCTGTAAAATGGGTTTGATTAGCTCTTAGAGCCACTCTGGCTGCATGGGCGTCCCATGAATTCTCTGAGGCTGAAAACCACATACTCTGTCCTGACAAAAGGAAGGGAACATTTCAAAGCCACTTGAACTGTGTTGTGGGCATCTGAGCTGATTTATTAGCTCTGAAATAGCCAAAGTACTGCTTTTGCTTAATGGCATTTTAAAAAAAGTCTGCAACCAGTTCTCTTTTTAATGAAAGTGTGGGGAACATCAGGGGAACCTATCCAGGAAGGGAAAATGAAGTTGTCGTTTTTCAACATAATTAAACTTGGTTTTCAAAACTCTCCTGATCTGAAATGTGAATTACGCTAATTACTTCGGGTGGCCGCAACATTGATTTCAGTGTTAAAGTTAATGGACTTAATGGACGTTGCTTTTCTCTCAGAGGTGGCTTGTTGAAGGTCCTGTTTGTCCACCATGAGGGGCCTTCACTGGACCCTCTGAATCCTCTGTCATCAGCTTCTGTTGCCTGAGGCTCTGTCTCCCACACTCCACCCCCTCCAGGTTGGTTCCTCCTTGTCAGGCCCTGGGTCTGGACTTGAGGCCTCTGGGGGACAATGGCCTCTTCTTCTTGAATATAGATCGAGTGCCTGCTTTGTGCTCCCACAGTGCTAGGTCCCTTGAGGGGCTATAGAGAAGGCAAAGCCTGGGGGTCCCAGTTCCTAGAGTCTGCGCAATAGGACCCTGTGGCAGGCCTCGGGCTGGCAGGGCTGAGGTTCCAGGGAGAACTCTTATGGCCCCGAGGGCCTTCAGTGATGGCTGGGCCGTGGCTCCAAGAGGAAAGAGGAGGGAGAGGCAGAGATGGGTGAAGGAAGACAGGGTAGCCTTGCTCCTGGGAATAGGAGTGTAGCAGCTGGCTAGGAAAGTGGAGTAGAGGAGTGAGCCGGCCAGGGAGGGGGTCCACTGGGGCAGGAGGAGCAGCTGGCATGGCCAGGTGACAGATAGCGTTCTCCATGGGCAGTGGTGGGCATGGGGTGGGCCTTGGAGGCCAGGAGGAGTCATTGGGTATGGTCTTGTGTCTTGACCAGAATAAGATGGAGCCTTGGTATGACGGCGCGACCTGACACCTTTCTCCTCTGGGAAGAACGACTTCGGGGTGCCCTGGAGCAGGCCAGGACAGCTGCCTCTACCGGTTGGCATGGCCACCTCCAGAATGCCTCAAGTTCCCCCATTAAAATATCCTCTCGCCCTAACCAGTTTGGCTCAGTGGATAGAGCGTCGGCCTGCAGACCGAAGGGTCCCAGGTTCAATTTTGGTCAAGGGCATGTACCTTGGTTGCGGGCACATCCCCAGTAGGGGGTGTACAGGAGGCAGCTGATCGATGTTTCTCTCTCATCAATCTTTCCAACTCTCTATCCCTCCCCTTCTTCTCTGTAAAAAATCAATAAAATATATATTTTTTAAAAATGTCCTCTCAACTGAGAGTTTGAGGTTCTTTCCTGAATGCCTGTCTTTACAGGAGAACCCTTTGAGGTGTCCCTAACTAAAGGGTCACAGGTGTGGGGATACAAAGTTATAGTCTTGAGTGCACGCGTTCATGAACGGCCCTGAGTGTGCCAGCTGGAGGGACCTGGGGGCAGGTGCAGCCACTGAGGATGTTGTCTCCCATGCACAGGTGCAGCCAGTCAGCTTGCCTCTCTCCTCCACCTCGTTTATGTCTTGGCTCAAATATCACCTTCCCAGGAAGGTCCCTGAGCACTCCATTTAAAATTACAACTCTTCCCCAACACTTCTTATTTCCCTTCCCTACTTTATTTTTCTACGTAGCACTTCCTGCCACTTAATACGTTCTACAATTTGTTGATTATAGTATGTATTATCTTCCTCTTCCCACTAGAATGAAAACTTTGTGAGGGCAAGGATTGTGTCTGTCTTATCTGTTTGTCCCCAGAACGGTGCCTGGCACATGTTGGCTGCAATCAATATATTTTGAATACATGAAAGTATCTTTATACCTCTGTACCTTTGCTCAGGCTGTTCCATCTCCGCCGAATGCCTTTCCCCACAGGTGCCTAGAAAACTCCAGTGCACTCTCTCTGTGACCACCTCCAATGGCACTCCTGCTGAAAGCCTTCTCCAGCTCCCACAGCTAGAGCCAGTCCCCCTGGACGGTCACAGCCCAGGAAGTTGGTCCTTCGTCACCGACCACACACTGTCCCGTGTGCTGTGATCCCTGCATTGGGCTACTTATCACAGGTGGGATGGAGATCCTCTGCTGGAGGGCAGACTGGTGTTGACTCAGTACTTTCTGCCAGAAGCCAGGCTCCCCTGCTGCCCAGGGGAGTGGGATGAGACAAACCCCGTAGAGCAGAAGAACCAGGGGAGAGAGTTCATCAGCCCCTTCCCGCAGCTCGTGGTTCCAGACATACCTTTGCAGTTCTTTGGGACGTTGCTCCTCTGGTTTCTGCTCCCATCCCCAGGGCTTCCAACTCTTTACTCTATTTCACATCCTAATCTTCAACTGCTCTGCACTTCTCTTCAACCTGATCCCTCACCTCCCTCCAATCTAGCTCTAGTTTAGTTCTGGGCCAGAGTCTAAGTTCATGATGCTCAGTTGTAGAGGCTGCACACTGCACAGTTCAAAGAGGGAGTGTCCGTGTGGTGTTCTACATGAACAGCACTCCCTGGAGCTCACACAATGCAAAATCAGCATGACCAGGCCAGCAGACCTGCTGGACCCCCACTCCCAGGACCGCCTCGGCCAGCATTTCCGCTGAGTCAGCAGTCTTTGGGCCTTTCTGGGGGCTAAGTCCTGTTCTACTGGTGTCAGACTTCACCCACTCTGGGGCCCACAGCCTAGTTCCGTGGTCGGCAGACCGCGGCTCTTTGGCCCCTTGAGTGTGGCTCTTCCACAAAATACCATGTGCGGGCGCACACATACAGTGCGATTGAAACTTCGTGGCCCATGCGCAAAAGTCGGTATTTTGTGGAAGAGCCACACTCAAGGGGCCAAAGAGCCGCATGTGGCTCGCGAGCCGCAGTTTGCTGACCACTGGCCTAGCTGAATTGTCTGAAGAGAGACAGGAAGGCTCAAAAAAGAAGGATCACCTGGTTCTGTCTTCCTGCCCCTCCTGTGGGAGAGGCCAAGCCTGCAGGTGGGGATGGGGAATCCCCGCGGAGAGCAGCAGCTTCCATGAACCCGTAGCTGACCAGTTTCTGGGCCCTGTAAACTTGACCGAGAGACAAGAAGATCTGGTGTGCAAGTTACTTGGGAATCATTCCTGGGCCAGCAAAGACTTCTTGAGTTGGTTTGATCACTCCTCACCATCTGGTATAGCCACAAAGTGCCCCTGGTCAGACCCTCCCCCCCACTTCCCACATCCACCACTCACGGCACTGGCTCAGCCCCACCGAGTTGGGCTGCACACATCAATCAAGACAGCGCATTGGTTTCCTCATCTCTTTGGCACAACACAGACTCAGGACATAGTAACCATTACAATCACTTCATTCATGATTGTATCTGGTACCAGACACCATGGAGACAGTCAATATGCCCATTTTACAAATGAGCAAATAGAGGCTATGGAGGTTATGTGACTCAGCCCAATTTATAGCACATGACAGAGTTAGGATGTGAGCCCAGGCTTGTCTGGCACCATGTCCTGCATTCCCAGCCACTCTGCTTTTCCACCTGCAGGGCCTCTGGACACTGAACACCTGGCTGAATAGCTGTACAAACTGCCCAGCACCCAGGTGCAAGACAGGGACATTGGACGTGCCCAGTCAGAGGGCAGCCTGGGTAAAGTGTGACCCACAGGTGGGTGGGTGGGTTGTGTGGGAAGAACAAAACATGGAAGCCGGGGCCTCTCTTCTCCTGCCAGAAGCAAGCGCCTGAGCGGATTTCTTGCTGAGCTGAAGTCAGGCCAAATCGGCTTCCTTGCAGGTGTTAGGTTGCTCCTGTTGGCTGGAAATTGGACCGTGGTTGATTTAAAATCCCGACACCTGTGTCCATCACCCCAGCCTCCACCATGATTACCGTCCCTATAAAGTTCCTAATCCCTGTACTTATGCCGCGTCCTTACCCTCTGACGGGCCGGACCTACGTGAGCCGGGAGATTGGGTTATTATGTAGAAGAGTTATAATAAGAAATATGACTGCAAAAGCCAAGTCAGTTGAAATTGGACTATAATTAAATGCTTAGAAAATTCTATGCTTGGCTCATTTTAAAATCAAGTGCTTCTTTGTAGCAATTTCCTTTCTTTAATTACAATTTCCTGTCTAGTTTGACATTTACAATGCAATCTTGGGGGACATGTTTGTGATTTATTATTCCTGGTCCTATCAGGATATCACTGTGCAGAAATGAGTTTATAAAATAAGAGCTCAAATTATTATGGCCTTTGACCAATAAAGCAGGCTCATAATTTCAGGCCCGAGAGAAGATTACCATTTTTGACAACCCACGGCAGAAATACTGGAGAGGGGGAGGGCACAGTTTAGGAATTCGCTCCATGTTCAAAAACATTGCATCGTCTCCTCAGGGAAGGCCGGCTTTGGAAGCAGGAGAATATATTAGTAACCCCTCAAATATATACACGGCTTGGCAGCTTTGAAGAACTCTCACTGTCATCGAGTCATATCATTCCTGAAGGTAGACAGGGAGGCCTCATTATCCCCATCTTACGAACGGGGAAACTGATGCCTAGAGACATTAAGTGACTTGCTCAAGGTCACAAAGCCTACTAAGAGGGGTCTTAGAAACAACACCCAATCTGACCTAGTGAGTCCTTTCCCAACAATACAGCAGCCACCTCCAAGGCCCGAGAATGACACAGAACATGCCCTCAGGGGGCCTCTGAGGGGGAGGAGTCTTCTGCTTCCAGGGGGAGGAGCTTTGACCAACCCCCAGAGCAGCACATGCCCATGACCCACGCGTGGATAACCAACAGCGGCTGCTGGGACTGTGGCCCCAGTTCATGAAAGAGATGCCATCATTTTCCTTTTTCTTTTTCCTTTTTCCTTTCATCTCAAGGTCTTACCTAGAAATTTGGGTGTATCATGCACTTACTGGCCTGCATCATGCCTTCTTACTCCTGGCTGCAAAGTGAGACCTCCAAGCCCAGTGCTGAGGGTTCCCTTCGTGTGCACATGTGGACGTACAATGTGCCTGAACATCTGTATATGTTTGGGGGGGTGTTGTGTGGACACCTGTGCACATAAGTGGTGTGTGCCTGTGCCAAGGATAGCAGTTACATGGATGCTTGTGCCAAAGTCACCCCAGTCCATAGACATAGCCTACAGAGGAGAAGGCCAAAGTGGATGCACAAAGTAATATGCACGGAAGTCAGTTCCAGTCCCTGTGGGAAGGCCTGACAGAGGGAACCTAGGTCCCCTGGGGGCTGTCTGTGGACCCTTCATCCTTCTGAATCCTAGAACTTCCTGTGGTGAAGGCTCCCATCACCCCAGTACCCAGCTTGGAATTGGGGGCTGACTTGTGGTCATGTCACGTGCACCCACTGGCCCTGCTCTGAGGCTAGAGGGTCTCTGGGGGGTGAGCATCCACTATCCCATTCCCTTCCAGAATGCCAGCTGGTCCCGTGTCCTGGTCAGGAAGGGAGTGATGCCACCTGGTGATTGGGAGCGCAGGAGGTAGAGCAGGCTTGGGAGTTGGTGATGAGTCTAGGTGTTGTGGACATGATGAGTCAGAGGGGGACACCCGAGGAGAGGTCTCCAGGTGGTTGTATGTACAGGTCTAGAGCCTGGAGAGGAAGTCTGAGCGGGGTGGGCGGTTTCTGGCCCTCTGGCCCCTCAACACCTGCCCTGTGGTTGTGGTTTTCAGGCTCCATGTCCCTCCCCAGTGTTGACTGTGGCCGGGCAGCCAAAATCAGAACAGATCAGGGTGCAGGGTGCAGCCCCCGAGGTAGGCTGAGGTGGTCAGTCCGTGGCCAACATGGCTCCCAACAGCTGGTTGAAGTGGGGTTGGTGGAACTGTTGGCCTGGGTTTGCCCATAGATAGTTTGGGGCCCAGAGCAGGGCTTTGGGGAGCTCTCTCCTGCCCCTGTGTGGATCCCCTTCGGGGCGGAAGTTGGGCTTCTGCCTTGTCTCACTTGAAAGGAACTGTTATAGGAGGTAAATCCCCGTCTCTGGCTTTTGGTCTCAGATTAAGTCTGTCCGGAGACTCATTTGTTGCCTGTGAAAATCCCTTTATTACTTCAAAACAACTTTAAAGCAGAATGCATTATGATTTTTGAAGAAAGAAAAAAGAATCATATCCGTACACCAGAAAGCTGGTTATCAAATTCAAATGGATGGGCCAAAGCAATCCTCTTACAGAGCCTCCCTCACTTCCAACCAGGAGGTGGGGAAGGGCTCGGGCCGACCCTCAGAGGCCTGAGGCCTCACTGGACACTGAGCAAAGTGCGGCTCTCCTGAAGGCCAGGGCAGGACTGGCCTTGCCTGGGCCGATCCTCACTCGCTTCCCTCCCCCACGTGCATTGATGCGTTCACAGCAACACACGCGCACGTGCACACACTGGTCCCTCCCTCCTACAGTTACTTTTGGAACCATTATATTGTTCAGGGAGGCAGCCTAGAAGGCTATTTCATCCACATTGTTCAAAGAAAGAAAACGTAAGCCCAGACAGGGGAAGTAACCTTTTCAAGGTCAACCAGGACCAGATCTGAGGTCTTCATCTTCCAAGGTTAGGACCCTCCCCTTAGAACTTCCCCGACCTCCAAGCATAGGTCTGAAGCTCCTCCAAGGTTTCTGACTCCACGAGGAAGGGCAACTCAGGCCCAGGTGGTCCTGGGATCCCAGCTTCTCCCTCAGTGGGTCTGTGATGCTTCCTGCCCTACCAGGCCCGAAGAGACAAAGAGGTAGACCAAGTTAACGCTGCTGCTCTACCCACCACCCCATCCCTCTCCTGCACTGGTCCCTTCTAGCCCCAGGACCAAACAGACAGAAAGACCTATACGGGAGGAGATGGTTTCCAGAACTTATGGAGATTTATCCATCCATTCATCCATCCTTCCATCCACCCAACAAGATCACCGATGCTGAGGCTACAGCGGAGAGTAAGGCAGCTACAGTTCGGCCCTCAAGTTGCTTGTAAATACAGACAAAATAATAGTCACTGTAACCCAGGCTGTTAAGTATTGTGACGGGAAACGCACAGGGAGCTGGGGGAGCATAGCTGGGGAGCAAGACCTCCTGAGCCGTGACAGATGGAAGAACTAGCCATGTGTTTATTCCTGGGGAGGAAGGAGGTTGAACAATGCATGCCTAGGTTTTCTCCAAATGTTTGGTTGGGGATCCAAAAAGGCGAGGAGAGAGGAGGCCCAGGACTCTGTCAGTGCCCACAGAGTCTTTGGGAAGCCCTGGCCTGGAGCTCACAAGCCCTGACTCCACTGTACACCCGTTGCAGTTCCACTGCTGCACATCACCAACAGGGGCCCTGCTCTAAGTACTGTTTAAAATACAACTACCTCTGGCAGGAAAACTCTAGAGCTGTGTGCCACACCTTATACTAAATGCTTTAGGGTAGCGGTTCTCAACCTGTGGGTCGCCACCCCTTTGGGGGTCGAACGACCCTTTCACAGGGGTCGCCTAAGACCATCAGAAAACACATATATAATTACATATTGTTTTTGTAATTAATCACTATGCTTTAATTATGTTCAATTTGTAACAATGAAATTGGGGGTCACCACAACATGAGGAACTGTATTAAAGGGTCGCGGCATTAGGGAGGTTGAGAACCACTGCCTTAGGGAATATCATTTCCCTTGAAGGTAACAACGCAGGGACAAATTGCTCAGGGTGCAAGCAATGGCACATTCTCTTATTTTTCTAACACAGATTAAACCTGGTACCAGCCCTGGGTTGGTGAGAGGTCCAATCCCAGTCATTTGCAGGGAGCTCTCTCTTCCCTTCCTTTTTCTTTTACAAGAACTGCAGGGGTTACACATCCCAGGAAACCAGAGAGGCCCTCCTCCCCAGACATGGCTGCCTCTGCTCCTGACCTGGGCCATTCAAAGACAGGTCCCCCTGCCTGGACCTGCTCCCAAGACCTTGGAGCCTGGTTCTCAGCTTCTAGCAGCTCCTCCAGTGGGCCAGAAGCACCATCTCCAAGGCTCTCTTGGGGCCTGAGGATGTGCCCTGTGGACTAGAACACTTGGAGTCCTCCTACCTGAGGCTCATAAATTGGCCTACTGGCCTGGGATCCCCTTTGGCCACCCAAGGTCTTGGTTGCTGGCAAGCCCAGCACTGTGCATCCTCACTGGCCGCTGGGAAGTGTCCGGCAGCCTGCACTCACTTCATTCTCCTGCCAAAGGCCCTGCCAGCCTCTTGATTCCCCGCAGGCTGACCCAGCTCTGTGACAATTCAGAAATTGTGCATTCAGTGGGAAGATCAGGCCTGATTAAGAAATTTGTGCTAACGAACTGTGCTTAATTGGATTTGGGGAAGGACACAAAATGGGCTGCTTGACATTCCAGGGTCCTCGGCAAAGTCCTGGAGCCTCCCTGGCCCCTCCCTGCAAGGCTGGCCATAACCCCAGCCCTTTCGCCCCCAACAGCACCGCAGCCTTCGGCCTCTCAGCCTAGGAACGGAGAAGTAATCTGCCTAATCAGACTAATTAGCACTGGGGACACAAAGTCATCATCTACAAAGAATGCAAATGCCAGTTTTACAAAATGAAAACGCCATATGTGCAGTAATTAGCAAACCACGGGCACATTTTATAAATCATATTTATTAGTTTGTAAACAAATCAAGCTCTAAATGAAATGAAAGATGCCATTAACTGCGACTGCAGCCGTGGCAGGGCTGAGCAGGCCTGGAATTGGGTGACTGGGGGTACAGGGTAGAAGCTGATCCAGGAGCTCTGCCTGGGAACCCACCAATCTCCACCTAACCTATCCTCCTCCCCGCCCAGGATCCTGGGTGTGGGAGACAGGGGTCTAGGCCTTGGTTAGCCAAGATCCATGGCCTACTTGTCCTCCCACCAAGACAGAGCCCCTGGTGGACTGTCTACCTGCCCAGTATCCCAGGACTCTAGGCTGGTTACTCAGACTAGGATTTAAACAAATGATTGTACTCACTATGATGACAGATAGCATCTGAGCCTCGGCTCAGCACCAGGCCCCTCTTTCCTTAATTTTGGAACCATGGGCCTCGTTGTCCACTTATGCTTCTGTCTCAATTGAAGGAACTTCAGACACTGACCAAGCCTACTGTACTGCCTTGCTTCCCAGTCTCTGCTGTCCTTGGAGAAGAGCTTGGGGCAACGGGGCTTCCCCAGGTTGGTTCTGTTCTGTGCTGCACTAATGTGTTCTCTTGTCAATCCGGCTGACAGGAGAGGTCCTGCCTTGCACTCAGCCCTCCACTGGGCACTCAAAGTGTTGAAATGGAAATATAAGGGTAAGTCTAAGCTTCCCAGGTGCACCACCTCCACAACAAGGTGGATATGTGACAAAAGTCATTGCACAAACGGACACAAGCTGGGCCCAGCACTCTCCTTATCCAGATTTTCTGAAGAGAGATGGAGGGATTGTCAACTTCAGGATGATGTAGTCGGTTCGCGCTTTGATCACCTGATCTGGTCTATACAAGGAGCAATGACAGTAGATTATATAAAGTGAAACCTAAAAGTTCATAGGCAGGTTCAAAGTAAGATTAATATCTCCATAAACCAGAAATGGAATAGAAATCTAAAATGGCAAATGGAACTGAAGCCATAATTTTGCTGAGTTCTGGGTCAATAGTTTACACGCCACTACATCCAAGAGGGAGGAACTGCAAACTACTACTATAAGACCTGCTTCTGGGCAGGAATGGGTGAAACAGGGAGAGAGAGGTAAAAGGAGGAGGAGCAGACAAAGGAGGAGGAAGAAAGAGAGGGAGAAAAGAAATCCCCACTTAAAATGAGTTAACAAACAAATATTCCAAGATATATGAAAATACTTTTTGTAAAAAAATCAGCACTCCAAATGGAAATTCACACAAGATTAAAATTAATTTGATAGAAGAGTCTGATCTAGACTTTAAAATAGGTATATTTAGAAGTTCAAAAAGAGAAAGGTAGAAGTCTGATTAATAGAAACAAAATATTGCAAAATAAGAATAGGCATAAATAACAAGAGGATATGAAAAAGAACCAATTAGAAATCTGGAAAAAAGAAGATAAAGTCATTGAAATTCAGGGTTTAATAGATGAAATAAACTCAAGCCCTGGGCTGGAGAACCAGAAAATTAAGTTGGAATCTAGAATTATAAAATTCACCCAAAAGAATATATATATAATCTAAATCAGTAGAGAGAAAAAGGGGTAATAAAAAGAACTCAATAAATTCAATTGAATGAGGGAAAGTAAAAGAAACAGAAGAATATATGGTAAAATTTTAAAAATATGTTATAAAGTTCAAGTTTATCAGTAATCACAATAAATTTAAATGGGTTAAATCCACTTATTCTAAGATATTTTCAGATTAGATTTTTAAAATCCATTATGAATTTGTTTATAAGAGACATAATAACTAAAGCATAATTATGTAGAAAGCTTGATAGTAAAAGGATAGGAAAACATTATCATAAATGCTAACAAAAAGAAATAGCAATATTGATAGCAAGAGAAAAGACTTTAAGACATAAAAACAACCTTGAGGTTTAAAGGAGGTGAATGTTTACTGATAAGAGGAAAAATTAATAGAAATCTATATCAATGCTGAACCTTACTGTTATTAATAACCTTAAAAAATCACAGAATTATGAGGAAAAAATGACAGGAGAGTAAGCAAAATTACACAGCAAAACTTGACAGAACTGTGGTAGAAATGGATAGACCTATAATCATAATGGCACATCTTTACATTACTTTTCCAGAAATTGATGGAACAAGACAAAAAATTAGCAAGAGCACAGACAGTTGAACACATATGATTGAACTACACAATTAACCGTTGCTTAATGTACATATGTAAAATCCTGCATCCAGTAATTAAAGAGCATACTTTATTTTCAAGTACACATGGAACATTAACAAAATTGACTATATAATAGGCCACAAAGGAAGTCTTAACAGATACTAAAATTTTGATATAATTAATGACACATTCTATGACTCCAGTGCAATAAAATTAGAAAACAATAAAAAAAAAAGTTAGGTCCAAAAAAACCTCATTCATTTTCTTTGTTGTAGTGTACTATACTATATGTATACAAGAGTATACCTACAATACATAGGGTTCAAAGAAATAAAATAAACATCTGTGTAACCATCACTCATTTAAAGATAGTATATTTCCAGAATCTCAGAAATTTGTACATTCCTCTGCACTTGCATTCTCTCTCTTCCTTCTCCCTAAAGATAACCACCATCTGGACTGATATTTTGTGTGTGTGTGTGTGTGTGTGTGTGTGTGTTTTCTTATGGTTTTACTACTCATGTATGCATTCCTTAAAAATACTGACTAGCTTGCATGTTTCTGACCTTTATGGTAATAGACTCATACTATCTGTACTCTGCCTGATGTCTAACCATGTGCTGGGCAAAGGGAATGTAGACATGGATCCTGTCATCGAAATGATTCTCTCTCTCTCTCTCTCTCTCTCTCTCTCCCAATTTTTTTTTGAGGCAACCAAAATTTTTGGTTGCCTTGTCTCAGCAAGGCTTAAAAAAAAGAAGAAGAAGAAAAAACCCCAATCACACCTGGCTGAGGGGGAGAGGGGTGTGAAATTACGACACAGTCTGGAGTAGCTATGGGAGCACAGAGAAGGGGTATCATCACCATCAGACTGTGAAAAAAAGAGACTTCTTAGAGGAGTTGCCATTTGAGATGAGCCCTGCTGTGGCTCAGGTGCTCCGTGAAGCCCTTTCTTCTTTCCTCTTCACAAGACTCCGCCAGGCAGATATTAGCATGACCCTCAATGTACAGATGAGGAAACTGAAGCCCAGAGAGGCAAATTGAGTTGCCCAAGGCCCCTAGTAGGTAAGTGGGGGATCAAAGTGCAGGTCTAATCAGAATCTCGGGTGCTTTAGCCCTTTTCAGGACAGTCTTTTCTTTTTTTTTCTTTTTTTTTTGAGAGGAAGGGAGAGGGAGAGAGAGCGATAGAAACATCGATGATGAGAGAGAATCACTGCTTGGCTGCCCCCACACTGGGGATTGAGCCCACAACAAGGGCACGTGCCCCAACTGGGAATCAAGCCGTGATCTCCCGGTTCACAGGTTGACACTCAACCACCAAGCCATGCCTGTTGGGCTCAGGACAGTCTTCAGGAGGCAGGCAGCCTGGCGTGGTAGGAGCATGGGACTCTTTGGAGAAGAAGCTGAGCTCAGATCTTCCTGGACTCCAGAAAGGGTAGACCAGAAGCCCAGCTTTACAGGGAGCACACTGGCCCCTCCCTCTTGGGCCTGAGTTCCTAGGGGCCCATGCAGCTGACGGTGACACCCAGAAAAGACTGATAGCAATGAGCGGGGAGAGGGCTGGAGAAGTGGGCAGCTGGGGGGTGGGGTGTTAATGCTGCTACCTTATGAAGGACATTTTTCAATGAGCCAGTAACTGGAGGCCCTGAGAGTGTGTTCTGTCTCAGCAATGCTGCAATCAGAGGATATGAACTGGCGGTGAGAAAGCCATCAGGGGCTGGCTATTCCCAAACTCTTGGAAGGCACAGAGCTAGATTTAATAAAAGGGGAAAATGGAACATTTTCATTAGCACCAAATTTTCCATTTAATTTGGACCTTTGCAAAATAAGTGGCCTAATTACTGCCATGATTTGAGCTTTTCAATAGCATTTTCCTCTAAGAAGTTGCAGGCTCCACAGGACTCTGCTCTCCAGAGCTTGCCCCCGAGGCACAGTCCCTCCTGCCCCTTCCCCAGAAGTAGGAAGGCTTCAGAGGCCGAGGGAGAGGCAGGCTGGGAGCACAGGTCTGCTGGTTCACCGGACTCACATGGCCCTCCTCTGCCCGCAGCCCTGGCAGCCAGTGGGGAAGCTGCCATTCAGGGGCCTGGACTGTGTCTGAGCCCTGACCCGAGTCTCGGTTCAGGGCCTGGGAGTGGGTCGAGCTGGAATGAATTGACAAAATCTTCTCCCCAGTGTGTTGCTTTTGGTGCTGCTCACCCCAGGCCTCTGTTCTTGACCTATAAAAATGACTGCAGCCCAGCAGTCTCAGCCCACAGGCCCCTTACAGGGACCCGACAATCCTGGCCAGGTGGAGGAGGAGGAGGCAGCGTAGGCCCTGGGTCTCACAGTGCTGGGCCAGGACCCTCCAGCACCCTTGCTATCCCCACCCTGTATGGAGCCTGGATGCCTAGGGCGGGAGCCTCTTCCTCTATCTCCTTTCAGCCATCCCCCAACTCCCCCCACAAAGAGGCCTTCAGCTTTTCCCCTCTGCGCTTGAAGAGAATCAGGGATTAAAGAAACGGAGCAAGAAATTGCCAGAAACTAGCTTAGCAGACGATCAGATAGAGTGATGGAAGGAAGGGCCCCTTCCCTGCAAGAACAGCTGGAACATCAGCCTGTGGGGGCCCGGGAGAGACAGGGCATCCCAGTGGGCAGGGTCTGGGCACCGGATCTGCACCATGCCAGAGACCAGGGCACTTCTCCACCCCTGACCTTGACCCAAGTCCTCTTTTTTCCCAGAGAGCCTGTCCCATGAAGGCCTCATTGCTGGCCTTTGTTCTAGCAGCATCTCTCCTCCATTCTTCTCCTCCTGCCCAGGAAAAGCAAACCTGCCCTGGCCCCTCTCCAGGCCTAGCCCAGCTGCCCTAACACCACCCAGGGTCTGCCCCTCATTTCTAGTGTCCAGGCCCTGCCTAAGCCTCAGCACCCCAGTCTGGCTCCCCCTCTCTGAAGGAGAGTGAGGCTACCTCAAGTCCTTCAGGAAGAGCAGCTAGAGGCATGCGGGACACACCCAAAGCCACAATATAACTGAGATGGTGGTAAAACAAGGTAAGATGTTTTTCTTGGGAGCTGTGGGGTCCCTTTGGACCTATAGCCCTCCCCAATACCCAAAGGAAAGTTTATTGTATTGGCAATTTCTTAAGCCACACCCTTGGTAGGGGCTCGGGTGGTGGGGGTTGGGGGACACAGAGGGGAGTCCCTATTCTCTATAAAGATCATTTTCTGTGGCCCTAGTTCTCATGGAATTTTCAGGCCAGTGGCAAAGAGATAGGTGACATCCTCCCTGTTTCTCAATGAAGAGACTGAGCCTCAGGCTTTGGGTGAGGTGCCCAGAGTTGCCCAGCAGTGAAGTGCTAGAGATGGGATTCGCACTAAGACCCTTAAGGGCAGGGCCTATGTTTGTTTGGTGTAACTATAATTTTAAATACAACAAAGCGTGCAACTCAATGTTTTATTTTTTTTTTACATTTGTGTAATGCATGTAACCATCACCCAATTCAAGGCCTAGAAGATTTCCAGCATTCCAGAAGGTTCCTTTGTGCCCCCTTTCCAGTTGGTACACTTTCCCAAAGGTCACCTCTATACTGTTGCAAGGGGAAAGGACTGGTTGGCCAGGCAGGGCTCCCCCTTGGGGCCTATGATGCACCCCTTGCTGGAAAGATGGCTCAGCCTAGCACCAGACTGGCACATAGGAGGCAACCCTGGTGCTTTGGGGAGTGAAAAGATTTAATACTGTCAGGACCACAGGTGTTAGCAGGGATAATCCCAGCCTCCCTTCCTCCCCCAGCCCTGCTGCCTCTCAGCCCACAGTGAGACACTGAGGCTCTGAGCCAAGGTTTTTGGTAGGAGCTAGGGGCGGGGGGCGGGGGATCTCACCTGCGGCAGGACCAGGCCTGGCCCACCAACCCCTTCTAGGGATATACCCGCCTCAAGACTCAGCGAGGAGGCTGGGTGGGGTGAGGGCTAAGACTTTGGAGCCCTGCCAGAGGCTTCCTTCACCCCTTATGGCAGCACCTCACCTCACTCTGTAGTTGCCTTAAGGTGGGGACTCGGTGACTGTCATCCACAGAATGGACACTGTCAGGAAGCAAGACCCCGCCCCAACAGGCCTTTTGGGGGAGGCCCGGAGTCCCCTGGACCCGCCTTCATCCCACCCACCCAACAGCCACTGGCCAGGAAGGAACCATTCGGGTAGATCCTCCGTGACCCCAGCCTGTCTCTTTGTCTCTGAGCCAGGTCAGCCAGTTCAGCACTAAAGCTGCTGGGGGTGTCCAAGGAGACATAAAAAACTTTAGAGACTTTTAATTTGTCAGCACGGCCTCTCCCGGAGGCCAGCAGGTTGAGCATTTGTGCAGAAGGGCAGCCTCAATAAAGGCTTATTGTTCCTCCTCTGAGCTACCATTCCGCGACTCTTTTCTTAAATGAGACACAGGGAACCCAGGCCTGGGGGAGCTGGGCCCAGAAGTAGAAGGCATCCCCCACTCCGTCCTCCACTGCAATCCCAGAGCCAGGCCCTGGGCGTGGGGCCCGACTCTGCCTCCACCTGGACTGCACCCACAGGAGAGGGCAAGGGGGGTGCTGCTCCCAAGGACTCGCTCCAACAGGGACTCAGGGGGACCAGGAGGCAGGACTCCGACAAGGAAGGGCCCAGAAGTCCTGCCACAGGGGCGCTGCTCAGCCAGCAGAGGAGGAGCCACAGGGACACCGGGAAGAGCCTCATTTTCAGAGTCCTCTCTCCCTGCAAAAAAAGCACCAAGATTTGCAGAATAGAGATGACTTTTGTGGGAATGGACTGACTGGGAGGGGGCACACAGGAGCCTTCTGGAGTGCTGGAAATCTTCCAGGCCTTTAATTGGGCGATGGTGACGTGGCTGGGAGGTCGGGGTTATGCCAGGAAAGATTTCCAACAGCAAGCGAGGCCACCTCGGGGGGGGGGGAGTGAGCTCCCCACCACAGGAGGTGTGTGAGCAGAGGCCAGAAGCCCGCCTGCCAGAAGGGTGCCCAGGATGAGGGCTGCGCTCTGGCCGAGGATGTCACTTCTAGTGCCCAAATGCCCAGACTCAGGGTTCCCAAGCGGCCCTTTTGGCCAGGCAGAGAGTGATGGTGACCTCTCCAGAGGCACCTGAGAGAGCCACCCGGTGCTGCACACCTGGGAGCCAGGTATCGCATGCCCCTGGGGAATGCAGACTGAAAGGTGGCACCATGTCCCACGACACCCCTTGCTGGGAGCACCTGGCACCATATCCCACAGGCAGCACTGCACAGGGGCCTAGGAGGGAACCTGAAGGGTTTGTCTGTCCCGGCCTCCCTCACCCAACATGAGGCATGAGACCAGTGGGCGCCCTGGAGGATGGGGACATCCTTTATCCCTGTCCATTGCCTCCTGTGGACACTCTATCTGCTTCACTGCCCAGGACATTACGGCTTTGGGACATGGTGCAGACAATGGTTTCTGAAATAATGGCATTTTAGGCTATGAGGCTGCTGGCAGGGGGCGTGGGGCAGGGGCACCGTGGACAGCTGTGTAGGTTGTTCACTACACCAGGGCTAAAGGGGTAAATGAGGGCTGCAACCTAGACTTTGCTGCCTGCCCCCGTCTGGAGGAGGGGGGGCCGTTACTGCCAATATAGACAGAGGCACTGGAAGGGCTAGTGGAGACCTTGGAGGGCCGGGGCATTACTAGCCAAGGTGCAGCCACCTGGTCCATGAGACTTGCCACTGTTGAGCTCTTTCCTCTCCAGCACACTCTGGTCAAGGGTCACATTCGGAGGCTTTGGGGACAGTCCCAGACCAGCTGTGGTGCACACAGGTGACCTGGGGCCTTTCCTGGGATTGGCAGCAAGAACTGTCCCTGCAACTTTTAGGTCTGCACGCAAGGCTTCAGCCCCGGTTACCTCGGGAGTGCTATCCCGGCGCTCCCACCTCCGACATCTCTCTTCCTGGGGTAATTGGATTGGGGAAAGGGAGTGTTATTGACTAGTCTCAGGGACCTGTTCCTCTCAGCCCCCCCCCCTTTCTCCGCCTTGCCAAAGAACAAATATTGGGGATGAAATAAATTTGATAATAACCAATAAGGACCCCCAGAGAAAAGGAAGCAGCTTTTATTAAAACTTCTTCCAAGACCTTTTGTGTGGAGTCTCTGAGGCTCTCTGGGCGCAGCCTTCACAGGCCTGGCTCTGCTCCCTCCGTGGCCCGGATGGTCACCCCT
The DNA here is from genome assembly GCF_963259705.1 of Myotis daubentonii. Classification (NCBI taxonomy): domain Eukaryota; kingdom Metazoa; phylum Chordata; class Mammalia; order Chiroptera; family Vespertilionidae; genus Myotis; species Myotis daubentonii. Next base: position 47,898,198 of record NC_081848.1, read on the forward strand.
GCCAGCACCCCAGCATCACTCGGGCCCTTGTCCTCCCCATGGCGGTCCTGGGTGGACTCCTCTCTGAAAGGCAGTCAGAGCCACAGGAAAGACTCCGCTGTGGGCTGCCCGGCTCTGAGCTTTGGGCAGAGGGGTCCTCTTTAGCCAGGCCAGGGCTCCTGGCCCTGGGGCTGCCAGGCCCCAGCTCCAGAGGCAACAAGTCCAGGCTGGGGGCCTGCTGCCATTCATCCCCGGAGTCGTCTCTCCAGGTTGAGTATGGCACGATTTAGTGCTCCCATTCCTCCGTTCCTGCTCTGCATGACAAATTGTTTTAATAAACATAAACCGGGTAATAATAAAGTCATAATAAGCCCGCGACTCACCTTATATCACTGCAGTTAAATCCTCCCATAAGCCGGCGCTGGTTACAATGACAATTACGGCCGGGCCAATCCGCAGGCAGGCCTGCGCGCAGACAGATTTAATATCGTTTGTAAATATGATTAGTGGGCTGTCATGTTATTGCAGGCTGCTATTTACATTTCTCTCCGGGGTTATACACTCCGCCAAATCAACATTAAGGAGTGGGCCTCTCTTTCCTCCTTAAATCATACATTCCCTCTGCCTGCGCCAATCCCGCTTAATGAAGAAAGGGGACCCACGGCAGGCGCTGGGCAGAGGGGAGGCGCGCCTCGGCGTTTTCCGGAAGACAGATGGGCACAGGGCGCCCAGAGAAAGCTCCGCCCGGAAACTCCGGTGGGTGCAGGGGCCCTGCCTGCCTGCCGCAGCCCCCTCCCCTCCCCGCAGCCCCTGCCCCGCTCTCTGCCTGCTCGCTTATGAAAAATGTTCAAATAATGAATGGTTGTTGTTTACAGAAGTAATTTCATGCTACATTTCCATTATTGCCTGGATTTGTTTAGCTTCGCACACTACCCCATTGCCGACGATGAACTTTTAAGGAAATATTGCTCGCGCTTCCCGCTCTGCTGTTCCGCCTCTAATGGAAACCGCTTGCATTTGAGACATATTGTGACACTTCATCGCTGTGTGCAAATAAGCAGCCTTAAACGGCCAGGGCCAATTAATCATTGTTGCAAAGGCTGATCGGCCCCGGGAACACCAGTATCCACCCCGCTGGGGGCCAGGGTGGGTGGGAAAGAGCTAAATCACTGGTGTGGAGGGTGCAGGGGTCAGGGGGTGCCAGGAACCACTGTTGCACTTTCCAGATCGTCCGAAACCACTGGAGACGGCACAGGTGCCTTCCTCTCTCGTCTTCAAATAGTTTAGTGTGAGGCCCTAGGCCACAGCGTGCGGAATGGCAAGGGTAAGGAAGAACAGAAGAAAGCATGAGTAAATGCCATACACCTCCTATGCCTTCTTAAAGGCCCTGGAGACCAGATTTCATATTCTTGAGATGGCCAAGGTCACCGCTGTGTTTGGAAGTGGAATGTATGGGTGCACTCAGGCAGGGGTGGCTGGTAGTCTCTGCACAGACGCCCGGCTCTATGGCTTCCGAGCCCTGCAGTTGGATGCACGTGGTATCTCTAAGGCACCGAGGTGTCTGCCCATAGCACCCTCACTTCCTCCTGCTGTTCCTGGTGTTTGGTGAGCTTGGAGGCCAGGACATCAACTTTGGAGCATGAAGACCAGCAGACCAAATTCTATGAATTATTTGTGAAAGATGAAATAGACTTTGGCTGAGCGTGTGGGAGCTCTCCTCAAAGTAAGGTGTGGGAGGTGTAAGGTTTGGGACTCTGTTTCCTTTTTGCTTCTCAAGTGAGCTGGGCAGAGGCTGTGAGGAGCTATATGGTTACCAGTATACAGAAGCACACTCATAAATTCAGTCAACAAATACCATATAGTAGGCACCTGCTGAATACCAGGCACTGCTCTGGGCACACAGATCACAGAGTCTCCTTCCTTCTCTGCAGAGAGGATGTTTGAGCCGAGATAACACCCTCCTCCCCTCGGTGCATAAATGGGCATCCTGACAGAGCCGAGTGCCCCACACCTGTGTGCATTTTCTTCATTAATGACTCCTGAGTGGGATCATTTCTCCTCATAATGGCCGATACTTGCCAAACTTTGTATAACAAATATTTATCATTTTAATAAAGAGATAAACATATAGTATTTTTTAATGCCAGAGGAGATTTAGGAAAGATTTTCACCCCAAAGGGTTAAAATTATAAAGTGGGTGCTTATATGGCCATACATTCCATTAGCTGAGAAATTTAAGTGATGCATTAGAGTTGAATGTGTGTGTGTGCATGTGTGTGCGTGTGTGTGTGTGTGTGTGTGTGTGTAAGGGGGCGGGGGCAGAGATGGTAAGGGCAAGATGACAAGCCCCAGGTCCCAAGACCATGTGAAACGGACCACAGGTCCTAGGGCCGTGTGCTCAGCAGGCTTGTCAGCCAGAGCAGAGATTAAGCCCGGGACCGTGGCCAGAGAGCCATCTCGTCCCCAGCAGCACAGAGGAAGTGTGAGACATAATGAAAAGGAGTCGCTCAGCACTGAGAGTGGAAAACGGTATTGATTTTCCAGTGCTTGGTTGCTCAGGGGAGCTCATCAGGCACAGCCTCACAGCCTCGCCCTCCACCTGGAAGGCCTCAGGGTCTGTGGCGCCCCCTGCCTGTCTTGCTGCTCTGCTCCATAGAGGCCAGCTCCCCAGCCCAGCCTCTGCAAACCCCATGGAGCGGGGCTTCACCTTCTGTCCCAGGGGCCCAGCTCAGAGAGGAGAAAAGCAGGTGACGAGGGGGCAGAAGAGGCCTTGGAGGGCACGGCTCTTGGCTCTGGTATGTGTGTGAGCAGAGGTCAGAGCACTGCCCCAGCTCTAGATCCCTACCCTTGCCAGTCACTGCTGCCTCTGGACACCCAGGTGAGCCCCCCGCATGGGACCCCGTTTCTACAGGAATCTAGAGCCATGAAGAGAAAGAGGGAGCTCGACCCAGGAGCAAGAAGCAGGCAATGGAAGCAGAAATTGTGGTGAGTAACCCTGGATACAGGCCTCACAGAGCCTCATCCGCCCAGGTAGGGGTTACCATCTGTGGAGGTAGAAAGGGTGCACTGTAAGAGAGGAGTCAGCCAGGTCTGGCCTGGTATCCTGGCTCCTTCCCTTGCCAACTAGATGAAGATGAGGAGAGATGAGACTAGAGGATCAGTGTTGAGGGTGTGAGATCAGGGTGCATAAAATGGGAGGAGGATGAGGTTCAGGATCGTGCACTGAGTGAGGGTGGGGTCTGGGGGATGGGACTTCAGCAGGTGGCTCTGGGGTCACTGTGATGAGCTGTCCTGTCCCTTGTCCCACCCCTGTGTGCATTCATATATATTGGGGTGGTGTGTGCGCCAGGTACACGTGGCATTTGTGTGCACGTGTGTGCAATACGCCCTCTGTGAGTGCATGTTTGTGCTCACTTGCGGATGTGGCATATGTGTATTTTGTATAGGGTGAATGTACATATGTTATGTTTTATAAAACCTCAGAATGGGTCAAATATTAGAATCAGAATCTAGATACATGCCCCTCAACCCTATGACCAAATAGCCCAACCCATTTCCTGATCATTTCTCAAGGCCAAAGAACTTGGAGAACGAAGTGGAGAGAGATGACCTCTGGTCCGTGTTGGTTTTAGAAGGACACATTCCCAGTTGGTGGGAACAGGGCAGGGGGCAGCTGGTAAAGAACAAACTCCCGAGTCTGGAATGTTCCCACCCTAAAGCTCTAGTGCCCTGGGAGCTAAGCTTCCCAAACCCACACCCTCCTCCCGCCCATGTCAGCCTTGGGCTGAAGGCCACTGTCTCCTCTCATGGCCTCTGCTCCTTGTCCCCCACCCACCTTGTGACAGCAGTCACAGTGACCTCACTAAGATGGAATGGAGGCACTCTGAGCAACGGGGAGCCACTGAAAGCTTCAATGGCTGCCCATTGCCCACAGAATAAAGTGAGAAACTTACCAGTTCATGAACTGGCCCCTGCCCACCCTTTCTTCCTCTTAGACCTCCCCAGTGCCCACCTCCTTCTCAGCAGCTACTACTTCATGCCTCCAAGGCTGTGTGAGCAGATGTGGGTTAAAAGTGTTGGCTTCAAATACCAGCAGATAATGGGGCTGGGGAGCGGCCTCAGGTAGAATCACCCTCCCTCCCTCCTTCCCTCCCTTCCTCCCCCCTTCTTTCTTTCCTTTCTATCTTCCTTCCTCCCTCCCTTCCTCCTTCCCTCCCTCCCTCCTTCCCTCCCTCCCTCTCTCCCTCCCTCCCTTCTTTCCTTCATTTCTTTCTTCCTTCCTTCCTCCCTTAACTTAACAAATATTTATTAGTTGCGTCTAGGCCCTGAAGATATAAAGATGAATAGAATCAGGCAATGACCTCTGAGGGTCTGACTCAAGGGAGAGAGTCAGATTAACAGTGTCAGCCAGGCTGTAACTGAAAATACTAGTAATAGATGCTCAATAAATCTATGTTGAACAAATAAGTGAAAAAAATGAAATGTGTTATAATAGGTTATCAGAGAATAAGGCACAGTGGGAGTAGCCTGGCTCCAGGGCCTATGTTCATAACTACATTACTATTCTGCCTTATTTGTTCAAAATAAGTGCTCAATAAGATGAAAGTTATTTATTTTTTTTAAATTATGTTTCCTCACACATATGCACACACTTCCATACTTATCACCCCCCAAACCTCACCCCCACCACCACAAACACACCCACACATCTTTTCTGGGCTTCTCAGCTGAGAACTCACCCCCCAGGGCAGCGGAAGATCAGGCCCCTGGGATCGCCCGGAAGGTCACTTCCTAACTGAGGACAGGCAGAGCCAGGCAGCTGCATCGCAAGGATGCCCCCTTCCCTCCCACCAGGCCAAACAAGGGCACACACAGAAGCCAGAAGCAGAGGAGCGGGCCTGGCTCTCAGCCAAGCCCCCTGAAAGTATGGAGTGGGCTCTGCTGTCATGGGAGGCCGGGCACAGGCAACCTGGTCTCCCGCCAGTGAGAATTGGGAGTCCTAGCTCCAGAAGGGGGAGTGAGAACAGCCTAGGCCAGTGATGGCGAACCTTTTGAGCTCGGCGTGTCAGCATTTTGAAAAACCCTAACTTAACTCTGGTGCCATGTCACATCTAGAAATTTTTTGATATTTGCAACCATAGTAAAACAAAGACTTATATTTTTGATATTTATTTTATATATTTAAATGCCATTTAACAAAGAAAAATCAACCAAAAAAATGAGTTTGCGTGTCACCTCTGACACGCGTGTCATAGGTTCGCCATCACTGGCCTAAGCCTTCATTTCTCAGTGGTGTGACTGGGGCAAACGGCCTGGGTGTGGGCTCAGGAGGAGGAAGCAAGAGGAGGCAGGTGTGAACCCTTCCTCAGGTCCTGCTGAGTGGTCCCTCCAGTGACAGGGAACTCACTACCTTCTAGGGGAGCTGTGATAATGTCATTCCTCAGTACAGCACCACAACCCTCCTGCCTGTAGCGCTTTCTCTCAGGGGTTAATTGGCCCCTTGAAGCCTCTTAGGGCTTGGATAATCCTTCCATCATTCACTCTGGGCTCACCAACACTCCTCCCTGAGATTTAGGCTGTTCCAGGCCCCGCCCCTTCCTCACTCCATCTGCTCAGACCACCTCAGCCAGGTCACTCCCACAGCAGCCAGGCCTGGGATGGAAGACACATGGGCCTGGAGTCCACAAGAGCCAAATGTTAGATACTCGGGAATTTTGCAAAACAGCAGCTTAAAATCTGCCGTGTTGGAAGTATTTACATCAAGGAAACTGGCAAACACTACAAATCAAGGCCTGTTTTCCCCTTGGAGAGCCAGTTTGCTAGCACCTCGCAGCCTGGAGCCCTGACTCCCATGGGGCAATTGTTTGAAAAGGCTTAGGAGAATTCCTGGTATGTGTGTGCATGTGTATATATGTGCATGTGTGTGTTTGCTCTTGGGGGTGTCTCTACATGGGTTGATAGGAGTATGCATGGGTATGGGTGTGTGTGTGTGTGTGTGTGTGTGTGTGTGTGTGTGCGCGCACGAGCAGGCACCCCTCTATGTGTTTCAGCACAGGGACCAGCAGAGTAGGTTCTCTGATAACCAAAACTATCCACATAGACAGAGCTTCCCCTTGTAGGGGAAATGCCACCTCTCCCCCATAGGTCTACAAGGGGCTGGACACTATGACCACTCAGGTTCCCCCTGCCTGACCCCACAATACTTGCATAGTAAAGGACTGGGGCTTCTGAGCACATAATCCCCAGATTTCTGTAGCTGCTCCAGTAGCCACTTGCTAGCTCTGTTCAAAAACTGTGTTCTGATTCATTTGGTTGTTATTTGTTGCTTTAATTCTCACAGAAAATAAAGCTTGGTCTTCTTAAAAAGGCTTAAGTCAGAAGCAGTGTTTTAAAAAAACCTACTGGAAGTTAGTTAAGGTTGGTTAGCTAGTTTATGCAAACATTATTTTTCATGCAAAATTATGTCCACACCAAATCAGAGCAGACCAGTGAGAAGGGAGAACTGGAGGGGCCTGGTTACTACGGCAACAACACCCTGGTGAGGAAAAAGACCGCACTGTAGGTGTGAAACAGGCAGTGGCTCAGTTCCCAGGGCTCAGCCTGGCCAGGCGCTTGTGGAAGAAGGTGGCAACTTTTTCTCTCGGTCAACACAGGCCATCAGATCTGGGGGCACCCAAAAAGGGAGGGCTGCCAGTTTGGGAGCACTGTCATTTCCCCCTGTGGCCATGCACAGGAGGTGCTCGATAAATGTTTTAGTGTTCCTTTACTGAGCGTCTTTTCTTTTCTTTTTTTTTTTCTAGATAAAAACTGGAGATGTCTGCACAACTTGGATCCCCTAGATGCCGATTGGACCCAGGTTGCGAAGATAATGATTCAGGACCCTCCTCCCATCTCCCTGAAGGTCTAAGAAGGAAGGATTTTGTTGCCCTTAAAAAGCCAGGGAAGGCCTCTACCTGCAGGTGTGACCAACAGGCCAGGACCCATTCACTTTCTAGTCCTCACTGAGCCCTCCTTCTGGGAAACTCTCAAAGAAGCGGGCTGTAAACTTTCTGAGAAAGAGTGGGGCCTCCGCTGACCACTGGTGGGACCTCCTGGCACAGCAGCTGTCCTCACCTGCGCCTGGAGGAACAGAACTCTGCCTACTCCTCGACCACCTCGGGCGTAGCAGACACATTCAACTGACTGTCCCCATGGATGGGGGCCCTTTTAGGGGGAGCACCCAGGAACCACAAATTAGAGGCTCAGTCTTCTGGTGCCTGGGTGGCTGCCCTCTGGTGGAATTCTAGGGGTTACCCCAGGGATGACTCAGGAGGGAGTGGGGGGAGGTGAGTAGCAAGGCATTTAACCCAAGCTCTGTTGTTATCTGCTTTGCATAATAGGTGTGTTCATACAAAAGAATTTGTTTAAAGAAAGGTTTCAACTACTTTAACAAGTTGGAGCAGTTGGCATGACACTGTATAGAAAACCCTAAAGATTCCACAGAAAAACTACTAGGAATGATAAATGAATTCAATAAAGTAGCAGGATACAAAATAAATGTCCAGAAATAAGTTACAATTTTATACACCAATAATGAACTATCAGAAAGAGAAACTAAGAAAGCGATCCCATTTACAACTGCATTAAAAAAATACCTCGTAATAAATTTAACCAAGGGTATGAAAGACCTGTACTGGGAAAAATGATAAGACACTGAATAAAGAAATTGAGGAAGATACAAATAAGTGGAAGTATATAACCATGTTCACGGACAGGGAGAATTAACATCATTGAAGTGTTCATACTACCCAAAGCAATCTATAGATTCAATGCAATTCCTATAAGATACCAATGGTGTATTTCACAGATCGAGAACAAATATTCCAAGAATTTATATGGAACTACAAAAGACCCCAAATAGGCCCAGCAATCTTGAGAAAGATGAAAAAAGTTGGAAGAATCATGCTCCCTGATATCAAACTATACTACAAGGCCATAGTAATCAAAACAGCATGGTTCTGGCATTAAAACAGACATATAGATCAATGGAACTGAATAGAAAGCTCAGAAATAAACTCATATCATTATTTGGTTTTTGTTTTTGTTTTATAATCCTCACCCGAGGATATTTGCCTCGGGACATTGATTTTTAGAGAGAGTGGAAGAGAGAGAGAAAGACAGAGAGAGATATCAATGCGAGAGAAACACATCAATTGGTTGCCTCCCGGACCAGGGCCCAGTCCAGGAAGGAGCTTGCAACTGAGGTATGTGCCCTTGACAAGAATTGAACCTGGGACCCTTTGGTCCACAGTCCAATGCTCTATCCACTGAGCCAAACTGGCTAGGGTTAAACCCACATCTTTGTGGTCAATTAATATTTGACAAAGGAGACAACAACATACAGTGGGGTGAAGATAGTCTCTTCAATAAGTGGTGTTGGAAAATTGGACAGATACCTGAAAAAAAAAATGAAACTAGACCATCTTCTTACACCACACACAAGAATAAACTAAAAATGGATTAAAGACTTAAATGTTAGACTTGAAACCATAAAAATCCTAAAAGAAAACATAGGCAGTAAAATCTCAGACATTTCTCATAGCAATATTTTTTCTGATATATCTCCTCAGGCAAGGGAAACAAAAAATATATACTGTATATAAACAAATGGGACTACATCAAACTAAAGAGTTCTTGTACAGCAAAGGAAACCACCAACAAAATGAAAAGACAACCTACCAAATGGGAGGCCATATTCACTGATTCACCTGATAAGGGGTTTATATCCAAAATATATAAAGAACTCATACAACTCAACAACAACAACAAAAACACACACAAACAATCCAATTAAAAATGGGCAAAACCCCTGAATAGACATTTCTCCAAAGAGGACATACAGATGGCCAATAGACATATGAAAAGATGCTCAACATCACTAATCATCAGAAAAATGCAAATTAAAACCACAATTAGATATCGCCTCATACCTGTAGAATGGCTATCATCAGTAAGTTAACAAACAACAAGTGTTGGCAAGGATATGCAGAAAAGGGAACCCTCTTGCACTATTAGTGGGGTTGCAAATTGGTGCAGGCGCTACAGAAAACAGTTTCAAGTTTCCTCAAAAAATTAAAAATGGAACTGCCTTATGACCCAATGCTTATACTTCTAGGAATATATCCAAAGAAAGCTGAAGCGCTAAGTTGAAAGAATATAGGCGCCCCTGTGTTCATTGCAGCATTTATGAAAGCCAAGACTTGAAAGCAGCCCAAGTGGCCATCAGTAGATGAGTGTATCAAAAAGCTGTGATACGTTTACACAATGGAATATTACGTGGCTGTAAAAAAGAAGGAAATCTTACCTTTTGCAACAGCATAGATAGACCTGGAGAGTATTACGCTAAGTGAAATAGGCCAGTCAGAGAAAGACAAGTACCATATGATTTCACTTATATGTGGAATCTAATGAAGAAAATAAACTAACAAACAAAATAGATACAGACTCATAGAGAACAGACTTATAGCTAATAGAGGGGAGGGTGAGTTTCAGGACTGGGTGGAAAAGGTGAAGGGATAAAGTAAAAAAAACACACAAAAAAACCCCTCATAGACACAGACAACAGTATATGGCAATTACCAGAGGGAAAGGAGGGAGGGGGGAGACATAAGGAGAGATAAATGGTGATGGAAGGAGACTTGACTTGGGGTGGTGTATTATAGAATTGTACACTTGAAATCTATATAATTTTATTAGCCAATGTCACCCCAATAAATTCAATAAAATTAAAAAAAATTAAAAATGCATATCATTGGTCTAGCAGCAGCAGCAAGTTTCACTAGATGGCTGGTTAATCACCCTAAGGGGATTCCACATGGGGGCATATGTATGTTGCAAAAGGATCTTTGGGAGATTCTGAGCTTCCCTGTCTGAGACCCAGTAACTAGTGGGTTGGAGACCGAACCAGGCAGGTCCCACTGATGAGGCGGATCATGTCCTTACTGTATTCCTACACTATCCTCCTCTGATTGGACGTGGGCCCAGAGGCCGGCCTGCCAATCTGGTATCCACATGGGCTGTGGTCCTGGGGGCCTGGGCCTGGCTTCCTATGATTATAGCCTCAGTGTATCCTGTTGGGAAGAAGTGGTTGGACTACCCCGACCCCAGCCTCCCTGCCTTCAGTGTGCCCCTCAGAGGCTGAAGGAGAGAAAGGAGCCGTCAACCCGGGAAGATAGAGTTTCCCAGAATGGCCAGAGCCATGGAGATTCCTCTGACAGACAGGACAAGGGAAGGGGGGCCTCTGGAGAGGATGGCTCGGGCCCTGGGACTCCCCAGCTTCCCCAGTCACCCTCTCTGTGCCTGGGGAGTTGGAAGCTAATGGAAGGGGATTCCTGAGACAAAAGGAGGAAGGTGGGTACTGCCCTGAAGGAGGCTGTGCCTAAGGTTGGTCCCAGGCATGGACTTGTGATGCTGAGGGGTAGGTGGGGGCGGGAAAGACTAGAACTAGACAGAAGGCCGTAATCCCAGGACTGGCCTCCCTTTCCAGGATCTGCAGGTTATGTGCCCACTCCCCACCTGCAGACCCTTCTCTGAGGCACATTCTCCCAGCTCCTCCCACCTGGCTGTCCCAAGTGGGGTCCACGGGCTTCTCCCCCTCCACCCTCTGTTCTCACTGCAGACCCAGCTGGCCTGGCACAAGGGGTCCCTTCCCTGTTCTTCTCTACCTATTCCTGCGCAGCTCTGCACCTGCTCAGGTGAGCCTGGCCTGGGTCCTCTAGGGGGCAGCAGAGAGAGCACAGGCTGAGCTGCCCAAGAGCCCCGCTCTAGATGCATTTCTGTACCTTGGGACTATCCATTGCCCTCTCTGGGCCTCCATTTCTACATTTGCCTTTCAGGGGAGGTGACTCACAGGCCCTTCCCTGTCAGACACACAGCTCTGGCTGAGCCGCTGCAGAGGATCTAAGGAGGAGGTAGAGAGGTGGGTGTTTAGGCAGCCGGGAAGGGAAGGCGCGTGTAGGAGGCTAAGTGGTGGGGTGGCTCCAGCAGGTGTGTCTGCTGGAGGCAATGGAGTGCCACAGCTCACCCCCGACCCCCGCCCCGCCAGGACAGCAGACAGTGGCTGCAGACAAGCCAGGAAAGCCTGGTGGTGGAGCAAGGTGGCCAGGGACCAAGCTTCGGGCAATGGGGCCTAAGAACCAGAGGGCACTGGAGCAGCCCTGGGGCCTCTGTGCCCACAAATCGCCTCTCCCTCTGCCCCAACCTGTCCGGGTGTCCTCAGCACCATCTGCTTTTATGACTAATAGACTTGGGATTTCTCTTTGTAAAGAAATTCAATTCCCGTGCACCAGGGGGAGGAAATCCCTAGGTTGCCCAGATGACCAGAATCACATACCCCCACCCCTTCCCTGGAGTTGGCTAGAGTTTGGGCTTAGGGGACCAGGCAGCCCTACCCAGGAGGGCTGGGAAGTCAAGGAGGCTGGCCGGGCCTGCACCCAGCTCCGGCCTCCGCCAAGCTGCACTGGGAGGCCCAGAGGGGTTCATTTGGATTTTTTTTAATTATCATTTTTACTTTTCCTCCTCCTCATGAAAAAGTTTTAATATACACAGTAAATTAAGCCCAGAAAAAAAGGGAGGGGGGCACATTTCATCTTTAATCTATTTACTTCTGAATATTTAACATACAATTCTGGCACCAATCACCAAATTTAACTGGAAAATTACTCACTAATCTGTTTGCTTATTTGGAATAATTGGGTCGGCTGCCAGCACGAGGATTTCCCCCCTGTTTAATATCTCAGTTAGTAGTCCAATTTCAGCTTGGCGGCATAATTACTCTGACAGAGCTGTAGCCACGGGGCCTGTGAGTGGGGCTGCTTTTAAACCGTAAATTATGAAGGATTAGCATTTATGAATTTTAAATCAGGGCTGGGGTAGGAGACACTAAAGCTGCTTAACACCAGGGAACAGCAGCCTCCACTCAGCAGCAGAAGCCGTAACCCTTCCGCTCCCAGGACGGGTGCAGGACGTGGGAACGGGGGACGCAGGGAGTGGTGACCCAGTAGGTATGGGGATACAAAGGACATGGGGGCGGGGAAGGGGGAGCTGAAGCAATGACGGAGCTCCTGGGGGTTAGAAAGCCTGGGGTGGGTGGTGTGAAGAGCTTCAGCCTCCCCCCTGGTTCATGGGGTGCAGTCTCCCTCTAGTTGGCCACAGTTCAATCCCCCATTGTCCCAAAGGAAGCTGGGAGCCATGACTTGGGAACGGAGGTCGGTCTTTGTAGCCCCTGCCTCCACCCAGGCCGGCACCCTCACACAGGAAGGCCGGGGCTGTCACATAGGAAGGTCGCTACCTCTCCTAAGAATCCTCATCTGGTCTTGAGCCGGTCTGACCAGCGCCCTCTGGCTCTCAGTGTGACTTCCCAGGGTGCCCAGCTCTAGTGAGTGCTGGGCCATCAGCGCTCCCCCAGGAATTCCATTCTGAGTTCTCACCTTCCTTCCCACCATTCCTCCATCCCTACCTGCCCTTTTCTGGTGCAAGAGCACCATCAACCTGGGTTTGAAACTATGTTCCTTATGAGGTGTATGAAGATGGACAAGTTACTTAACTTCTCTGAGTCTTCATCTTATTCATCCGTTAAATGAAGAAGTAATTTCTACCCTGTGGGCTGCCGGGGAGATTTTTGTCACATACTGTGGGTGAAGTGCCTGCACATGGAAGGTGCTTTTATTGGGTCAGTTCCAAGCTCTCTGAGGTCTTCCCAAACCTGAGTCACCACCCTGTGTCCACTGCCCTCTCCCCTAGCTTCATTCTTCACAAGACAAACCTCAGCCTCTACCCACTCAGCCTGCCCTTTCGGTGGGTACCAAGTTCAGATCTTAGGCTCCAGCTGGACTCCAGGCACCAGTGGCCACTAGAGGGCCAGCTCTGGAGCCAGGTTGGCTGGGTGTGCACCCCCACTCTGTCATTCACCAGCAGGGTGATCTTGAGGAAGTAATTTAGCCTCTCTATGCCTTGGTTTCCTAATGTGCAAAATGGAAATAATAACAATAGTATCTCATCATTGTGCTGTTAAGAAGACTGAGTTAATTACTGTGCAGCGTTCAGAATTATGGGTGGCACACAGTAAGCACTAGCTGTGATGGTCAGTATTACTTATTATCCATACTAGAGGCCCGGTGCATAGATTCCTACACCAGTGGGGTCCCTCGGCCTGGCCTGTGCCCTCTCACAATCCAGGATCCCTCAGGGGATGTCGGACTGTAGGTTTGGGCCCCATCCCCACAGGCCCAATTCCTGCACCGGGCCTCTAGTAAGCATATAAGATCTTTGGTTAATCTCTTCCTGCCCTCGCCCCTCCCACTTGCCTCTGAGATTCGTCAGTCTGTTCCATGTTCCCATGCCTGTGCATTGAGCGTGTGCCCCTTCGTGGTCAGTGAGCATCATAGCTACCAGTCGAATGGTCCAACAGTCACTTAGGCTTTTATATATAGAGATGAGGAAGATGACTGTGGCCTTCTCTGTAGGACCTGCATGTTCTGAGGCTCCAGGTTGACTTCCCCGGGGCTGGAGGGATCTCCAGGTTGTCTACAAAAATGGGAGGAAAAGAGGCAGGATCTAGTGGGCAGGACAAGACCGCCTAGACCCTCACTGAGGATCAGTGTGGACCACCACATTGTCCTGTTTGGGATCAAGCAGACGGCTCCCTATCTCATCTGCAGGCTACAGGCCCTCCCCACGACCTGCAGCTCTGAAGGGCTTCCTGAGGCACCTGAGGGGCAGATCCCTGGGGGCCAGGCCAGCTGTGCAGGCAGAGAGGCTGGAGGGGCAGGAGAGAGAGCACAGCTAGGCCTCCAGGACAAACGCCCTGCCCACTGCCCCACCACGCCTCAACGGCATGTCTGCTAGACCATCATGTACCGAGTGGCAAGCTGCCAGTGCCTAATGTGAGTCCTCTGGCAGCTCACGTCCCCTCTGGACCTCAGTTTGCACAACTGAAATAACAGAATTCTTGTCCTCCTAGGGGTCTATGATTCAAGGTCACGGCCTATTATCTCCGCAGAATGGATATGGCATGTCTGTCACTCACCTGTTCTTTGCAGAGGAGGTCCCATGGCCCATCCTCAGGTCCAAACCGGGTGAACTTTGGCTTTAAGTTACATAGTGAATGGATTTGGCTACCCAACACCATTCATGGCCTTAAGCTTAATGACAGACCAAGCCACAGCCTCAGCTCCCAGGCATGGGCTGGCCGTGGGCATCCTGGGGAAATGTTGCAGCCCACCTGGGGCTCTGCTGGTCCTCACGTGGTACTAATGTTCTTTTTAAAAATGGCCTGATGATAATAAGTCCTTAATTATCTCCCCTTTTATTTTCACATACCCTACACCGTCACCCCCAGCCATCTGGCCCTTAAGGACCATGATTGGGGGATGAGCAAAGGGGGAAGGAAATGGCTAAGGCAGCTGCAGCTTGTGCACGTCCAGGCAGAGGAAAGGCTGCGTTCCCAGGGGTCCCACAAGATTTCTGGTGCGGCTGGTTGGCGACCACGCTGGGATGCTTGATGGATGGGAAGTGCCCGGTTTGTCGAGTCCTTGCTGAGCTTTGTGATAACTCATTATATTTCTTTCTTTACAAATTGCCCCATTAGCACTCCCGAATTGAATGAAATCATAAAGCCAGGAGCATCCAAGCCTGGGCTGAGCCTGGGCCATGAATTACCTGTGCCACAAAGGCCTGCATTTGGGGGAGGAAGCTAGGGCAGCTGGCTGGGGCAGGCCCTGCATTCTGCAAAGGAAGTGGGTTTGTTTTCTTTAAACTTAAAAGAATAAAAGAGTTCTAACCAAGTCCTGCTGGATTTAAATAGCAAGATCTGTCTCGCTGCTCACTGGCTTTCAAGCTGGGGGCTCTGATCCCTATTTGAGGGGTTAAACTCTCACCCCATTAAGCCATTTATGGGAAGCTGACCACCGGGGAGGGAGGCGACCCCTCTTCCTGCAGCCTCCCTAAACCCCACAGATGCTGAAATTGGTTGTCACTCTCAGTCAGAGGATTCTAAACAAGTAGGCACTAATCCCCTCTGTTAAGGAGATACTTATTTTGTCTGAAAAACTTCAAAGAGCCCATGACAGACACTCAAAATCAAAATTAGCATTCCAATGAGGATTTAAAAAATAATAATTCTTACAGCTCTTCCAAGGAGAGAGGCAGAGGGGAGGTGACTGGCCAGGAGGCTGGAGGAGGCAGTGGGGGCCAGCGCCTTTCATCTGCCCACTCTGAGAAGCTTGGGGGACCTGCCCTGCTGGCTGAGGTGCTGAACCCCCTCCACAGAGGGGCAAAGGCTGGGCTGTAACCAGGGTCCTCTAGGGTGGGCAGGAAGTGGCAGCTGCCCCCAAATGATGGCCCAAGGAACTTCCATGACCCCTACACTAGCCATCCTTGAAATGTGAGGTCCTCTCTGCAGGTTGACACCAAACAGCCCTGGGCAGCCTGGCCAAGGGGAGAGGAGGCATAGATCCTGACTGCCAGGAGCCCAAGCAGGAGCCAAGGGGGCCTAGGAGGCCCTGCAGGCACAGGAATGACTTCATAAAAGAAGGGACCACAGAGGAGAGAGGAGCTCCCTGTCTGGAGATGAGATCATAAGGGTGGAGCCCTGGAGGAAGGCTGGTCCAGAACCAGATCCTGTGCATTCACTCCTCCCTCCTTCACCGTGGAGATGTGCTCTGTGCCTGGCCCTGCGCTGGGCCCCAGAGCACCTGCGCCTTGTCTGCCCTTGGGGTGGGTGCTTCCAGCCAGCGGAGACACAGGTGGGAGTGCTGGCCCTCACGGTATAGAGCAGTGGTTCTCAACCTTCCTAATGCCGCGACCCTTTCATACAGTTCCCCATGTTGTGGTGACCCCCAACTGTAAAATTATTTTCGTTGCTACTTCATAACTGTAATTTTGCTACTGTTATGAATCGTAATGTAAATATCTGATATGCAGGATGTATTTTCATTGTTACAAATTGAACATAATTAAAGCATAGTGATTAATCACAAAAACAATTTGTAATTATATATGTGTTTTCCGATGGTCTTAGGTGACCCCTGTGAAAGGGTCGTTCGACCCCCAAAGGGGTCGTGACCCACAGGTTGGCAACCCACAGGTTGCGAACCGCTGGTATAGAGGCTGTGAGTGTCTCACGGAGGTGAGCAGGGAGGGAGTCGGAGAACTCCATCTGGCGGCTCTCTATGTTGGGTTGGTGTCGAGGAGCTTCATATGCACACCCCCAGGTGGGCCTTCCAGTGGGAGGAGCAGCCTGCAAATGTAGGGAGGTCAGAGAATTCTGGGAATGAGGGAGAATCACAGTGCCCCTTCCTGACTCCTAGCCTGGGTCCCCAGGACCTTCATGAAGACCCAGTGGCCCTGGTTACCTGTTTGGGTAACTCTATTGGACAGCACATGAACTTCAGAGAGGGAAATAAGTGCCTGTAGGATCCCTCCTCCATTCACCAGTGACACCCTGGGCCACCAATGAGACAGACCCCCTGAAAGCATTACCTCATCCAGGACAACGGTCATTGGTTCCCGAAGATTCCCCAGAGGCCCAGCTTTTGGCATTTGCCCTTCCGGAGGCAGGTCTGGCCTCGCTGTGAAAACTGGCTCTGCTTAAAGCACTTCATGCCCACATGCCCACTTCGACACTCTCACTCAGAAACCAGTATTGTCTCATCCAATAGAAATGCATGTGAACCATAGAGGTAATTTTAAAGCTTCTAGTAATCACTTTAAAGAGATTAATATAAAAATTAATTTTGATAATTTATTTTATGTATCCCAGTATTATTTTGGGGTTTCTATGACTCCAAACATTATCATTTCAACATAAAATTATTAATGAGATCTTTCACATTTGTTTTGGTAATAAGCCTTAGTGTGTATTTTATGCTGACAGCACATCTCAATTCCAGTGAGGCACATGTCAGGTGCTCTGTGGCCACATGTGGCTGCTATAACTGGACAGCAGAGGCCAACTCTCTGGGTCTACAGAGGAGGAACCTGGGAGGAGGGGAATGGACTTTGTTCTGGACAGAATGTTTGTGTCCCTGAAGATTCATATGCTAAAACCCTCCCAGTAATGTGATGGTATTAGGAGGTGGGGACTTTGGCAGGTTGATTAGATTAGGACTAGATGAGGTCATACATGGAGCCCCCATGAATGGGATTAGTGCTCCCCTAAGAGTCAGGAGAGACCGTGCTTCCTCTCTCTGTCACGTGAGGACACAATGAGAAGTCGGCAGTCTGCAACCCGGAGGAAGGCTCCCCCCAAACCCCACCATGCCGGCACCCTGATCTTGCACCTCCAGCCTCCAGAGCTCTGAGAAATGCATTCTGTTGTTTATAGGTCACGGGTCTGTGGCATTCTATTCTAGCAGCCCTAATGGGCTCAGATAGACTTGCTCAGGGTCAAATGCAAATCAGGCTTAGGAAGGAAGTTCATGGCCCTGCTGAGGCCCCAGGGCACTGCGGCTGGCTGTGGGCCCTGGGCTGGGGACTGAGGCGGGGTCTGCTGCGGACCTCCCCCTGGCCTGAGGTAGACAAGGAGTTGCACTGAAAGTGGGCCTCCTCCCAGCCTTGCCCCTCACCCTGCCGGCTGAGGAAGGGGGACAAAGAAGACACAGCAGAATGGCCGACGTTTCTAGTATCTGCTCTGTGCCAGGCACCGTTCTGTGAGCTGGGGGCAATCCTCACTCAGAGGAGCTTCCAGTTGGGGTGGGACAATGGTAACGGAATGTGGCAAGGCCTACAATGGGGGAAGCACAGGGCGCTGTTGGGGGCTTGAGGACAGGGTGTTTCTCTGTCATGGGGGTTTGGAAGGGGTATTTGCGCTGGGTCTGGGAAGAGGACAGACAATCTGCTCAGAGGCCTCTTTCTGCAGCTGGGACCCACACACCTCCGAAAACCCTAGAACCCCAAGGATTCCTGAAGGGAACAGCCCAGGTGAGGTGAGCGCACTCAGGTAGCTAAAACGGGTCACCCTGCCCTGCTCTGCCCACAGTCCTGCTCGCAGGCAAAGCCCGGCGCAGGGTGCTGGGTCCTCCTCAGCAGAGCCCCAAGGAGCCTGGCCCTGGCCCTTCCCCTTCTCCATCAGGCATTTATCTTGGGGATGAACTGAGTCTGCCCATGGGCCGAGCTTGGACGAGAGAGGTGGCCTGAGGCCTGCCTGCCCAAAGCCAGGGAAGCCTCAGCCTGAGACAGGAGCAGGCCTGCTCCCTGTGCCAAGGCTGGGTGGCGGCCTGTGGAAGGTGGGGCCTGCGGGACTGTGGGACCCGAGGCCCTGGGGCCTGCGCTCTGCAGGCGGGGCCGGGCTGCCTCCGCCCCCACCGGGCCGCGGAGCCCTGAGCCGGTAATGAGCGTCTCCTGCGCCAGCGTGGCTCAGAGGAGGCCTCCTGGCAGCCGGGCCTTGTTCTCATTGTCCTGCTCCAGCCCAAA
Organism: Myotis daubentonii; assembly: GCF_963259705.1. Taxonomy (NCBI): domain Eukaryota; kingdom Metazoa; phylum Chordata; class Mammalia; order Chiroptera; family Vespertilionidae; genus Myotis; species Myotis daubentonii. Next base: position 47,916,627 of record NC_081848.1, read on the forward strand.
TGCACCGGCCCAGGCCTCAATCGCGATCAATGGGCCGAGGATGTGCTGACGCGGCACTTTCATCCTTTCTCAAGGCCGGTGTTTGAACTTCGAGCGAGCGGCCTTCCCAAACGGGCTTGTCTTCTAAGAAGGCGGCCAATCTCCTTTCCCTGGCTTCCTAAGCAGGCTGATCCTGAGAGTTATTGAGGCACAAAAAGGAGACGTTCAAAGGCAAATCTAAATTACCGTCCTCTTCAAACTGGGGAGAAGTCTTATTAAGTCGCCTGCGCGTGAATCCCGGCCTATTTCTGTCTGCAGACCTTTCTTCCTTTGTGCCACATAAATGGACACATCTTATTGATTTTCTTTCAACCTGGATCACCTCCATCGCTGTGAATATGGGCAGACAAATCCCGCTCCTTCCTTCCCGGTGGGGCTGAAGAATGGGGGTGGCAGCCGGAGAGGCCCAGCATAATGGGGGCTGCAGTACCCTGCTCACCGCCCCGTGTGTCTTCCCGCGGGACTCAGCAGAGCTGCCTGAGAGCCGCACTGTCCTTGGGGAATGGGGAAAGCACCATCAGCCTACCGGGCCCAGCCAGCCCTTCCTCTGGTGGGAGGATAACTCCACAGGCCCTCAAACTCACCCACCTCTACTGTCAGCCTGTCCTCTTATTTCCTGTGTCTCCTACCACTCGTCCTCTGTGACTCCCCACCCTAAGCCCTGGCCACTTGGCACACTCCATGCCAGCCCTGACCTCCTTGCTGAGGTCAGACACATGCCCACCTCAGGGCCTCAGCGCTGCTGGGCCCACACCTGGAAAGCTCTTTCCCCGGACCTCGTCAAGGCTCGCCTCCACTTTAAGTCTCCACTCAAATGTCAACTTCTCAGTGAAACGTTCTCTGAAAGCATTACCTCATCCAGGACAATGGTCATTGGTTCCTGAAGATTCCCCAGAGTCCCAGCCTATCTAAGGTTGTACCCACTCCCTAGCCCCCGCCCCTACTTCATTTTTCCTCACAGCACCTATCACAACTGACATACTCTACGTTCTACTTGCTTGTGCTGGTCGTCTCCCCCACTCAAATCTACACTCCATGCCAGAGAAGTGTGTGCCCCTTCGGTCCACTACAGTGTCACCAGTGCCTAGAACAGTGTGTAGTATATCATATACTGTGTACAGTACACAGAGGTGCTCAGTACATGACTATTCAATGCAGGCGATGTAGGGTGCCTAGCCAGTGCCAACATCTGCCTTCTGTGACTCAGTCCCCAGCCTCCAGAGGGGCCACACAGGATGCCCAGACTGGATCCTCACTTGTGCTTTTATTTGGCTTCATCACCATCTCTGCTCAGGCTCCCAGAGAAAGACCATTCTCTAGGCCTGCACACTGCCTGGCCCAGCTTTGGCCTCAAGATGGCTTCTCAGCCCATGACCATGTCTCTGCTCAAAGTCCATGTCTCTGAGCCCATCTATCTCCTCCTACTGGAATGGACCCCTGTCTGAGAGCTTTTCACCCCATCAAATCCTGCAGGCCAGGGTGGTGCCACAGACATGCCCTGGGCCCTCAGCTGCCCTCTGCACACTACTCCCCGAGGATGGACCCGCCTGGGGGAGGCTCACCCCCTCCCTACACCTCTAGGCTGGGTTAGGGGGTATAATAATTACTGTACACTAAGGTGTAGTTTCCCTCTAAAATGTGTCTGCGGAAACCCTGATTCCCAACGTGTTAGTATTAGGAGTGGGGCCCTGGGAGGTGATTATAAAAGGACTCCACATGTGCCGCGCCAGCACGGCCAAGGGTGAACCTGAGTGGGGGCAGCTGAAAGGCTTAGAAAAGACAGACAAGAGAATGAAAGCTGGGTCTCCGTAGGACACTGCTTCTCTGAGAGACAGCGCCCACGCCCACAGCCATGCCTTTATTTTATAGCAGATGCTAGGAGGCAAAGTAAGGGTGTGACCAAGATGTTTACAATATTCTCCTGGGTTTCAATCCTACTCAACTACATGCACCTGAACTCTATCAAGCCCACATCACTCAGGCACGTGGGGCTACGTTTTCGGACCATAGGTTCAAGTTTACAACTACAGCTGTTGCCTATAATTGTGCTGGGAGGGCCCTGCCCTCCAAGCTGGGTCTTGCACGTGACCACGAGAGGACTGTGCCCTCTCATCAGTCCAAGGCTTGAACCTGTAGTCGCTCTCCACACCCACAGAGCCCGCTGCCCCTTCCACCATGTGAGGACAGGGCGAGAAGGCGGCAGTCTGCGGCAGGGAAGGGCACATTCACCAGAACCTGACCATGCTGGCACCCTGATCTTGGACTTCCAGTCTCTAAAACCATGAGAAAGAAATTGCTGTATTTATAAGCCACCCAGTCGGTGGGATTTGGTTATAGCAGTCAATGGACTAAGACACCAGGGTATACACCAACCTGGTTGACTAACGAGAGCTCTGGGACTAGCCTTAGCTTTCCCAGTTCCTCTTTTTGTACCTGAGGGACTCTTTCCAGCTCTTGGCCTCAGTTTCCCCATCTGCAACATAGAAAGAGTGAGCCGGAGAACCGGAGGACTCCTTTGTAGGCCCCTCTGGCCCCTTCCGGGGAAGTCAGAACCACCAGCTGGAGGTGCTGGGTTGTAGGCAGGGCCAGCCCCCCAGATAGACTGACCTCACGTCGGTTCTCATTTGGGCCTGCACTGGACGTGGAGGGTAGGTTAGAATCTTGGAGCCAGGCCCTGAAGCGGCCTGCCCAGGTCAGAGGGCAATAGTGGGGAAGACACCCCAAGTCCTCACTTCATTCCTCCTTGTTCTTGGGCCCCAACTGACCTGCAATGGTAGGTGACCAGGCCGTGAGGATCTAAAGCCACCAAACCTGACCTCAGCCCCAAGGGGACTTAACACTCAAAGGTTCATCATGGCAGGGGCAGGGGCAGGGGAAGGGAGTGGCGGCCCACGGTTGCAGATTCAGGACCCATGACCCTGTGACCTTCTCCCACCTCTAATGTGCTGAACAGAATGCTGGGCACCAGCTGATCCCCAAGCCTGGCCCTTTCATTGACCCTGACCTGGCACCAGGCCCAGCCCAGACCTCCTACCCCAGGGGCCATGCAACACTCCAGGCTGCCAGCCTCCTTGAGCTGAGCTGCAGAGAGTGTGGCTGCCTCCCTGTGTCCAACTCCACCAGGTTTCATCTTGAGGCCACACAGGTGGCAGCTTTGCCCATGGGGACACATTCCTCCCGCGTCTACGGACTCCCCCAGTGAGGTCAATCAGTGACTCTTTCCTGTCTGGTCCGCCTATGCTGTGCCTCCTGAATATAGCCCTCCCCCTTCTCCCTGCCCTCACCTTGATTGACATGTTCTCCTCTCCCACAGATCTTTGCTATCACTTTCTAACTGGCCTCCCTGACCCTAACTCAGTGGTTCTCAATCTTCTGGCTCTTTAAACACAGTTCCTCATGTTGTGACCCAACCATAAAATTATTTTCGTTGCTACTTCATAACTGTAATGTTGCTACTGTTATGAATCGTAATGTAAATATCTGATATGCAGGATGGTCTTAGGCGACCCCTGTGAAAGGGTTGTTCGACCGCCAAAGGGGTCGCGACCCACAGGTTGAGAACCGCTGCCCTAACTCTAAACCTTGGGCTGCACTGGACTGGGAGGATGGGTTCTAGCACACAGATGATCTTTATTAAAAAATACTAGTGCCCTGGCCGGTTTGGCTCAGTGGATAGAGTGTCAGCCTGTGGACTGAAGGGTCCCAGGATCAATTCCAGTCAGGGGCACATACCCGGGTTGTGGGCTCGATCCCCAGTGCGGGGCATGCAGAAGGCAGCCAATCAATGATTCTCTCTCATCATTGATGTTTCTATCTCTCCGTCTCCCTTCCTCTCTGAAATCAATAAAAATATATTTAAGCCCTGGCCTGTTTGGCTTAGTGGATAGAGCATCAGCCTGCAGACTGAAGAGTCCCGGGTTCGATTCCGGTCAAGGGCATGTACCTTGGTTGGTTGCCGGCACATCCCCAGTAGTGGGTGTGCAGGAGGCAGCTGAATAGATGTTTCTCTCTCATCAATGTTTCTGACTCTCTATCCCTCTCCCTTCCTCTCTGTAAAAAAAATCAATAAAATATATTAAAAATAAATAAATAAAAATATATTTTTAAAAAATACTAGTAATCTAGTCCTGTATCTCTCCCTTGGAATCCTTCCATTTCCCCAGAGCCCAGACTAGGGCACAAAACTAAAGACACTTGCTCTCAGGACTGTACAGTGCAGGCTCTGCCTTAAAAAACAGTGCCTCCTGGAATCTGCTAAAAACCCCAGGGGCCCTGCTGGCTCCCACGTCCCAGCCCTGCGTCCCCCCTTAAATCCAGATAAACTCCAGATCCCTCACTTGGCTCCAGGCACCGCCACACCCACAGGCACTCGCCCTGGCTGTCCCCTCCACGCTCTCCCGCTTCTGGGTTTCTGCGCATTCCTCAGGCTCCCTCACCCCTCCCAAGTCCTGTCCCTCTTGTCCTTCCAGGTTTCACTTGGCTGTCACCTTCTCCAGGTAAGCCTCCTCTGACCAGGGTGGCTAAGGGGTGATCTCTGCTCCAGGCGGCCACCCCCCCACCCCCACCCCGGGCTGTCCCTCACACAGTGCTAACCACATTGCACCACCCGGGCCCATGTGTGTCCCTGTCCCTCGGTGGGCTGAGTCATCTCTAAGGGCCAGAAGTATGTCTAGTTTTTCTCCTATTCCATCCCAGGGCTGGCCTAGAGGAAGTTCTCAGTAGGTGTTTGCTGAATGAATGATGATGAATGAAAGAAGAACCCACAAGGAGGCAGCCGCATAAAGGATGGGGCTGGGGCTGGGGCTGGAGAGGCTCCATGCATCTGCCTGCTGCAGAGGAGCAGACGGGCAGATGAAAGCAAAGGAGGCCTAGGAAGTCTTCGGGGGAAAGAAGCTCATTTCCAAACAAGGAGGCACATAGGCCGTGGGAAGACAAAAAAATTTCTCAAAATTAGACCAAAGGAGGGGCCTGAGGAGCGTGGGGCTCGTGGGGATTTATTAATGCACGCCCCCGAGTGATTCCTCCTCCTGTAATCCAGGCACTGGGCTAGCACTGACTTCCAAATTATATTTAATTGGACAATTATTCAAACTGAAAAACCTGCGCAGGAAACGAAGGCGGTCCTTAATAAACACCTTGTCTCCTCGGCCCCAAACAGGCACGTCGTTTACTGACCCAAGAGGCACAATTTGTCTTTGGTAAATTTATTTTGAAGTAATTGCCGACTCCAGGAGTAACCATTTTTCAAAGGGAAACTTGGCTCTAGCCAGCAGAATAATAAATTGTTCCCTGACCCGTGTGACGCCTAATCCCATTAGAAAGATGTGCGCTTAGAGGATGGAGGGCGGCGTGAGAGGGGACGGATGGCCCTGCTCGGTCTCCCCGCTGTGACTGGTGGGAGCCTCCCCGGCTGATCAGAGCATGACCACCGGGGCCAGCCTAGATTTTCTCCACAGAAGCAACTGCAAGGGTTGGGTCTGTTGGTCGCTGTGGCTGGAGACAGAAGGCTAACACTTCCCCAGCCACCCCTGAGCCCCGTGCAGGCCTGGGAGCCCAAAACTCTCTTCCTGTCTCCTCCTGACCCTGCCTGCCTCACCCCTCTGCCAGCACAGTCCCCATTCAGCTCTCAGCTCTCTGGGTCCTGCCGGCCTCTGACCTGGACCCACAACCTTCTTGGTGCCCCTAGTGAGGCTGAGCAGAGCAGGGTCACAGGGAGGTCACACTGTTCACACAGAAGGCACACAGGCACAGCCGCACCTTGTTGAGCAGCTGAGGGCCTTGGGGAACCTGCTTTAATGAATAGAAATGCGTTTATAAATAGCATATCCATATGCAAATGAGCACCTCCAACAGCCTGGAAACAGGCTGGTCTCTGATCGCTTCCCTTTAAGCAAACACACTTTGTAAAAACTGGGGTCTTTTCAGGAGAGGAATCAAGGGATTGGTTTACAAAGGGATTCTAACTTGGATCCTTTTAAGGCCTGGACAGTGTTGCTCAGTGGTTGAATACCAATCTATGAAACAGGAGGTCACGGTTCGATTCCTGGTCAGGGCATTTGTCCGGCTTGCAGGCTCAATCCCTAGTGTGAGGTGATCCCCGGTGTGGGTGATCCCTAGTGTGGGGTGATCCCCAGTGTGGGGCATGCAGGAGGCAACTGATCAACGATTCTCTCTCATCACTGATGTTTCTCCCTCTCCCTTTCTCTCTGAAATAAATTAAAAAATATATTTTTTAAAAAGAACAAGGCCTCTTCTTTCTATGTAGAGTGAACTTCAATGCCCCAAATCCACACTTAATGTGGTCTCTGCCAGGTGTGAGCCTCATACCTGGGCTCCCTGCTACCCCACCCCAGATAATCATCCCCCCACCCAGTAGCCCCATCCTCTTCACTGCCCCAGACTGATTCTAGAACATAGTTCTGCCCACACCTTACACTGGTAACCACCTTCTGGTGACTTCTTAACACCCCAGGGGCAGAACTCAACCCCTAAGCTTGGTTTCATCTCCCACCACATTCCCTCTCCCTTCCTAGGCCCCATCCCCTCACACCCTCACCATACCCCCAAGGGCAGTCTAATTCGAACTCAGGCTGTGCCCTCAGCTTTGAATGCCCTGCCACTCTCTTCTCCTCCATAGGAATTGTATTCATCCTCCAAAGCCCCAATTCGTTGCTCCTTCCCTGCAACCTATGCCAACCCTTTCCTCCTCTCTCTAGCTCCCCATCAGGGCACATACAAAATAAATCAGTTAATGCAGAAATATGTGGAACAACAAATCAAATTGATATTTCTGTCTCTCAAATCAATCAGTAATTTTTTTAAATAATAGTAAACCCTTCTGTAGCACTTACTAGGTGTCTGCACCATTCTGAGAGCTGTATAACATTCACTCCTTTCACGCTTACAATTGTATGTGATAAGCACTATAGCAAACCCAGTTCGCAGATTAGAAGATTGAGCACAGACAGGTTAAGTAATGTGCCCAGGGCCACACAGCTAGGAAGGAGTAGAGCTGATATTCAAACCCAAACAGTCTGGTTGCAGAGTCTCAGCCATGATTTGATCCTCACAGGTGTCAGAAGCTTTGTTTGCTCTAGGGCTGGAGCCTTTGTCGACATTATTGCCCAGGAGTGGGGTCAAATCCCACCACTGGCTGATGGCCCTGGGGTGGGAGGCCTCTGATCCCTGCCTCCTCCCCCACCCCCACTCCTCACCCCCGGCCAAGCTTCATCATTAGGAGCATCCTGTAAGGTACGTGTCCTCCTGCGAGAGGGTCTAGCTCATGGTCAAGGCCAGAGGGCTTGGTGATGATTGTGGAGGAAGGGAAGTCAGGGTGACCAGGTTTGTGGCACGGGTGTTGGCGGCAGATGGTGGTGTGATGCTCTGAGACAGAGGCAAAGAGAAAGAGGGCAGGAGGTCTGTGAGGGAAGGCACCTGCCTTCACCCTGAGGCTCCCCGCTCAGTCCTCACTGGCTCCATGACCCAGAGGACATGCCTCCTTTTGTCCCTGGCCTCTGTTTCTAAACAAAGGTCTTACCAACTACATGATGAAATGGCCTCCTCAGGTCCCCGCACCCCAGCTCTTGTCTTTCTCGCTGCCACAACTCTGAGCTGGGCGCGTGGAGCCCACCCTTCCACGGGGGCTGCATTTTAGGGAACAAGAGCTATCTGAGGACAAGGAGGGAGAGTGAGGCCCAAGCTCTGGCAGCAGACAGAAATGAGTTGGACAGGCACGAAATTGCCACATTTTATACATTCAGATGTGCAAAAACCACAGACCTTTATTTTCTATAATTCATCTCATCTTGCTCTTAAGCTCAAATTCCCAAAGTGGGAGAGATCCTTTAACTTACCAATTATAGATAGCTCAGCCTTTTCTAGTTTAAAACAGTCTCTTTCAGGTTAACGCAACATCTTTTGCATAAATACTCCGTCTTTCAAACTTCAGGCTATCAGGACTATTTCTCTCCTCTTTTAATGTATCTTCATTCTACTTCCTTCTTCCTGAGATGGCAGCCGGCTACAGGGGCAGGTCCCACCTCTCACGGTGGCAAGGGGAAAGGCATCAGGCCCACATGCTGCCCCCTAGGGCTCCCTCTGGGCTCAGACAGTGCCACTCGACCGGCTTCTGGTGTCCAGTGAGGTGCAGAGCCCTTGAGCCCTGTGCTGGCTGTTTCTGAGGTCTGTATCGGCCGGTATAAGCCAGGTTACGTCGTGACCACAAACAGTGCCCCGATCCCACTCATGCTGCATGTCCCTCGCACATCAGCATGCTCTGTGCCACATCACCACTGTCCTCCCTCTGGGGCCCAGGCTGGCAGAGCAGCGTCCCCCGGGGACACCGGCACAGCAGAGGGAAGAGAGCGCTGAGGAAGGTTCACTTCAGCATTTGGATGCTTGGTCCTGGGAGTGGCACCTGCCACTTCTTCTCATGACGCTGTGGCCAGAACTCACACATGGCCCCACCACGGAGCGGGGAGCCGAGCCCTGCCCCCGCCAGGACAGGAGAGAAACTGGGCACCTGGCAAAGAGCACGATGGCCACAGAGCAAGACCCTGGGTCTGTAACCGCTGGCACCTGCCTGACCACAGGCCTGTTTGACTCTGCCATCACCCTCCCCAGCACTCCACTCTCCCAGCACCCCCTTCGCAGGCCGGGGAACACAGACACGTTTTCTCCCCACTGAGGTGGCGTGGGGGGCTCTGCGAGGCTGCCCTTAGGCTCAGCCACCTAGAACCTTCCTCCGCCATTTCTAAACCGCTGCCTGCCTCGTGCCACCCTGTCCTGGCCCCTGCAGAGCTCGGAGCCTCACTAAGGAGGCGCCTTGTTCCCCGTGGAGGCCCCCTCACTGGGAGACCCCCAAACCCAGCGGGTGACTGACCTCCCTTCCCCTGTGCTTCACACGGGGAGCAACCAGGGTGGCAGTGGCTGACCCGCCTCTCCTCCTGCTCGCCACTCACGGCTCCAACCCCTCTGCCTCCTCTGCCTGTACCATTCTCCACCCTCCTTCCGCTGTGGCTTAGGTAAAACGCAAGGGTCCCCGGCCCCCAGGCGTGGCTCAGTGATGCCAACGAAGCTTTAGGAACTTAGAAACACATCTGCCCTGTGGCATGTCCGTGTCTCTGTGGACACGGTCCTGTGGGGGGTCTGCATGGAGTCTGACTCTCACTCTGCATCTCTGCTCCAACAACCCGGGCCTCCCCGAGACAGCGGGGGCTCTCCCTGCATGAAGGCCGGTGGTGCTGGGAGGGGCTTGCTCTTAAGAAATTGAAGGAAAGAAAGCCACTGTTTTACTACCTCCCTTGTACAATGTACAGCAGGACGACTATGGTAACTCTGCTTTATGGTGTATAGGAAAGTTGAGAACGTAAATCCTAAGAGTTCTCATCACAAGGAAACAATTTGTGTGAGTGAGTGTGAGTGTGAGTGAGTGTGTGTGTGTGTGTGTGTGTGTGTGTGTGTGTATGTATATCTAGATGAGATGATGGATGCTAACTAAACTTATTGTGGTAGCCATTTCACCATATATGTAAGTCAAGTCATTATGCTGTACACCTTAAACATATACAGTGCTGCTTGTCAATTACAACTCAGTGAAACCGGAAAAAGAGGGAAAACGTCATCCCTGTAACTTTGGTTTGAATTCTCCCAGGTGTGTGTAACTTTGGTTTGAATTCTACCACGTGTGTGTAACTTTGAGCAAGTCGCCTAACCCAGCATCCAACAACCTCCCTGACAGAGCACAGTCCAGACCAGCAGCCGCCACCAGCCGGGAGCACCCTCCCTGCACAGGCTCCCTGAGTCCCCTTGCTGACGCCCTCTGTCCTCTGGCCAGCCCTGCTGGTCATTTCCACCTCTAGTCATGTGACCTGGTTGACTTTGCCAGGCCTTGTTTTCCTCATCTGTAAACTGGTGCCAGCTATGGCCTCTGTCTCCTAGGATTATTGTATAAAATTATATAAAACCCTTAAAACAGTGCCTGGTGTGTAAGTGTTAGCTCCTATCATTACGGCTATTTTTCCATTTTCCCCTTCTTGGGGGATCCTTTTTGCCTGAGAGCCTTCCATCCCAGGATCTGGGTCTGCCCATTGTGGAGTTAGCTAGCTTCTGCTCCGTCCAAAGCTGGCTGTCTCTAGGCCATCAAGGCCTCATGCACATCCAGGATCATTATATAGGGTGTCCCGATATTCACGCCAAGATTTGCAATTCAATTCAATCGCAAATCTTGCATGAATTTTGGGACACACTATAGTAGCACTGGGGGTGCTCTGCCCAGACCCCCTCATATGCCCTTTGCCATTTCTGCTAGCTCCTCCTGGTCACTGAACATGGTCAGTAAGGTGGTCAGTGAACATGCACCTCTTACCCCCTCACATGCGACTCTCCGATGACTTCCCCAGAACTGCTGAGCCAGGCGTCTAGAGCTAACATTCCTGGGATGGGTTGTATTAGTCAGGGTTCTTCAGAGAAACAGAACCAATAGGATGGGTGGATGGATAGATGATAGATTTATTATAGGAACTGCTTCACACAGTTACCAGGCCAAGAAGTCCAGCTCAAGCAAGAGAGCAAATTCACCCTCCCTCTGCCTTTTTGTTCTATTCCCACCCTCAGCAGCTTGGATGATGCAACTGTCTTCATTCAGACACACTCAGAAATCACATTTTACCAGCTATCCGGGCATCCGTGGCCCAGTCAAGGGGACATATCAAGTTGACCGAAGACCAACAGGGCTGGGGTATGAAAGGGCAGGATGGCCAGGGTGCAGTATTTCACTCATAGTTCCCCATGCAGGGTGGGCTGACACTACCATCTGGGGAACTGAAATTGTTTGCAATCCTGCCCCCATCCTCTGACACACCGGCTTGGCTTTGCCCTTCCCAGCCCTCGGCCCACTCCCACGCCTTACAGGCCTGTTCTGGGAGCACCTCCTTAGAAAACCACTTGTACACACCCTCCTCTCGGCCTCCCCCACTCAGGCTCCTGGGACAGCACGGGCTCCACAGAGCTGCGAGCATGCTCAGGCAAGAGTATCAGCTACCTACTGAGCGCCCGCTGCGTGCATTGCAGCTCATGTGCCTCCTCCCAGTGATCAGACCTGACCTGCCATATAAGATGTGCTATTATTCCCATTTTACAGATGAGGAAACCAAGTGTACCCTCATCCAGGACAAGATACCTTCCCTCAAAACCCAACTCCAGTTCTATTCCCTGATCCTAAACTCAGATGGGAGCCGTACTTGACCCCTAACCTGAATCCAGCCTCACCTCATACTACCTAATGAGCCCCAGACCAAACCAAACCTCACTCTCACCTGCCTCTACCTGTAACATCCTCTGTGATCCTGTGAGCTCAGTCCTGGCTCAGCTCCACGCTCGCCTTGGCTTACGCGTGTCCAGAGCCATGGACTCATTCATTCAGAAGGACCATGTTGGGCACCTGGTGGCTGCCAGCCTCTGCCCCTCCCCCTAAGGGGCCCCTTAGAGCTGCCAGGATTCTGCATGGTTCTGGCCACCCCTATGCCCCTACTCGGGTGATGGATGAGCTCTGGTTATCAGCACTGCGGGAGGGATTCACCCATTTCCTCGCCTGTCACTTCACTATAATTTCTAAAGCACAGGAAGCTGATTGCATCTCTCAACACCATTGGACTCAGTCCCTGCCCCAGAGGGCTTCCTCGGGGCCAGGGCTCAGGAGGGTGGCCTGGGTCTGTGATTATTCTCCAGGCGCTGACAGGCACACTGCTTCTGCTGCCACACATTCTGCTGGCCTCCTAGAGGGACACGAACTTCACTGGGCTCACTGGGCCCACTGTGCCCTGGCCCCACCACTCCTGTCTCGTCTGAGGCCTTGACGTCACCATGAGCACCTCCCTCACCTGGAGCCTGGAGGAGGCAACTGTCCAGCAGGGTCCCTGTCAAGCTGTGCCTTCAGCCCCTTTGGAAGGTGGCAGGGTGCTCAGGGCCCTTTCCTACACAGGCTGGAGGATGAGCAGGGCCTGCTGTGGCCTCTCTCCCATCATCTCCACCATCTGCAGCTGTGCCCACATCTTGAATGTGAGCTGCCTCTACTCTGTCACAGGACTCACAGCAGTGGGCAAAGCTGGTGGGCAGTGGCTGCATGACCCACGGCAGAGGTGCGCATGGGGGCCAGCAGGTCGGGAAGAACCTAAGGGTCATGGGGAGGATGCATGCTATAGCCAGCGCCTGGCAGGATCACCCCCAGAAAACTGAACCGGTTGAAGGCACAACCCACCCAGAAAGCTGAGGTTAACCACAGGCAGAGCGCTAGGGCCTCAGCCCAGGGCTCAGAGGCAGAACCCTACCAGGAGGACAAGGAGAAAACTGTCCAGACCTTGGACCTGAGCCTGTGGGGTGTCTGGCAGGGTGGGTGTTAGAGCCCCCACAGCCCTCCCTCACCCACCCACAGCCTCAGGGCAGGCCCTCCCAGGGCCAGGTGCCCAGGGAGACCAGGTGCCCCCCACCCCCAGGCCTGGCATAAGGAGAAGAAAGTAGAGTGTTGATGGGAAGGTTTCATCTCAGTATAATAAACAACTTTCCAACCATCACAGCATCCCATGGAAAAGAAAGTCTAGAAAGACATCCCACCGACTCTGATTGTTCGCGGCCTCGAAGCCTGCCTATAAAGCCTTCGTGGTAATTAAGTGGAATGACTCCATTCTGCCACATAAGTATGGTTATTGCTCCTGGGTGGCTGCAATTAATATAAAAGCAGCTTAAGGAAGCCATCATCAAGGCATAATGAGTTTTTAAATATTAATTAATATGTTAATAACCATTCTAGGTGGAGGGCGAGGTAGCAGTGCTAGAGACGGTTTCTGCCAGCGACCCGGGAAGGCCTGTATCACTCCCTGCTGAGGGGCAGCGCAGGCTGGGGTCGAGCCCTGCTCTGTGAACAGCCCTGTGATGCCTAAGCCCCCAGGGCAGTGTTCTGAGCAGCTGGACTGGGGCACAGGGAACCCAGACCATTGGCTCAAGGGCTTCATTGGGGCCCATCACTTCCCCAAGCCCAAATGTGGCATCAGCCACTCCAGAGAGCCCGAGGGCAGAGAAGGAAGCGCGAGGAGAGGTTCAAGTCCAGCGCTCCTCCCAGGACTCAGGGCTCGTGCCCTCCCTGGGTCAGCAGGATGTGGGAATTGTGGCCCACTAGGGCTGTGACCGTGACCCAGTTATGTCTGAGGTTCCGACCAAGCAGGTCAGCAAAGCCCTCCTTTGGCAGGAGCTGGGAGGACAAGGGTCAGAGGAGGGTCTGGCATAGGAACAGGGTTGAGGGGTGAAATACCTCCTTTCCAGCGGTCACCAGCTTTCGTTCTCTCTCGTCTTTCTGGACTGCCCAGTGGGGGCCCGGTGCCTAGCAGGGCGAAGTGGGGACCATCAGTGGCCCGTGAGTCTGGTCTGGTCCTCGCTAGCTAAGGCGCCTCCACCAGAAGCCTCTGAACAGGTTAGAACAGGTCCTTAATTGATTAACCCCAGGCCGGCTTAGACACGTGATCCTCCTGCTTTCCCCACCTGCAGCTGTAACCAGCCCCACCTTTCAGGCTAGTTCAGCCGCAGGTGCACGACAGGTGCCGCAGACAGCACGGCCGCAGAGGCCGAAGCGATAGACAAATCCCCCGAAGTCTGAACCTCACATCCGTCTTCCATCATTAAGTTCTTACTGTGAAATTAATGTCCCAAATGAAATCTCTTTCCATATGTTAATCCATGTCCGACCTTCCCCCTTCCCGGTTGTTTCATGGCTGTCTCAGAGACCGGCCTTCCTAGGGCTGGGGGCAGGGAGAGGGCCGCCTCATCCCTGCCACCTGGACCGAATTCCCCTGGAGCCCATTTCAAGGTCGCAGAGAGCTCTTACAAACTCTCTCTTTGTGCCATTTTGCCTAAAACTCCGAAGAAAACACCAGCCACAGTCCCCAATCCAGGCCACTCGGAACCAAACGTGGCTACTTTTGCAATAAATAATATTCCCCAGGCGAAATGAAGGTCTGACTGACGGTCCTGGGTCCTGTTGGCAGCCATGGACCACAGCCTCTTAGAGCCTTGGGGCTGGGGAGCGAGCGGATAAGGGTCAGCTTTCCACTGCACCTCTGACACGGTATGACCTGGAGCAAATCGGTGTTCCTCCGTGGGCCTCAGTTTCCCCCTTCTGCAGGATGGGATGACAGTCCTGACCAGCTGGCTTCCCACAGCTGTGGGAAGAAACCGAGAAGAAGCACTTTGTCAACTGTAGAGTGAGGTGCCGAGATGAGAATGTAACTTTGCCTCCCCACCCCTTTCTCCACATGGATCAGCTCCGAAGACAAGTTGGCCTTGGTGATGAAAAACCCTGCCAGGCCCAGCCTGACCCCCTCCCAGAACCCTGGCACCCCTGCCGCCACCTCCACGTCACCTCAGGCCTTGTCTCCCTTCCTCATCCCACTGTCATCCTTAGATAAACTATCCTAAGGCACAGGCCTGAGGGGCTCACGAGTCCTCATCTGAACTCACGCACTGGAGCACAGCCCTCAGACGGATGGACACAGCCTCTCCAGCTCAGCACCCGAGGTGGGGGGTCGGGGGGTAGCATTCTCTCCCAGCATCTGCCTGGGGCAGGGAGAACGTCCAGAGTGCTGTGAACATAGGGCTGCCACCTCCTGTCCAGATGGTTTCAAACTTGCCGGGAGAAAGGGCTGAGCCCTTCCCAGGAGCAGCAGCTGGGCCTGTGGAAGCAGCAGGGGGGCGCTGCTGAGCAAGCTCCTGTGACAACTGGGCCCTGATTGTCGGGGAGGGGGGCCAGGTGGGTTGCTGGCTGGGGGCCGGCCTCTCCTTGGTCCGGCTTCCCTAATTGAAAGCTGAGCCTGGCAGGGCTGGGCACAGACTTCACGCCGAGAGGAGAGAGCCAGGCACAGTCCGAATGCTTCTGTTTCTGATCTCTTCTTGCAGGAAAAAGAGCGAAGCTGCTGTGAGCTGTCCGGCCCCTGGAGGAGGGGACGGCGGGTTTAAGAGGTGGCTGCCACCTGCTAACAGCAGCTCCTGATGCTAAGTGGGGGCTACAGAGGCCGCTCTGAGGATGGGGCTCTTCACACTTTCCCACACAGCCCCTCCCCCCTGCCCCTGCCCAACATTCAACACTCCAAGGCCCTGAAGAGCGCCGGGGAGAAGATTCCTGAACGTTTAGGACTCCAAGATTTACCCTGAGCTGGGGAGGGCCCTGGTATTCAGTGTGGGGTGATGGATGACGGCAGAGTTAATATTCCATACGTGACCACTGGCATGGAAAAGGGGCGGGTGTGACCGAGGAACCCAATTTGTAATTTAATTCTCGTTCATTTAGATAGCCACAGGGGGTTAGTGGCTACAGTACTGGACAGCACAGAAGTGGGGAAGACGCTGCCCGCATTATTCCCGGGTCCCCAGGGCTGGCGCCTGCCCCCATCCTCTCCAACACCAAAGCGGGGCTCCCCTCCTCATCCCCTCCCATCTGGCCTCTGCCCCGAAGTCCCGGCTCTGCTGGCCTGGCCTTCCGAAAGCTCCACGGGGCGGGCTGGGGTGAGGAGCCACACAGACGGAGTTCGGGTCCAGCCCTGCTCTGCTACTTACCAACAAGCCGCCAGGCGTGTGTGAACCTCCATTTCCTCCTCTGTAAAACGGGGAATAATAAAGACTAATGTCCACTTAGGGTCGCTGTGAGGATTGACTGGAGCTCTGAGGCCACTGGAGCCCTGAGGCCAGTGCCTGGCGCCTAGGAGGCGCCCCGGAGGCGGCAGCTGTGTGGCTGTCACCACCACCACCACCATCCCTAGTTGGCACGCAACGAGCAGCAGCTCGATGTATAAGGAGGTACTGGCGACTCTGCGGGAGGGAGACTGCAGACCTCAAAAATGCAGTTTGAGCCAAAAGCTTCCCCTTGAGGAACGGGGAGTAGAGGCTGACAGGCCAATGGGGAGAGGGGCACTGCTCGCTAAGTGAGGAGGTGTGTCCTCTCAGTCTGGATTCAGACCCAACGAGGCTACACTGGGTGGGGCTGGGGCCGCGTGCACCTGTTGGCTGGAATCTGTCAGCTACAGGAACAGTCAGGCGTGACGCTCAGCCCAGTGGGAACCGTGACAGAACAGTCCACCCAGACACTCCCATGTCCACTGTGGGCCGTGGGCCTGGCGCGCTTCCTGCCCACAGCTGTCCCGGCAGCCCTGGGTGGCAGTGGACTTTAGGGGGCAGTGGAAGGGAGGGTGGAGGAGGCGGCCGTTGCCCCACCCCTGCCCCAGCTGCTCTGATATGAATGACTGATGTGGGGCCCTGCACCGGGCGGGAGGGCCCACACAGGGCCATAGAGATATAGATGAGAGTTAGAGATAGGTAATTCCTCAACAGGTGGATGGGACTGTAGACAGAGTGGCTGCAGGAGACCTGCGGTGGGGCGGTGGGGCGGTGGGGCGGTGGGCCTCGTAGCTGGGGAGGAGTGGAAAGCGCCCAGAAGGGGCTGAGGCCTGGGTGACAGGCTTAGAGATGCTGGAGGAAATCCTGTTGGCAACAGCTCTACACTTTCCCCCGTGTGACGTATTTCCTGTCAGTCACAGCCCGGTGCCTGGGGACCCCGAAGCCCCATCTCTGCGGACACCAGGGAATAGGGAAATCAGCTGTCGGACAGATGTCTGGACTGTGACCCACCGTCCTGGGCAGCGGTGGCTGTCGATGGCGATCCGCCGTCCTTGATGGAGCTGGGAGCACCCAGCAACAACCCACGATGACAGCAGAACACTCTGGAGAAACAGGAGCCTGACCCCAAGACGACTCCCAGGTGGAGGAAGCTGTCCCTGAAGGGGGCGGGGAGCCCACACAGCTGAGTGGCATTGAACAAAATAAAGGCCAGAAATCGTGGAGGCCCCGGGTTGGGGTGTCCGGGCCGCCTGCCGCTCACCCCGCCCTTCCTCTGAGCTGGGCTGTCATCAGACTCATTGGCTCCCAAGTTCTGAAATGAACTCTGCTCCAAGTAATTACCGCTATTCAAGTTTCCCGTCCTCTGTTTAAAGAATTCGTCCTCTCGCCCTCAATGCCCCATCAGCTCCCTAATTAGCGGCGCCCGCGCGATTACACATTCTCCGCAGCTCGCTGGGTCCGGCCCCTAATGAGTGTTTGTGGACAGCTGGGAGCCAGGCCGCCGCGGAGCCCCGCAGCCAGGAGTCAGGGCCCAGGAGTGCGAGCTGTCAGCTCCGTGATGGGGCTGGAGCTGGTCGCAGCCCTGCGGGCCTCCGGGAGGAAAGGCCTTGAAATATAAATGAAGATGAATATTCATATTTGGTTCAATAAGTGCCAACTATTAATATACATGTCTGTCGGGAAGAGGAGGCAGCGCGGAGCCAATTCTGCCCGGCATAATTGGGCTCCTAATTCACAATTAGCCTTGAGCTCCAGGCCTCTGCACAGCCAGAACCTGGGCTCCAAACCGCGGGAGGGAGAGGGGCTGGGCCCACAGGGAAGGCCTGGCACACCCCAGGGCGCTTCTGCCCTGAGACCCCTCCCCACCCGGGGAGGCTGGGAGAGAGGCGGGAACTGCGATCTCCTCCAGGAATCACGCAGGAATGACAGGAACTGCCTCCTTCAGAGGGACCCGAGTCACACCTGAACCATGCACACCGGTCCTGCGTGGGGTCAGCAGCTCAGAGGGCGCACAGCCCGTCTGTACCCAGAGCTTCACGCCAGGACATGTCTGCCGGTGCATGGGAGCCAGAAAACTGTCAGGACTGGGCCCAGCGTGGCTGCTGTCCCCTCTGAAGTCTGGCTTCCCAGGGCCCTGCCTGTGTGGCCAGAGGGACTCCAGTCCCCGTCCCACCCAGGCTCCTGGTGTCACTCAGCCTCTCTCCTTTCACTCTTGCGTCCCTGGACTCTGCCCAGGTGTCCTCCACTCTGACACAGCTGCCTCCAGGCCTCCATACCCTCAAATCGTGGTCTGCCTGCACGTGGCCACAGAGCATGGCCCTCCCCAGCTGTGTGCCCTCATCTCAGAGGCAGCCAGGAAGAAGACTTCATGGTTGAGGACTGGGAGGAGTCACAGCCCAGGAGGTCATGTCTGAGCCTTGGGAATGAGCCCACCCCCGTCCAGGGAAGCTGGGTAGACTCCCTTCGGGACCACAGTTCAGGGCTGCCTCCAGTGCATTGTGGGCGGGGCACCAGGATGCCCCTGGCTCAGCCCCAGATCCGCTCCAGCCAGCGGCAGGGGCCACGGTCTGCCTCTCGTCTAAGGCCTGCCTGTGCCCTCCAGCCAAGGCCCAAACCTGTCAGGACTCAAACAGCCCCAATCCGGATGCAAAATGGGCACTCAGCATGCCCCCTGCCAGTGTCTTGGAGATGCTGTGAAAGAACGCCTGGAGGGTGAGAGGAGAAAGTCTGAGCCCATCCATCTGTCTGGGTACACTTCTGTCTGAGCAATGGCCAGGAGCAGGCTGGAGCAGTGAGAGGGAGGTGACAAGGCCCTGGGGCTGGGGCCCCTAGAAGGCCTAGAGCAGTGGTTCTCAACCTTCTGGCCCTTTAAATACAGTTCCTCATGTTGTAACCCAACCATAAAATTATTTTCGTTTCTACTTCATAACTGTAATGTTGCTGTTATGAATCGTAATGTAAATATCTGATATGCAGGATGGTCTTAGGTGACCCCTGTGAAAGGGTCCTTCGACCGCAAAAGGGTCGCGACCCACAGGTTGAGAACCGCTGGCCTAGAGTGTTCTGGGCCTAGAGCACTGCATCCTCTCAACAGTATATGAGGCAGATGCTATTCTCTCCATTTTACAGGTGGGAAGGCTGAGGCAGAGGGGTTAAGCAGAGAGAATAGAGAGGAAGGCTGAGTACAAACAAGGCTACGAGTACTCACCAGTCTGAGAGCCTAAGGTCTGCAAAATAAAAGCACCACTTGGGGCCTGCGGGAAAGGGGGTGGCCTCTCTATCTCAGTGAGAGGGGTTTTACATGGGGTTTTCGCTTCCCTTCCTTTCCCTTCCCTTCCTTCTTTTTAAGAACACTTTTGCCCAAAAGCTATTAGGTGAGGCCAAGTAAGGTCAGTGTCTGCACCAGGGGCCAAGGGAAGCCAGGGTGGCCCAGAGCAGGCTGTGGTGTCGGAGCCTGAGCAGGCGAGCAAGGCACCCATGTGAAGGGTGACCAATCGCCGTGGGTCGAGCACAGGCAGGTGCAGAAGGCAGCCCGTGGGAAGTGGAGCAGCAGGCGGAGCCTGAGGACACACAGGGGACTGATCAAATACATCAATACACTGAGGCGAATGGGATCCATGCTTCATGCTTGGGGAAGGCAGTTACCAGTAAGAAAAAGGAGAAAACTAGAATGAACCCTGGGTTAGAACTGGAGGTGTCACTGTGAACTCACAGTTTTCCATAAAGATATAGATGAGAGTCAGAGATAAATGATTGATGGATAAAGTGGGATAGAGAGGATAGTGGATAGATGATAGGTGGCAAAATACAGATATGAATGTATCTATTGATCAATCTATATTCATATATTCCTTGGCTCAGTTAACTGAGAGGCCTGAGAATAGCAACTCACCAATAGCAAAGAGTCCACCTTGCACCCAGATCTTGAATTCAATATGATCGTCCCCTAAAATGAACCAGGGCTTCTTGGGGGAAATGGCTGATTCCAGAGCTGGAGTGGGGGACGTACAAGACACACCTAGGACACCTTACTGTGCTGAAAAGCAGGTGTGGGCTCAGACAATGATGGGGAAGATGGATCAGAATGAAACAGAAGCCAGACTGAAGGGGCTCCCACCGGTCGAATCTGGGGCAATTGGAATATCAAAATAAATAATGATAGTAGCAGTTTATATCCCATCGAATAAAAGAGGAAACCATGAATCCACACTGACATCCATGAATAGATTGAAAATTTAACGAGGAAAGGGATATTTACATAATTGCCGGGGTCCAACCCCAGCAGGTCCAGGGGTTCCCAAAGGCGTAGACGGAGTAGGCGAAGAGGGAATGACACGGAGACAGCGTTCAGTTGATCAGCAACCTAGCCAGGATCTCTAGCCCGGATCTCCAGAGAGGTTCTGCTTCGGATCTCCAGCGAGGTTCTGTAGCCATGTTCCCTCGCTAGGTTCTCCAGCCAGGTTCTGTCCAGGCTCTCCAGTCAGGTTCAGTGTCCAGGTTCCAGTCAGGTTCTCCTGCCAATCTCTGTAGTCAGGTTCAGTCCAGGATCCCTTGCCATGTTCTCCCGCTAGGCTCTGTCTCTAGGCTCCGAGGCCAGTCCCTCTCCAGGATCCTCCGGCATGCTCTCTCCAGCGAAGTTCTTCTGTCTCTAGGCTCCGTGTAGGTTCTGTCTTCTTGATTCTGTTCTAAGTTCTGAGTGTTTCTGTCTTGTTACAACTGTATTTATACCAGTTGATTCAATCCTATCAATCTCTATTACAAAGGTTAGGGCGTTTCTTATCTCCATTCCAGGGAGAAAAGATTATGTAGTTTAAGCATGATTGTTCGTAGTTAAAGTGATTAATTACCCGCCTGGCACTTAGTTGAGGGGTTTTATTCCCTCCCTAACTTCAGGGGAAAATCCCTACCTGGGGATTCAACCTTTCTCGGAGAGGTGACCTTGGTTAAAACACAGTGCCAAGAAGGTGAGCCAAACATATTAAGAACCGTATGCCATATATGCCAGGTCCCTTGAAACAGCAAGGATGGACCGGCTCCCGGCACATAATCTCAAAATACCTCCCCACGTCGTTATTAATTACCAAGGAAAGAAGAGTCATTTTACAGCGGAGGAGCCCGGCGGACACCACCTTTTTATCAATGATCACAGTGAACTCAGCCATGGAACAAATCAGAATGTGCGCCACCTGATTGGGGGCGATGAGACGAACCCTCCATCACTCGGTCACGTCTCTGCCAAGAAACGCACAGCCTGAGCCAAACCTTGAGAAACATCAAACCCAAACCAAGGGACATTCTACCAGGTATCCGGCCTGCAGTCTCCAGGGTGGCAAGGTGAGGAGCTGCGCTACATTGAAGGAGACGAGAGAAACGACGACTGAGGCAGACACGTGATCCAAACACCTGGATCCGTTCGTGCTAAAGAACGTGATTGGGACAATCGGTGGAACCTCTTGGGGTCTGAAGGTTGCCTGGCAGTTTGACATCAATGCTGGTTTGCAGACTTTGCGGGCCGTACGGGGGTTATGTGGGAGGCGTCCCTCTTTGTAGGAAATGCACACTAACATGTGGGGAGATGGAGCATCATGCAGGCAACTTATTTCCAAACGGTTCAGGGCAGAGGACAGTTATGTGTGCTGCACTGGCCCCTTGTCCAATCACTGCCTCCAGCTGACAGGAGAGACACGGATGAAAGATTTGGGAGCCGGGATTTCTCCACAGAGATCTCGAGGTGCAGCTCAGTGCCTCGCCCCTCCCCAGCGGTGGGAAAGGGCTGCCAGGCCATCGGAGCGGTTCTTGCAATGCAATCTGTGTCCCCTAAGTTTGGGGGTAGGTGCCTGACGTCTTCCTGGCAAGTTTGAAGGCCAGCGGCCAGCTGGCGCTGCCCGTGCTGCAGAGACAAGAACCCACCGCCCTGGAGTGGTCTTCCATGGCAGAATTTGGGTGGGCAAAGGTGAGGCTACCCCTAGGAGCAAGGGCAAGGGGGCAGGGGGCCAGCTTTCTGGAAGAACCCTACCCAAGGAGACCGCCTGGCAGGCCACGGTGATTTTGGGAGGCGACTCCAACAGGAAGGGCACACGGAAGCCAAGAGTGGTTGTAAGGACACTGAGCTGACCTCCGAATGCCCTAGGCCCAGGCGGAGCGGGGCGTGGGGGGGTGGGGAGGGTGAGGCTGCTCCAGGACCTAAACACAGCCCCCGCCTCGGCCCAGCCTGCTCCTGCTGCTGCTCAGATGAAGGTGGCGTAATAGTCAACGATTACGGCATCACAAACCACCGAGCTGCTCGGCTACAGCAACACTATTTTCTCACTCCCAGGCCCGCAGGGGTGGGTGACACTTAGGATGCAGAATTTTGCTGGGTGTAGGCCAGCTCCTCGGGCCCAGCAGAAGGAGCGATAGCTCCCTGGCCGTGTGCTTCTCACACCATCAGAGGCGACCAGAGGCTGAGCACAGTGCCTGGTCCCAGGACCCACACACGTGCCCACTGTTCAGACAAATCACAGGGTGTGTTAGGCTTCTCCCGCTGTGTAACACTTTACCGCAAACCTCGCAACTTAACACAACACCCACTTATGACTCACCGTCTGTAAGTCCGGCTGGGTGCGGTGGCTCTCGCTCCGCCTGAGACCAAGGTGTCAGCTGGCTGCAGTCTCACCTGGAACTCGGATCCTCTTCGTGCCACCCTGCCGTGTGGTTGTGGGATGCTTTGTGCCTGTGGTACTCAGCACTCGTCAGCAGTACCTGGGCAGGGCCCAGGAGAAGGGGAGGGCCCAGGCCTGTCCCCAAGATGTGCATCACTGTCCTCTTCCCAGGATGGCCCTGGGCCTGGAGGTGGTGTCTGAGCCCCACCCAGGCCCCATGGACACTCCTAGCCCCGTTCCTTAGGCTCCCTGTCCTGTCTCATGGTGGGTAGTTGCCCAGCCTTCACTTCACCCCAGCCCTCCTGGGCAGCCCCCAGCCCAGTCCCGGCCAAGCCCCTCTCCACCCTCAGATCTCCCAAGACAATCCCCCTTCATCCTGGCCCCCAGGCCATCGTCCACTCTCCAGCCTTTGCTCTCTGCACTGCCCTCCACCCCTTATCCCTGACTCCCACACACTGGCTCCTGACAACCCCCAGGCTCCTCCCTCTTCCCTTCCCTTCCCTTCCCCCTCCTCCCCTTCTTCCCTGAGCTCTCTGATCTCTTCATCCACATCTTTCAACCCTCAAGCCTAACTTGTCTTCTTCCTCCTTCAGGAAGCCCTACAGACTGCCCCTTGGGCCCTGTCTTATCCCTACTCCAGGGCTGGGTGGAACTCTGTCTAGAGCAGCGGTTCTCAACCTGTGGGTCGCGACCCCCAAAGGGGGTCGTGAAAGGACCCTTTCACAGGGGTCGCCTAAGACCATCGGAAAACACATATATAATTACATATTGTTTTTGTGATTAATCACTACGCTTTAATCATGTTCAATTTGTAACAATGAAATTGGGGGTCACCACAACATGAGGAACTGTATTAAAGGGTCGAGGCATTAGGGAGGTTGAGAACCACTGGTCTAGAGGGTCAGGACGGGGAGGGGTAGCCCTGGCTCCCTGTAGCACAGTTATATGTGGGGGTGTTCCATGGCGGAGAGTAAGCACCCCAAAGTACCAATGTTGCCCCAGTGACTGTTGGATACCCTGCCCTACATGAAGGGGGTCCTGCAGGGACAGTGGCCCACACAAGCCCACCCCACAACCCCCACGAGGTCACACACCACCTCTCACATGCCAGCTAAGGCACTGTTCTCTCTTTCACACTCAGGGACTCCACCCAGAATGGCCCAGTATCTGGCCTGCCTCTGTTTCCCCAGGTGTGACATCTTTTTGGAACACATCTGTGCCTCCTGGGGCCCAGGAGCTGGACTCAGTTTGAACAGAGAGGGCCAGCCAGCTCCCCGGGCTCCAGCCCCACCATCCTCTGGCCGGCAGGGGCTGGGGAAGGAAGCGCAGCAGAGCGGCTTGAGAACAAGGTCACATCTCGGCAACCGAAATCCAGCCGAGCTCCCTCCATCAAGTTTTTAACTAGAAAAATAGTGTGCCCATTTCTCTGTAATACACCTCTGGGCTTTTTTATTATGACTTCATTTCCCCTTGTAATATTGGAACGTCTCTATAATTGTAAAAGTGTAATAGAATCTAATAGAATTTCATTTGGCGCCCGGAATGCCCGTGCCATGGCCGCTCATTCGGAGTGAAATAATGATGTCTAATGCCCACACACGGCTCCCGTGACCTTATTCAATCTTGGGGCTGATCGGGAAATATATCGATTCAATTATACACTGATGACAAATGAACTCAAAGAAAGAGGAAAAAAAGGTCAGCATATATTTGAAAATGTAAATCTTAGCAACGTCTTTTGGGGTTTGCCAAAAAAAAAAAAAAAAAGCCATTTCGAAATGCCATTTGTGGCTAATAGTGTGGCGTTCTGGGCTCAATCAGGGAGACGCGTGGGGTGGCTGGGAAGGCATTAACGGGGCGTCACTTCTTTAGAGCCGGGATCAGGCTAAATGCGCCCTGAGCAGCTCCAGCCAGCACGATCTCTCCACTGCCTCTGCCCCAGCAGCTGGAGTTCCTGCCTTCCTCCAGGGACAGAGTGAGGTGACAGGGTCACAGGGTCAAATCAGCGACCACATCTGGGCCCAGTGAGGGCAGGCAGGGTTGGGGGCATGCCTGGGCTCCAGGGTGGAGGGTGATGAGCAAGGAGGGCGAAGGTGAAGGAGCAACACTTAGAGCGGCCCGAGAGGAAGGAGGAGCTCGGGAAGGGATGCATCGCGGAAGTCAGACAGGGAGAGAGTTTGAAGAAGGAGAAAAAGACCAGTCAAGTCCAATGCTGTCCAAGTCTAGGAGACGGAGCCACACAAAGCTCCAAGGCACTCACAGAATTTCTCCAATAAGAAGAATGTATGTAGGAAACACAGTAAAGTGCACAAGTACCAAGTGTACAGCTTGATGGATTTTTGTAAATTTATGGGTGTCTGGAACCAAAGAAAGATACGGATTTGGATCAGCTTCCAACATCTTATCTGGGTGCTCCCAACGTGGTGACATGTCCCTGAAAGTGCCTTTAGTGAGAAGTTTTTTGCGAGCGTCCCTTTCTCTGGGACACCTCCATCCTTTCGGTGACAACGGCCTTCCTCATTTATGTCCGTAAGCAAGCGCCTCTGTTTGCGTATCTAACCCGCGGCCGTGCCGGCGTCCTCCCAGCCGGCCATTGCGTCAGCAGCCCCGTTTCTGTTGGATTCAAATTTCAATTCCATCGTTCTTGATGGGCATTTCTTTGATGCACTTTCATCTTTGCTGGTGAATTTCTCCTTTTGAATATTGATTTTGGAGAATGTCACGTGGCTTTATCACTTGAAGACATGGAGGCGGCACAACTACTGTCTGTGTGTGGAACGAACAGCAGGTGCCCAGGGGCCAATCACAGACAGACTTAGAAAGAAGTGGCGAGATGGCTCACAGCTCGCGATGTGCATCTGCTATCTGCATGGTGACGTACGGACTGAGAAGCCAGCAGGGAAGTTTGTATTTTATACAATTACAGTTAATATACGTTGATAACTATAATTTGAACCGTGTTGTTGGGACACTCGTATTATTTAACTAAACTGAGGTGCCTGAAACTCATGCCTGTCTGAACTGTGTAAAATGAAGACTGCTTGGACAAGTAGCTTGTTCCTTTTCATTGCTGTGTACTACTCCCTCGTTTGGCTATGTCACAGCTTATTTGTCCCTTCTCCTGATGATGGACATGTGGGTTGTTCCCAGCGCCTGTTATGAGTTGGCGGCTACGAACACCCTGTACCTGTCTTTGTCAACACCGGCGCTCATCCGAGCTGGTTGCAGATGTCCCTGCCCTGGTTCACTAATTATTCCATGTGACCCCAGGCCAGTCCCCACCTGCACAGGGCGGGAGGCATCTGAGCGACATCTGAGGAGAGAGAGGCTTCACGGGGTCATAACTGGGCTGAGATGGAGGAAGGGCGGACAGGAATCATCTTGCTCGGCCCTTGCCCTCCTCCAGACCCATGTCACAGATAGGAAGACAGACTCCAGACCCAGAGGCACCTGTCTGAGGTCACAGAGGGCCGGGCCTCGGGGCGCCTCAGCCACCCTCAAGGGGGCAGCCCCTCTGCGCTGTGGGGAACTTGCCTAATTCTGGGTCTGCTGGGGTTCTCCCCCCCGCCCCCATTGTCAAATGCCTCCACCCCATCCACATGGGGCTGAGGTCAAACCAGGCGTGTGGGGCCGGGAGGTCATGGCTGGAACCTTCCCTCCTCCGGATACTCCAGGAGCGTTCAGTGCAAGTTCAGCCCAGCCTGGCTGCCCCATTTAATTCTCATAATTAGCTGACAGCTCATTAGCAGCTCATTAGAAGCCCTGGAAATGCGGTGACAGTAACAAATTCAGTGCAACCAGCCCATCTGGGGGTGACCCAGGGGCCTGGCCCGGCTGGGCTTCTGGGGGGCTGCTGAGTGAGCTCAGCCTCCATGCCCATGTCTGAATCCTCGTTCTGAACCTTATCTTTGGGTCCCACTAAAACATCCCTTTCCCACACCTCCTGCCACTGCCACCTTCCAGCCCCACTTCCAGCAGCAGGACCCTCAGCTACCCTCCTGCAGGCGCCTCTCCTGTGAGGTCAAGATAGGAGGTAGCCGGGCTCCAAGATAGAAAGGGGGACCCCAAAGCCTGGAAGGGACCCAGAGAGCCCAGACTCTGCCGAACGCTGGGTGCCAGCCCAGCCTACAAGGTCCGGGGCCACCTGCCCACCTGCGTGTCTTGGAGCACACGTCCCCAGCCCTTCTGTCTTTCAGTCTTTCCAAGTCTATCTCCATGTATTCAACATTCTCTAGATACCTGGACTAAGTCTGAAGTAGCTACAAAGTCAGGTGAGCTCCCGTCCATAAGTAAACAGCTCATGACACGGTGGGGAAGGAGATGAGTAAACAGGCCTAACCCCGTGCGATAAGGGCTGGACTGGAGGAAAGCCTGGGGAATCGCCAGAAGAGGGGATCCCAGGACCCCAGGGGTGGGGATGCTCAGGGGAGGCTTCCTGGAGGAGGCAGCATCTGGAAGGAGGAGCAGGAGTTTGTCAGTCTGTCTGCTCTTCCAACCACCGCCTCTGTGCCTTCTCCTTCTCGCTGCAGCCCCTGCCCTCTCCTCCCTACAGCCAAGCCCCTTCCCCTCGTGGTCTTGGGCCCCCCAAAGGCTCCAGGACAGAGGACAGAGACTTAGAACAGAGCCAGCCCACAGGAGCCGGCTAGAGCCTGGAGGGGCAAGGACAGAGACTTCTCCCACAGAAGGGATGGAGGGGTGGGGAACAGGGAATGGGGTGGGTGTAGGAAGGGAGGGGGAGGTAGATGTGAGGGGCTGGAGTCCTGTGTCCTCGGCCAGGTGACCTTGGGCAAGTCATTAGTCTCCCCTGGATTTCCGTCCCTCACCCCACCCTCCCGCTGTGCTCTGTGGGAACCGTGGCCTGGCGTGGCCGCCAAAGGTCAGGGCTCTCCCAGGGACACCTGTCCCCCAGTCCTGAGCTCCCAGCTCCACCTCCTCAGGGTGGCCATGCGTCTGCCACTGGGATCGATGGGAAGTCATTAGCATCTCCACATGTAAATGACACCAATTAATTCCCCATCTGTGGGTCCCGTGCAGCCTTCAGCACTGAAGGTTAAAGGGAGAGGCGCCAGCTCAGGGTGGCTTTTCCCCGGGATAACAGCACAGGCCTGTTTGTGTGGCTTGTGTACAAGCCTGTGTACTCATTCTCCTTGCAGTGTCTTCCTTATAAAGAGCATGTTCACCCTTCACTGGTATATGCCACATGTGTGCATGTGTGCACTCTGTTTGTGTGCTGTGTGTATACAGGTGTTTATGTGTACAAAGTATAAATCTTGTATATATGTGCCAAGTACTATATGTGTGTCCTATCTATGTATGAAGCGTATACATATAATTATGCTTCTATGTTATGTTTGTACACAATGTAGGGCTTACATCTGTGTGCATTGTGTGTGTGCAAACATTATGTGTATGAGTCCTGTATCTGTGAATATAAGACGATAAAGTATGTGTGCCTCCTTTACCCACGTGGATTGCGGGTGGGTATGTGGGTATATGTTCAGTCTATCCGTGCTGTTATGCTGGTGTGTGCACAACACGCCCACGTGGGAGTGTGCTTACCTGTACATTTGTGTGCTGACTGTGAGGAGCCTGGCCCCCAGAGCCCTCCCGCTGCTGGATGGGCATGCGCAGGGAGCAGCGGCTCCTCTCTCCTTCTTTGGATGCTGAGGTTCTTCCCTTGAGCCCAGGGCTCCAAGAATGGATATTCTTGCACAATTACATGGGCCTGATGCGGTCTGACCTTCATGTGGGTTTTGAAGGATGAGTAGGAGTTCACCAAGCAAACAGTAGTAGAGAAGGGAAGGGGGTTCCAGGCTAAATGTTCTCAGTGTGTTACGCATATTCATGTAATCTTAACAGCAATCCTGTGAAGTAAGCACTATTATTATTCCCATTTTATAGATAAAAACATTAAAGAGATGTTTAGTTAAATACACATAGCTTGAAAGTGGTACAATCAGGATTCAAACAGACATTTGCACATGCACAATCATATACTAGTATACAATGCACATGTACATAAGGTAATAGTCACACACTCATCATTACACAGGCACATTTCACACACACACACACACACACACACATGCACCAAGCCATCTCTAGGTGTCCCCAGCTGTCTAGCGTGACCCAGCCCAGAGTTGTAGTTCAGCCCTGGCTTCATTGGGGTGGAAGTTGAGCGAGAGGAGAGTGGTGAGAATGTGATGAAGAGAAACCAGAGGGAGGTGCCTGGGGGTGGGCTCCACCTTGTAACTGTACCCCTGCAGCCCAGGAACCCAGGACAGGATCCTCCCATGCACCACACCCAAACAAGCAGGCCAGTGTGCAGAGCTGGTGCAGCCTCCTTGTCACCATCTGCCACGGGGAAGAATGCCACCCACCCTGTGCGTGAACAAGCCTGTGGAAAGGACTCTGGGGAATGAGAGACTCTAAGCCCTCACCCAAGTGTCCTGTGTCCCAGTCCCACAAGTGTCAGCCGCCACCTACGTTCAAATAGAGCAAACCTGAAACGCCGCTGCCTGCCCTGTGCGCAAGGCCTCTCACCCAAGGAGGCTCCCTGAGGGCCAGGCTGCTCCTGGCTTGCTCCCCGGCCTGCACTGCACCGTCAAGGTCAGGCTCTGCCCTGGCTGCCTCCCTCCCCAACCCCCATCCTGGATGGGCAGCCTGCCCAGCCTGCCAGTGCCAGAAGCCTGCTCACTGCCCCTCCCCTGGGCTACCGCTCTCCTTAATTAACAGAAAGCCACTGTGAATACTAAAGAGGAAATTAGCACCTGTCAGTCATTTCTCATGTTCATACATTTCTCAATCCCTCTTTAATTAACCCTTCCAGTTCCGAAGCCCTGCCTCCCCTTGGGTGGGAGCTGGGCCGATGCCCTCCAGGAGCTCCAGGGACCTGGTCTTGATTTCCTGCTTCACGGTTGCTTCCCACTCATCTCCAGGTCAGACTGACTATGACCCCAGGGAGGTCCCTGCCACCTGCGATGCCAGGCAGCCAGATCAGGACATGAAGTGCGCATGCCCTTTCACCTTCCATTCCACGTCGGGAATTTATGGAAAGGAGCTAACCACAGGAACGCGCGGTGCGTAGAGGATCCGTCATATAGCTACCTGTCCCAGCACAAAGTCACAAACAGCCTGCGTCCATCTGTACAGGATGGCTTGTTATGGGGCAAACAGTACAACTCGACAGCCACCAAATAACAGTGTAAAATCTACTTATTGCCCCTTGCACTCAGGTGCTGCGTCAGTTGGGAGGAGGGGAGATAAGGAGAGTTAGATGGAATTAGTCAGAGCCAGTTGTCAAATGAAATAGCACGGACCATGTGACTCAAACAACAGGAAGTTGTTTCCTCATAGTTCTGGAGGCTGGAACTCCAAGATCAAGGTCCGGCAGGGTTGGTTTCTGGTGAGAACTCTCTTCTTGGCTTGCAGACAGCAACCTTCACATAGTGCCCTCAAACATGGGGGTTGGGGGGGAGGAGAGAGAGAGATCGGGTGTCTCTTCTTCGAAGGGCACTAATCCCATTGGATCTGGGCCCCACCCTTATGAACTCCTCTTACTTAATTACCTTCCCCAAGGCCCTCTCTCCAAATGTAGTCACATTAGGGATTGGGGACTCAACATATGAATTTGGGGGGACACAATTCAGTCCATAATGGGGATGATGACAGAGAGAGGTCACATTGCAAATGGGGGGTTTGACCCTTCCTGAGTCTATCTCCAGAGCGATGGACACTCCTCCCCCACCCATCTTTCCAGGATTCAGGCTTGTTACCATCTCACCTTCTAGCCCAATGGCCCATTAAGGGATGTTTTGCAAGCGAGTATGTTTTCCTTCCCAGCAGGAATTTTAACAAAACACTTTCCCCATCAGGTAGCACAAACTAAATCCATTTATGTGTTCCCAGGGTCTGCGGAGGATTCTGACGTGGAGCCCTCCTGAGAAGGCTGGTGGCACGGGGTGGCTGAGCTCCCACCTGAATGCACACTTGCAGGGTTTCAAGAACTGTGGCCTGAGTGCTTGTGGTTTTAATTAGCTGCTATTTTTGCTTTTTAGCTACAGAGCCCTATTAATTTGGCTTTTTCATTACCCATTCAGTTGCCTGCCGGTTAACCCTACACTGTGTAGTGACACATATTTGCAACAACAAGGTAACCAGGATATGACCTGGCACGAAGGTGGGCATTCCTGTTGGTTCAAGTGTGAAACATTTGCATCCGATGGCTACCTCGGAGGAATCGAGGTAACATTGCTCACCACTCCCTCCCCCACTGCTGACAGGCAGACACGCATTGCTGATGAACTAGAATGTGTGTTACTTAAATAACCAGCAAAGCACCATCCAGGTAAGAATAATGGAACCACTAGATGATTTTAAAGTTCACAGAGAATAGTTTTATAGTGTATTTCAGCTTCTATTCTTTACTATAAGTATGCAGCTCAGACATGCTGCCAGCATCCAGTTGTCTGCAACTTATTTTTAAATTCTTTTCCCCTGGAAAGTGGAAGCAGACCCGTGAGCCTTGGAGGGAAACTCAGCTGGGAGAATGCAACCTACTCCCTGGGCACTCAGGTCATGGACATTTCCAGACTCCCCTCCTTCTTTCCCAAGCCAGCCACCCACGGAATGTTCCAGAAAGGCCGCAGGGAAATGAGGGGGTCAACGTTGTGGTTGCAGCCCGGGCATCGCTGAGCAATACCCAGCAGGGGAAGGGCGCTGAGACTGTGGCTGTGTCTCAGGAACCTGGGCGCTGGGCAGGAGGGAACGGGAAGTGCATTGGGTTTTATGTGCACGTGTTGGCGCCTGACGTCCTGTCCTTCATGCTCCCAACACTCTGCCCAGGTGGGAAAAGCTCCTCCTTGGCGGACTCTGGAGCTGTTTCCCAGTATCCGTTCTCTCCTCCTCGGTGTCCTATATCCAGTGTAAGTTGGTCCATTCATCAGCACAGGTAATGAATAACCTGACTGTGCCCCTTGGCACTTGGTAAAATCCTCCTTTTCCTTCAGCCATGTCACAGCCAAAGCAATGCCTGGAAGCTAGAGAGGCGTCCCTGCTAACCAAGAACGCCGGTTAAATGCCCCATGTCCTTGGTTTGATGCCGTTGCCCTGCTGTCTAGGTAGGGGCACTGCAGACGCCTCAGTCTTCGCTTGGGTCCCAAACAGATCCCCTCTAAAAACTGTCCAATTAAAGCTCACCTCATTTTCAATCTCTTAACGCCCAAAGGCAGTGGTGAGGGCCCCTACATGATTGATAAAGGGTATCCAGAAATCCAAGTCAGCTGGGCCTCCTGTCTGGCCCTCCCTCTCATGGTGGCCCAGGCTCCTGCTGCTGCCCCCTAGAGCATGGGGGTGGAATCGCTGTGGAGTGAGGAGCCGCTGGAGGTGTGAGCAGGTCATAGAGCCTGTGCCTTCCTTGGCCCCACGTAGGATCCAGAAGGTTCATCCCACAGTCTGGAGAGACTGTGCAGCTCCCTGCACCCAGCATCCCCACTTCAGCTGGACACCCTGCTTGGCTCTGGCCCCGTGGGCACCGAGCACGGAGCACCCCTTTCAGGGGTTTGCTGTACAGTGACGGGTTAGACTACATCTTACCCTGTGCACCTCCAAAGATGCCTGTTATTATTTCTTTTATGTGCTCTGTGTTTTGAACAATTTTGTCATCCAAAACCTTTAGGTATGAGTGTGGTCAGAGTGGTCCATCCTGGGCAGATATGCTATTTGCATCACTTTCTTGACATTTGAAAATAACCTGCAAATTCCTTGCTTTGGGGCACAGACAGGAAGCAGACCTGCTGAGTGTCAGGGTGACTGGGGACTCTGAGGCCCGGAGTGGGGGCAGGGAAGGCCTGAGAGAGACATCTCTCACCCATGCCCCTCTGTCACTTCCTCTGTGCACATGACGCGCCTCCCCTCAGACCCCACCCCACATCCTACATCACACGCACTCAGCACTCCCTCAGCACCCATGAACACCCACTTCACATGGCTGAATCCGCATTGGAGGCTACATGGGGGGACACTCCCAGCAAGGGGTGTGCTGGGACCCAAGGCCTGGGCCACCTGTCACACCCTGTCTGGATGGGACCCAGGATTCGGGCCTGGGTCTCATCACATCTTGCTGGGATCCCCAGGAGCTGCATAGAAGCTGGGGAAGCAGAAGCCAGAACATAAGAATGAGGGGCCAGGATGTTAGAAGCTATGCTCTGATTTCAAGGGTCACCTCTGAGCCTCTGCCTCCAGGCAAAGAGCAGCTCGTGACCAGGGAGCGACACCCCTGGGAGTTCGGAGACGCTGAGGCGGAATCCTCCGGAAGAGACTCAGGCTCCTGCGGGCCCCGCGGGGGAGGCTCAGAGGCACGCTCTTTAGGCGCGGAGGTTAACGTTCCCCCGTGGCCCGGGAGGCTTGGGGACATTTGGTGACACAGACAAAGGCCGTCTCCTGCTTGTCCTGTTTGGAGGACCCGGGACAGGTCCGGTCCCGGGCTGCCAAGCCTCTCCTGTTTCTCGCTGCCATTCCAGCAGCTGCTAAGCCGCTAATGCCTCCTCTGGCAAGCAGGCTGCGATTCCGTGTGCGCCCTCCCCTCTCCGTAGCTCAGTGGATAATTAGCCAGACAGACACAGGAAAATGGGTCTGTCTCCCCGGTGTTCGCAGGCTCTGTGCCTCCGCCCCCACCCAGCACGTGGACATGCTCTCCGTCACCCCCGCGGGCATCACACTGGGAGAGGCCTCTTTTACGGTCACTGAGAGTCCGCCACAAGGACATGATAGGAAAATAAATGTGCCCAGGGAGGCATCGCCATGAAAGCCTGTGCTAGCAAACTCAGACCAGACTGCCCACCGATCCCTGCTAACAGGATTTGCTAACAGGAAGACGATGGCCCCACCGACGGGGGCCCGTGTCCAGAGGACTGGGGGTGGCAGGCCACGCTGGAGGCCTGGGCTCATCTTGGAGAAAGACCCACATGACCTAGAATGAAGGGCCAGGCACCTGCCACCTGAGGCGAGACCAAGAGGAGGGGGATGTTTAGACTGGAGGAGGCGCCAGGGCTGCGGGGTCGCCTTGCCTCCCCGAGGGGCCATTATGTGGCAGACGGACTAGAATGTCAATGGTTCCAGAGGGACCAGCGAGGAGCAGGTGCCAGTTCATATGAAGGCTTTTCTGTGTTTTCAGAGTAGAATTCATCTGCCTTGGGCAGTAGGGAACCCCCAGCCCAGGGGGACCAGCAAAGGCTGTGGGTGGGTCCCTGCCCCGGGGGGGGCTGGGCTGAAGGAAGAGTGCAGACAGTTCATGACTCTGCACACTTGGGGTCCGGAAAGAACCGGGCCTGCTGTTGTCTGATTTACTTCCGATACAGAAACCGTGGAATGCGGATGTAGCTGTTGAGGGCTTGTTACCTGTCCCTACGCAGGCTCGATTAATCAGCCTGCAAGGTGCTGTGGCCACATCCCTCACAATACTTCTCCAAGTGGTATTTCATGTCGCCCACTCCGTTCTCATCCTTGTTCCTGCCAAAGCTCAGTCACTGCTCAGTCCTTGAGGGAGGGAGACAAGCTGCTGATAGGTGGTGCCGTGGGGCCCTGGGTTCTGTGAGCCCTGCCCAGCGTGCAGAAGCCCTTGGGTACCGCTCACTACTCATTCGGGGGCTCTCTTAACACCCCCCAGCTGCTTCTCCCTTCTCTCCATCTACCTTGATCCACTCCAGCCCTTAAACCCACCTCAAGCAGCCACCCCCACTTCCAGGTCTAGCAGCATCTCAGCTTCATGTGACCAGGCCAGCTCTTCGTTCCCCTGCCAACCCCCGGCCTGGTTTTCCTCAGGGA
Source organism: Myotis daubentonii (assembly GCF_963259705.1). Taxonomy (NCBI): domain Eukaryota; kingdom Metazoa; phylum Chordata; class Mammalia; order Chiroptera; family Vespertilionidae; genus Myotis; species Myotis daubentonii. Next base: position 47,950,784 of record NC_081848.1, read on the forward strand.
GTGGAGCCACCGTCAGGCAGGTTACTGAAGCCACAAGTCACTTCTTGGTCCCCGGCCCCTCTTCTTCACCCTTCACATCGAGTCCTTCGATGGATCCTATCAATTCTATCTCCAAACGTATTTCAGATCCACCCACTCCTCTCCATCGTCTCTGCCACCACCTACTCGGTGTCCTCTAGCCAAGCTCCCTGCTGCTCCATTTGCTCTTCGTGGAGTTGTTTTAAGGGACAAGGGTGATCCTTTAGTCAGATATCCTTTCCCAGCTGAAAACCTGTTTAGAATAAATGTGTTCCTTCCAGTGGCCCCCAAGGCCCTGCAGGCCTGGACCCTGCTTCGCCCTCCTTTGTCATCCTGGCCTCTGGACAGAGTCCTGGAATCCCCCAAGCACTGTCCTGGCTCCCTCTGCATGAAGCATCTTCCCTTTAGCCTTCAAGCTTCCTCAGACAGGCTGTCCAAGAAGGCCCCTACCCTGTTACTCTCTATGCTAGCCCTTTATTTCTCTCCTTCCTAGTTCGAATCACAAACATATCTGTATAGATTCTGAGGGTCGGCCTCCCTGCCCCCCAAGACTTCAAGCTTAAGGGCCATGACCTGGACTGCGTTTCACATCATTTTATGTCCAGTGCCACTCTCATGTGTGGCACATAGTAGATGGTCCCTAAATATTTCTTGAGTAAATGACTAAGTCTCTCAATCCAGTTCTACTTACTGAGCATTCTTTGTGCAGCTCCTGGGCCTTCGTGCTGGTGCCACAGTGTGGTGCGGGTCACCCAGGAGGAAAAGGGAGACTTAGGCAGCAGCCAGGCTGTGGTTCCCTCCAGGCAAGCAGTTGTACCGCAGGCAAGACATCCTGCTGAGATCTCATATGGGGGGCGGGGGACCTAATGATGCGTGGTGGTCAGAAACTGGTATAAAGACACTAGTGAGCAGATGCTGGTATGAAACTTCACTGGCTGAATGAATGAGGTCTCCTGGCTCCGCTCTACACTGATGGGAGGCAAGGCAACTCTTGTGAACAATCCCTTCTGGAGGGAAACCACATCAGTGGGCTTTGGGCGCTTTCCCACGAGAAGCCCTTTTTTCCCAAAGTTCAAAACAGCTGCGAGAATCCTGCACAGAACTCCCTCACTCCCTCTTCTCCTAAAACCAGGGAGCAGACGGCAGACTGAGAGCGGCAGCGGGCAGGAGCGCTGCGACGTGCTTGGTCGTTCCAGAGCAGAAGTTTCCCTGTCCTGCCTCACAGAACGGCCGGCCCTCAGAAACAGCCTGAGCTCCCTGCCCCGGGTGTCAGTACAAACCCAACACCACTCCGCCAAGCATTCCAGCAGTAAGCCGGAGGTAGAGGAGGGCAGCCGGCGAGGGAGGCAATGCTGCGGCCGTGACTTCTGGACTCTGTAGTTCAGCTGTACAGCTGCACATGCCACCTGATGAAGAACGATGGGGAATCGAAACATCATAGTGATTATTAGCCCCCAACTGCCCCGTGACGGGAATTACGGCACTTTGCTCCCGGTAAGCATCCACCTACCACGTCTGCGCACACAGGGCTGCCCAGACCCGCGGAGGCAATGGAGTCTCTGCTCTTTGGTAAAAACGTCTTGAAAGACTTCTGAAGGCCGCTCCTGACCGGTTAAGGCATCTGAAATTTCTTTTTATCACGCCAAGTCCTTCAGAATGCAGCTCTCCCTCGTATGGTGTGGCTGGATCTTGCTCAAATTTGACAACACGTCAAATAATCCTCCTCTGTTCTGAAACCTCAAGCCCTCGACTTGACAGAATGGCTGCTCTAGGGTGTGGCTGGGAGACGGAGGTGCCCATGAGCCACTTGGCCTTCTGGAACTCCAAGGTCAGACTTGAGAGCAGTCTCAGGCCTCAACTCCGAAAGCCTTGAGAGGCATGCAGAGCAAGTGATACACACGAGCTGGCTGGCTGGGTTCCGATTTTGGTCCTGCTGCTTCTTAGCGGTGTGCCCTGGGACAAGTTTCTTTAGCCTCGCTGTGCCTTAATTTATTCCTCTGTAGACGTGATAGCACCAACTTCACAGGTGGCTGTAAGGACTGAAAGGACGCATGTAGCGTGCTTAGAACCTGGCCATAGGAAGTGCTCCGCCAACGCTGCTGCAATGATTACATCATGACCCTGAGAGGGGCATTAGCTAACGGACAGAGGTCCCTTCAACTAATACAGTTCAAAGTCCAGCCTGCAAGGGGACTTCGATGTCTAGAAAACTCAATGCGAACCAATGCCTGGACCCGACAATACTGCCGCCTTGCCCCAGGGTCACACTGAGATGCTGACTCCTGGAACCTTGCAGTTGCCCCTGCGATGGAGACAACTTTCTGTGCTGATGAGGAAAGTCTTTCCTGAACAACAGCTTGGTGTCAGGCGTGTCCGCAGAGCCTGGCAGGATGAGAGGGTCAAAGATTGTGTCTCAGGCCCCCAAAGGCAGAAAGGTTTATGCAACCCCTGTATCCATGCCAAGGGCAGGTATGATCTGAAGATGCTGCAGAATCCAGTTGGGAGAAGTCTGTACCGGGGGTGGGGGGACCCGCATGGCATCCAGTGGCCCTGTCCGTGGGACCGGGCCAGGAACCATGGAGTGTTTCAGAGAGGAGGTCTTCTGGGGTCTCCACCCTGCGTTCACTGGGTCCACCTAAGAAGCTGGGATGGCACCAGGCAACCGAGAGAGCAGCCTCTGAGATGGCCAGTGGTGACCCTGCAATGGCCCTATTAATTTTCCCAAAGCCCCACTGTCATGCGTGTGCTGCTGCTTGAAGCGCAGGCCAGTGGGGCAGCGGTGGGAATCCCCACCACTCCTGCTGAGAACTGCTCTAGATAAGTTAGGGAAATGTGGAGACCTGACAGCGAGGCAGCAGAGTTGAGTTAATTATACTAGCAATTGAGGGAAGAGGCAGCTGCAAAAATGCAAGACAGACCCTGAATACAGCCTTCCTTTGAAGAACAAAGGCAAAGAAAATTGGCTCGCCAATGAGAATTAAGTGATAACAATGTAGTGAACAGAAATCAAAACCAATTCTAAGGCAGCTCACTCAGAGAAATACAGGATCCTAAAGAGTAAAACTGAACTATGGCGAGACCTTTGAAGAGTGAAAATTTTACTTCAAATGCTTTGTAAGCTGGTTTTAGCGCTTGTAGAGATGAAATGAACGCACAGCCCTGGAGACACCCCTGCTTCCTGGTGCCAAGTCTCCTGGAAGCCTCCACCACACCCTCAAGTCCTGGCCAGGAGCCAGCAGGGCGGCTCCCAGCCTGGCCCGTGGGCCCTCTTGGCTGCTTTCTTTAGGCTCCAAAAGCCACGGTTGGAATTCAAGACCTAAACACAAGCCTCCTGGGTCTACAATTTCAGACCCAGTTGGGCAGTGTTAGACTCATCTTGCTCCATCTAGGCACCAACCCCAAGACCATCTGCCCAAACACCCCCTCCCTCAGCCCCTAGTGACCACTGGGCGCATCAGTTTATTTCAGGAAGAACTCATTCAGGCTCTTTGCTGGTATCTGGGACGGGATTGGCAACCACTGACCAAAGTGGCCCAGGTCAAGAGCAATGCTGAACTGATGAGCAAAGGGTCTGGATCACTCCGGGTCCCAGGGGGAGACAGATGGTACACTCAAATGGGCTGGTTGAAAGTTTAACCAAGAGGCTATTTATAAAGGTACTGAGAGGTTAGGGAAACCCACAGGGGCAGACACAGCACCCCAAGGTTATAACCCTGATGGTGGTCTAAAGGGGCAGGGGACACAGCTGGGAGACAGAAGGAAAATGCAGTGAGTTCCGACAGCTGAGCACAAAGGTGCCGGGGGAACCAACGACTGGACCCGACTCTCAGCCCTCAGGTCCCAACAAGCCCAGCGGCCGAGGAGCCTGTTGCTGGAGGCCCTCCGCTCAGCCCCTCTGGGCGGCGGGGACAGAGCAGGGCCGAGTGGCTCTGTGGAGGCAGATGGACAACATCCAGCCCAGGGTCACTTCCCAGAGGCCGCGGCTCCTCGGTCTCCAGCCAAGTGCAGCCGTGATGACACGACTTCCCTGGCCGATCTCAGAGCTGGGCCTACAGCTGGGAATGCGTGTTTGAACAAAGCCTTTATTCTCCGTGCCAACAGCAGGGCTAGGATTTTAAAAGCTTCATTTTCAAGACTTGCTGCTTTTGATTTGGCTAACCTGGAATTTATATTTTGGAGACAAATCAAATTATTTAATTATTTAAACAAAGCATTTCAGGGACAAGCACAACCTGTTTGATATTTTTTCTCCTTCCCTCCTCTCAAAACCACATAACACTCTTCAACATGTAAGGGCTCTTCCATGGCCAACTCTTAAAACCATGGCCTCTCTCAGCGCCGGTTTCCCGGGGTCTCTTCTCCGGCCTGTCTTCCTCCGGGTGTGCTCCTGTGCAGGGCACGGGGTGGGGGGGGGGGGGCGCACAGTTCCATCACCAGGAACGGTGCTCCCTTCCTCCGGCTCCTGCTTCCGGGCTGGGCAGAGCCATGTGTTGTCATCCAATCAGTGTTCTCATTAATTGCACACACTCTGTTTTCTTTTCACCCCACCCACCCCATTTTCCTTTCTTCTCTGATGTAAGCCCTTCTCCGATATCATCTTCTGTTCTCCGCTGAACGTCTCCCCAGGTATGCATCTCCTTTATCATAGGCCTCTTGCCGTGACTTGTCTGTAATTTTTAAGTCAGAATGTTGATCAGCATTTGCATTCCTTGGAAATAACACCCGTGCTGTGCTGTGCTGTGCTGTCCTAGAAAGAGTGTCCCTCTGGGTCATGGCAAAGCCCAGCCCGCCATGCTGAGGGCACAGATGTCACAGTGATTGCTGTCAATGCCTTAGAGTTGCCATGTGGTCACTGAAAACCAATCCGAAACAGAACTATTTTTTCACAGCCAGGAAAGCAGATGAAGAAAGCAAAGCAATACATCCCCAGATATTAAAGAGGTACAACAGCCGGGGGGAAAAAGCTCAGACATGGCCTGGCCCAGGTGTGTTCCACGCAAGTAAATAAATAAAAATAATGTAAAAATTCCCTTTAGAAAAAGCGAGCTAAGTTTCTATCAAAAGGAGTCTACATAAATAAAATGAAGGCCTAGACAGGGGAGAGCCGAACGAACGCCTCTTTCTGGTAGGACGGCTGGCCTGGCCTGGCGCTGGGGTGGGAAAGGGTACAGACACACTCACTGGGTATAAAATGACTTCATCTTTCACTTCATGCTCAGTTTGGACCTCTGCTCAGGCTTACTGAGTGGAATCCCTCACTTAAGGCCAAAGAGAAATGTGGATAGAAATTTGGATAGCACTCAATCTAACAACAGAATATCCTGCTCCATGATACAAAAGACTGTGTCATGCTATAAAAGTTAAGAGCATTTTGCAAACAGGGGATGTTCCATTTGCAAGCCCAGTGGAGGGACAGAATCAAAGCCACTGTCTCGGGTGCCTTTTCTGCAAGGAGACCAGCAGCCAGCCACCCCCCTGCCAACAGGAGCACTGGAAGGGAAGGGAAACCACCTACGGAGGCCGGCTTCCCGGCAGGTAGGCAGCCATGCTCCTCAAAGACTGGCTCACTCAACCTGGAGCGAAGGCTCAACGCTCCAGAGATGGCTATGGGCTCCTGACAGGACTCAAAGTAACCATCGGTAAGGGAGAAAGACATTGAAGAAGCTATGACAACTCCAGTTTTAAGTCTAGACCATTTAGACTAGTAAACTCAAGCTGTCAGATGCCCCCAGGGCAAGCACATCAAGGCACTAGGAAAATAGTGGCAGAACTACTCAGCCAAGGGCAACAGAGGTCAGGGTTATCTTTGGCTCATTCAGAAGCACAACAGCATCTTCCAAATTAATGGCAAGAAGCACGTCTACTACCTTTGGCCACTGAGGGGATTTATATGCAACTAGTACATGCTCAGCTGGCCAGATGTGGGTCATTCTGGAGGCCTAAATGACAATCCTACAGGGGAGGAGGAATGGAAGGAAACTAGGTTACTGCTTTATAAAGGTAAAGGCCAATGCAAATTGTTTCTTTAGAATTTATTTGGAAGGCCAAGTGAGGCACCCACTCACTCAGTTTGACCTAAAATGGCAAAATTACTTGCCCAGGCGGAAAAAGAAACCCATAATACAAAGAATAATGATGTACTTCCCCCTGTATCCAGCCTCATGACTTTCCCCAAAGATGTGTACCTCCCTTTGCAGCAGCGGGCCAAGCTCATAATTTGCATAGGGGTTTAGAGGACCTTAAGATACTCACTTCTTAACATAAAAATTAATGTACATGGGTAACATCTGTTTTTTTATTGATTCAATCAATACATTGGGAATTTAGCAGCAAGTTAATGGCAAGCAGTTACAAAATCTCCTATTTTTTTACATTTAAATTAAGTTGTCTTATACAATCTATAGCGACCTACGATTACAAGAACACACGTGAATGGCCGGCGGACTTCTGCTGTGATGCCTTTGGTAAGTTTATTAGTAATTTCCTAACAAAGTGTTCTAGTGCAAAGTGCACATAACCGTTAGGGACCTCCGTTACCACATTTGGTTCTCATTTTCCCTGTAGATAACTGCACTGAAATCTAAGAATGTGAAGTGAAACTGAGCAAGTATGGCCACAGCCTGGCTCTGAGGGCTGCTCCTCTGAACAAACCGGGAAAACCCCTTGCGTTGACTTCAGCCCCAGCCCCGCCCTCAGCCTGCTGGTGGCTGTCCTTTACCACCACCTGCTTGGAGGTAACTGGCTTGGATTCTAAACTGGTGCAGACACACTGCAGGGCTCAAGGCTAAATGATCACAGAGAGCTGTCCTTTCCGCCTCCTATCTCCTCATTTTAGCACTAGAAGGAGCAGCTCTGCCTTTGTACTGTTCAGCGTTGGAGGGAGCCTTAGGGTTTCTTTTTGGTTCTAGGCAGGGCAGTGGGCTTAGTAGAGTATTTGGCTGTTGCTCCTTGGTTTGAAGCCACAGAGGATTTCTCTAGTTCTCCCTTGAGTCCAGCTGGAAGGGGTCTGTAACGGGTGGAATTTGAATTGCCTGTGTCCAAGCTGTCCACATTCTCCTTCTTGCTTTTCACAGGAAATTTCTTTTTATGAGCAGTGGGCTAGAAGTAAAAGGCCTGGGTTAATTTTCAGACACAAAGCAACATTCCTCAATTCAAAGAAGCAAGGAACTACAGAACTGTTCCAGACTTGCAAGCTGAATACTGACCAGACGAGACATATAAACTAAACACATTGTGAAATTGCCAGAGAAAGCTCCGTCAGCACCTTCAAGAAAGCGGAATTGTTTAGTATTTGGTGTAGCGCAAACTCAAGGTGCAGTTTCAGATCCTCTGCCACAGGAGACGAAAGTAAGTATCTGGGAACCTTTGCACAGGGAAGTCCGCGTGGACGGCTGTACTGGGGCAGCTGCGGCATTTGTGCGGGCACCCGGCACGCCCACCGTGACGGCTCCTTCCGACCTGGGGACAACACTGCTGCCGAGGCCCCGCTCACCCTCGGCACTGACTCCAGGTACTGGCCTCCAACCCGTCACACCGCCTTAGACCTCTTGGAGCCTGGATGCCTCATTTCCACACTTACTACCTGGGTTTATTATGAGAATGAATGAGGTGGTGGCCGGGGAAAGTACATCACAGCTCCAAAGCGGGAAACAAGTAGAACCGGTTTTAAGAGGCAATTGTACCTTCTCAGGTCACCTCACCCACCTTAGAGAAAACAGCCTCTATCTTGTCAGGAGGGAAGCAGAGTCTGTTTTGACCTTAGACCCATTTTTAAAGTGGTCACTTCTAATTAAATGGAGCAGAGCACAGAGTTCTAAAGGAGCAGAGAATGTCTCAGGGGGCCTACGCAGCAGGATGGTCACGAGACATGGGCTACGATACAGCAGACTCTCGTATGCACAGAATGATCGGGGAAGGGCGTAAGTTTAGTTCTCTGGTTAACTGAAAGTTAGCGGGCACACGAGTTAATAATCGGGCTAGCAATTTTCAAAGCACAGATTACACGTCACACAAAACAAATAAACCTGGTGTTTCTCTGATCAGGCTCCTGGGACTCAAGTGACCATGTTCTATACACACTGGGAGCACTTGCCAATGAGTAAATGGCCTCCCAGGGCTGCGGCGAAGCTACGGGTCATTAACAATCTTTGGTGCCTGCATTTTAGGAAAGAGAAAACGTACCTGGTGTTTGCTTATTGCAGAGCCCTCAAACCTGTGCCTCTTCAGAGCACTACTCATGTGTGACTCTGCAACAGTGCCTGCTAACTCCTGTTCATGGGAAAATTAATTTGTATAAATTTGGAAAGGTAAACAGGTCCTTTTCTTCATAGATGTTTTTTCTCCAAGAAAATTTCTGGGCTGCTTCTCTGTGAAGTCTTTAAAGAAATAGGAAATACTTTTAAAGTGCATTAGCATTCAGTCCTAGAGTTTGTATCCCTCCTCTCACTGAAAACGCCTCTGCTCTCGGCAACAGGCTGAGAGGACAACACCCCGATGTTCTAGTATGTGGTTGAAGGTAAGCAGCTTTGCCTAGTACAGTCCTGGTCCTGAAGACATGAAACCTATCATGGAAATTTCAATTCATAAAAATTTAATTCACTTGACATACAAATCCTATTAAAAGGTGAATCTAAGTGTAACCCTCTCTCTTTTGACATTTCCACCGCTTGAGTGACCAATCATTGAGGAAATGTTTGTCAGCCTGTCCACCACAACCAATAGAGACCAGGAAGAGAGACTCAGTCCGTTTCTTTTGAATGCATTCATATTCCTAGTCTTTACGCTTCCGTTTGTTAATTAGTGTACTTGAGTCATTAAACTAATGCCCTTAACCAGCACCATATGAGTGCCTGTTTTCTTATTTGTTTTCAGTCTGGTATGTAGTGCATGTTAAAACTAATATGTCAACCACATTTTAATTGAGCTCCGAAGTCGGCCTAAAACTGGCTGCACAGAAACATACACAATACGTGTTCCTTTGCTCCCTGGTTACATCAGTGCAAATCTAGTTATCTTTATGCAAATGTAAATGCTTACAAGCTTCTGTGTATAGGGGTGCATCCTGTCAAATATTATATGTGTGCATACTTTGCCATTTCTCTTTGCTAATTTGCAGTGGCATTAAGTTTAGGAAGCAGAATCCTAAGAGCTTTCCTAAAGACGGAGTTTCCCCTCTTAAATTCCCCCTCAGTGAAACTGTTCTCTGATGCCAACAAAACATGGACGCAGGCTGGCCCTCACACAGCCCTTCAGGCAGAGCTTAAACTTCCTTCACCAGGAGCCAAGTCTCCCATCTCCTTGGAACATAAATAGCCAAGGCGAATTCTAGCTTCCAGTCTTTTCTCTAGAAACACGAACAAGTCTTAATTTTTCAGGGATACAGATTTTAGATTATAGATATCTAAATTTTAGGTTTCTCTTTTTCTTTTCTCATACTCGACGGAATTCCTCAGAGATCTATGCTGTCACTGATACGATCTAAAAGTTTTATGAGTAATAGAGAAATGAAAAGTGAAACTGCCAAGACTGTATATAGGTGTTACTAAGATCTTGCAGGTCATGAAAGGCAAACAGAAGGCGATGTGCTCCCATAAGATTGTACAAAGGGGGAGAAAGATGGGAGAGGAACTTCAATATTTAGTTTCAGGAGAAAGACTCTAAATGATCATTATGAGGCTGTTGGCCATCATTATCAATCCAAGAAAGAGAATCTAAAAATCAGTATAGACCAGTCTCCGAAGGTACGGCACAGTGGCCAAGAAAACCTGGCTGTCATCAGAAAGCATCTTCGAAATCAAAGAAAAAATAATCCTTCTATCCTTATGTAAAACTGTGAAGAATTCATACCTGAAACGCTGCAACCAGCTTGAACAGAATAGAGAGACCAAGAAAGCTTACAGACAGGCTATTAATATGATTAACAGGTGGAGGATTCTTTAAAAGAGAGTCCTTCAGTCTAAAAATATAAAGAACTGGAAGACCTATATAATCACAATCTATAAAATGAAGAAGGGATTTCAGCACTAGCTGGACAGCATCTCTGAGCGCTGCAGTGGGAGGATTACACAGGGGGCTGCCCTAAGTGGCATTTCTATTGTTCCTCACCTTGACAGTCTAACCATTCAGGACTGTAAGAACAATCAGTCCTACCAGAGGCAGAATGAGGGAAAAGATAACCTTACAAGGTTCCCTTCCGTTCCATCTTTTAGAAATTCAGCACCCTGGGCCTGATTTCTCCAGCTCACATTACTCATCTTGAAAAGGGGGCAGCACGTGTCAAGGGGAGATATGTAACAAGAAAACTGGGCTAAGTATACACAGTTCATTATTCACTGGCATAACTTTAACCTGATGAACTCAGCTGATGATAATGGATGTGAAACGTGTAAGCGCTAGGCACATCCCTGAAAGCTAATACCAGTGCGTGATTACCAGAAACTGTTACCATTTCTCTGAATTTTGAGTAAAATATATGCTATTTAAGTAAAGTGGTTTATCGCCATAGCAACCATTTCTAGAGTCACACATTCAAATTATAGGCCTGCACAAGGTCCAAGTGACAGAACATTCTGATACAAGTGTTCAGCTACACCTTTGCTTGCAATGGTCACCCACTTTCTCTTACACTCCTATGGTTTTCAGAAGGAAGAAGAAAGGGGTGGGGGGAAACAAAGGAGAGAAGGGAAGAAGAGAAATTGACTTCCAAATATGTAGATTTCTAATATAAGGCTTCCCACATAAAGAGCTGGGTCTTATATATAGTTAATGAAAATAAAATCTAACTTGCAAATTAGAGAGAGATGTAAACATCTCTCTTTTCTTACTAAAGTAGAATTTACACATAGTAGAATGTACAAATTTCAAGTGTACAGTTTTATGAGTTTTAACAATGTAGAACCAGCATGCCAATCAAGAAGTAGAAAAACTTCCCAGGAAGTTTCCAGGTGCCACATCCTAGTCAACTCCCTTCCATCCCGGGGCTACAAGTGCTCTGATATTTCTCAACATAAATTACTATGTCTTTTTTAAAACTTCATATAAATGAAATAACATACAGTATGTACTCTTTTGCATCTGACTTCTTTAGCTTCACATTTTTAATTGAAAATTTTATTAAGATAACTATAGATTCCCATGGTAGTATATCATGTTTTTGAGATTCATCCATGAATTAGAATTTTTATTGACAATTAATATTTTATTGTATGGATATATCACAATTTGTTTATCCATTCTTCTATTAATGGATATTTGGGTTCTTCCCAGTTTGGGGCTGTTTATATATAAACTGCTATAAACATATTCTAAAAATCCTTTTCAAACTTATGTTTGGGATTGCTGGGTTAATGGTTAGTAAATGCTTAACTTCCTATCTAATAATAGACAAACATGGTAATTGACCATACCTTCCCTACACCTCCCATTGGCTAATCAGCATGATATGCAAATTAACCGCCAACAAAGATGGCGGCTAATTTGCATTCTGCAGGCAAATCCCGTTGTACTGCCCTGCCTGGGGCTGGTGGCAGCGCGATTCCTAGCCACTGGCCACCCCAGCGCAAGATCCTGGCCTGCCGTGTGCGGCCCAGGGCAGGCGGCAGCGCGATCCCGAGCCTCCGCCTGCCCTAGTGCAGGATCCGGGCCTGCCGTGTGTGGGGCAGGGCGGGCTGGGCGGGAGGGGCGGGAGGCAGCACTATCTGAGCAGCCACCTGGCCCAGCTCGGGATCCAGGCCTGCCATCTGCAACCGGGGGAGACCGGGCAGACACTGTGGGATCGGGCGTGCCATCTGCCACCAGGGGAGCGGGCCTAAGCCAGCAGGTGGTTATCTCCCCAAGGGTCCCAGACTGTGAGAGGGCACAGGTTGGGCTGAGGGACCCCCCATGCCAGTGCACAAATTTTTGTGCACCGGGCTTCTAGTTATAAATAATTGCCCAACTGTATTCCAAAGGAACTGTACCACTTTGCATTCCTACCAGCAAGACAGAAAAGTTCCAGTTGCTCCAATATTTGCTAAAATTTGGACTTTCCAGTCTTTTTAAATTTGACAATTTAAGTTTAAATTCTATAGAGTGTAGTGTTATATTATTGTGGCTTTTCCTGATATCATTTGCATTTTCTTGATGACTAATGATCTTGTACATTTTTCATATGCTTATGGACTATTTGTATATCTCCCTATCTGAAGTGTCTGTTCAGGTTTTATGCCTATTTTACAGTTGGGTTGCCTTATTATTGAGTTGTAGGAATTGTTTCTATATTCTGGATACAAGTCCTTTGTCAGATGTACTTTTTGCAAATACTTCCACCCTGTCTGTGTCTTGCCTATTCCTTTTCTTAAAACCTTTTAGATGAACAAATGTGTTTACTTTTGATGAAGTTCATTTTTAAAAGCACTTTCTCTGTTCTAATTATCTGACTACTCTCTGAATGGATGATATTCTCTTAGGAGGTTTACAGTTTAGCTTTTGGATTTAGGTTTATTACTTATTTCAAATTAACTTTTGTGTATAGTGTAAGCTGGGGGTGTCAAATTATTAATTTTTCCATATAAATATCCTTCTATTCCAGTACCATTTATTGAAAACTACCCTTTCCTCACTGAATGCCTTTAAAATCTCTGTCAATAATCAATTAACTACCTAAATGTGGATCAATTTCTAGACTCTCAATTTTGTTTTATTGTTTGCTCTATTTATTTGTCTATTCTTACACCAATACCACACTGTATGGATTACTGTAGCTATACAATAAATGTTGAAATCAGGTCATGTAAGTTCTCCAACTTTGTTGTTTTCAGGTTCTATTAGGTGTTCTAGGTCTTATGTATTTCCAAATACATTTTAGAAAAATCCTGTTAATTTATTTCTAACAGAAAAGCAAAGCCCTAGATTTCAATACAGAATTGCTTTAAAGCTACAATTTGGGGAGAATAAACATCTTAATAGTATCAGATCTTCCAACTGATGGACATGGTATATCTCTCCATATATTTCAATATTCTTCCATTTCATTCAGCAATATGCTGCAGTTTTAATATAAATATCTTACACATATTTTTTTAGATTTATCAGTAAAGAATTTTATGTTTTGCAATAATATTTTAAATGGTATTTTAAATTTCGGTTTTCCAATGTCATGCTAGTATATAACAATACAATTGATTTTTGTATACAGATCTTCCATCCTGCAACCTATTTAGTTCGTTTTTTTGTAGATACCTCAAGATTTTCTATGTCATCTAAAAATAGAGATAGTTTTATTCTTCCTTTTCAATCTACATAATTTTATTTCTTTTATTTCCCTTGGTGCATTGGCTAAGACCTCTAGCTTAAAAGAAATTTAAAAAGAACATCTTTGCCTTTCTCTTGTCTTCAGTGGGAAAGTGTTCAACATTAAACCATTACAAATAATACTAGCTTTAGAAGTCTTTTGGGGGGGGGGGCAGTGGGGGGGGGTAAATATATCTTAATATGTAAAAGAAGTTCCCATCTGCTCCTACTCTGCTGAGTGTTTTCCTCATGTTTGATTGTTGAATTTTATCAAATGCTTTTTTCAAAATTAATGAAAGAAATTATATGACTTTCCCCTTTACCCCTTCATATGATGAATCACATTGTTTGATTCTTGGCTGTTAATCCAAACATGCACTCCTGGAATATACTGTACACCTGATCATGATGCATTACCTTTGTTATTTATTTCTGGATTTAGTTTGCAATATTGTGTTTGGGACTTTAGCATCTAGATTTTTGAGAGATATTGACTAATAATTGTATTTTCTTATAATACCCGTGTCATGTTTTGGTATTGATGTAATAATGTCAAAGATTCATGTTTTGCCTTTTAAATGTGCTGAGAAATACTCTCAAGAGCTTGTGTAAAAAGCTTTTTCTTCTTTCTTCTTTAAATATTTGGAAGAATTAACCAGTAAAATAATTTGGGACTGGAGTTTTCATTTATGGAACATTCTTAATTATAGATTCAATTTTAAAAATAAATATAGAACTATTTAGATTTTTTATATTTGTATCAGTTTTGATGTTTTAAAAGGAATTTGACCATTTCATATAAATATTCCAATATACAGACATTAAGTCATTCACAATATCCTCCTTTTAAAATCATTCTTTCCTTCTAGCTTTGTTGGGAGAGTACTTAATTTGCTATTCTTTTTCTAGCTTATTGAAATGAAAGTTATTATTATTGCTATTGTTTTTGTTGTTGTTAATCCTCATCTGAGGATATTTTTTCCATTGAGAGTGGAATAAAGGGAGGGGGGTGGAGGGAGGGAGAGAGGGAGAGAGGGAGAGAAGGAGAGAGAGAGAGAAAGAGAAAGAGACATCGATGCACGGGAGACACATCGATCCATTGCCTCCTGCACAGGCTCCAACTGGGGCTAGGGATTAAACCTGCAACCCAGGTACGTCTCCTTGACTGGGAATCAAATCTGTGACCCTGTGGTACCTGGGCTGGCGCTCTAACCACTGAAAACACCAGCCAGAGCTATTGTTATTGTGTAAAGTCAACATTATTCTATATTTATCCACATATGTACTCTTGCCAATACCTTTCATATGTTCCTGCAGTTCAGTACTTCCATCTGGGATCATTTTCCATTACCTTGAAATCTCTCTTTTAGTATCTCACAGTAAAAAATGCTGTTAACAAATTCCTTCATCTTTGACATACCTGAAAACATTTTTATTTTATCTTTATTTTTGAAGGCAATTATCACTAAATGAAAAATTCCAAGTTGGCAAGTTTTATTGTTTTGTTTTTAGCATTTTAATGAAGTCATTCCATTGTCTCCTGGCTTCTATTATTTCTGTTGATATATCAGATGTTGCTCCTTTGATGACAATGTGTTTTTCCCCTCTCCCCACCACTGCCCCAAACTGTAAATGTTTATATTTTTTCCCCTCTGGTCTAAATAATTAGAGAATAATATTCAAAGCAACCACAGACACCAGAATGTAATGAAAGAATCCCTGAAAGGATAGCCAGAGAAGGGGCATCCTAAATTCTGCCCAGCTGAAGATACATTAACTCACCTAAGCTTATAACATTTCCATTGTCCAGGATACAATTCAAAGTTACTCAACAGAAATAACAATTAACAGAGACAGACCCTGAGATGACCAATATGTTGAAATTAGCAAACAAGAATTTTTAAAACAGTTGTCATAACTATTACTAGTAATGTTAAGGAAAATATTATTTAATGAATAAAGGAGGTCTCAGTAGACCAAGTGAAAATTTTAGAATAAAATGTAATACATGAAATTAAGTATTAAGCCTATCACAAGATAGGTTTAATAGGAAAATGGAGATAACTGAATAGAGATCAATAAAATATACCCAAATTAAAGAAGAGATTGAAAAAAGTAAATATGCCTCAATGACCAATAGAACAATATCAAATGGTCTAACATGTAATTAGAGTCTTAGAAAAAAATTAAGAAACAATAATGCCAAATTTCCCAAAGTCACAAATTTATAGATTCAAGAAGTTCAGCAAACCCTAAGCAAAATAAATGTGAAGAACATGCCTAAAAATGTCATTGTCAAACTTCTGAATACCAAAGAGAAAAACCTTGAGAACATTCAGAGAATAGTAACATATTATATTTAGGGAAAGAATATTCCAGATCACCAATGACTTCTTATCAGAGAAACTGGAACCATAAGGCAGTAGATTAACATCTTTAAAGTGTGGACCCAAAACATATCATGACAGAATTCTATAAACAGAAAATCTCCTTCAAAAATTAAGATAAAATAAAAGTAGGATAGTTCATTACTAGCACACATGCAATACAAAAAATACAAAGGAAGTTCATTAGGCTGAAATGAAATTATACCAGATTAAAACTTGGATTTTAAGAAAGGAAGAGCATCAGAAATAGTAAATATCTGGGTAAATATAGGACAGTTTCTCCTCTTAATTTCTTGGAAATATATATGACTGTTTAAAACAAAAATTAGCCGAAACCGGTTTTGCTCAGTGGATAGAGCATCGGGCCTGCGGACCGAAAGGTCCCAGGTTCGATTCCGGTCAAGGGCATGTACCTGGGTTGCGGGCACATCCCCAGTAGGAGATGTGCAGGAAGCAGCTGATCGATGTTTCTCTCTCATCGATGTTTCTAACTCTCTATCTCTCTCCCTTCCTCTCTATAAAAAAAATCAATAAATATATTTTTTAAAAAAAGAAAAAAAAATAAAACATTGTTTTGTAGAGTTTAAAGCTTGATGTAGATGTAATACATGTGACAATTATAGCATAAAGGCAGGCAAAGAGATGAAGCCCCAAATTAATACATCTGAATTGAAGTAGTATTAGTTAGAACCCAACCTAATGATTGGTTCTCCACCGGGAAAAGCTATACATAGCATATCCTAGCAGGTATAGTCCCTAAGGGGAACTAAGCAAAGCCAGACTTGGGAAATCAGGGAAACAATTTAAAAGGATTCACTAATATATCCCTTTAATTAAGGAGGTTTGGCTCTAAGTCTGTGGTGAAACCTAAGCCGTTACACAGGAGGTTCCAGTGGGAGTAAAAGGAGGGACAATAGCATTGTTATTTATGGAAGTCTATGAATCCAAACTAGCAACCGGCATGGCGAACAGCATTAGATCAAAGAACAACAGGTCAAGATTCATGTTAGCACAATCCATTATTTGTATCTGTGTTAGTCAGCTATTGCTGCAGTCAGCTCCTGGACTTGGGAGGTTCCCAAGATCCCCCCCAAGTCCCATGATTCACTAGGAGCAACCACAGGACTCAGCATATAGTTGTATCAGTGCTATGGTGTACTGCAGTGAAAGGATGTAGAGCACAATTAGCAAAGGTAAAAGGCACCTGAGGTGGAATCCAATGGAAACCAGGTCACACTTCCAAGGATTTGCTTCCAGGAGCCACACAAGATGCCTGTAATTACCCCAGTAACAGGCTGTGACAACACATGTGAAATGTTGCCAACCTGGGCACTCGCTCAGCACCCAGGGTTCTTACTGGAAGCTGGTCATGGAGGCAGCCTCTGCCAAAATTCCAGGCTTCCAGAAAGAAAGCAGGAGTTCAGCAGAAAGCATATTATCTGTACAAACAGTTTAGGCGCAATGAATCGTTCTCATCAGTCAGTGGTTGCACCCGTCCACAAATCTAAGTTCCCAGAAGGCAGCCAAGGGCCAGCCTTGCAAGCAAACCTTTCCAAGACAGAAGTTTAGGCCTGGTATGTGAACTCTTTTCTGTACAACTACATAAGAAACACTATAAAAGTTTCAGAATTTTATAACAATAAACATTAATCTTTCTCATTTAGCTCTAGGGCTTGGTTGTGCCAGCTAGACTTCAGGCTTTGTATTTGGTTCAGGTCTGCTCCGCAAATTTTCATGATTCTGAGAACTTGGGCTCCCTGAAGGCATATTCTTTTTATGCAGGTGGCAGAAATTCAAGCTCAATCATGCAAACAATTTTAAGGTCTCTGCTTACATCACACCTCTTAATATGCCATTAGCCAAAGTGAGTCATATAGCTCAGACCAACATTTCCTTCATCTACTATGATAGGGAGAGTTGCAAAGTCATATGGCAAGGGTTGTGAATGTATAATCCCTCACAGGGAGGGATTAAATAATTGGGAAAAATAATGCAATCTACCACAGTACCCTAGGGACCCTACCAAAATCAGAGGGCAAATGAGGAGGGAAGCATCACCTTGTCACCTGTGAAAATGGTATTTCTTATTCTTAGTGTGCTCATTAGTTTATGCCAACACCTATACCCTAAGGAGCCTTGAAGCAGGCAGGAAAAATCATGC
This sequence comes from Myotis daubentonii, assembly GCF_963259705.1. NCBI lineage: Eukaryota > Metazoa > Chordata > Mammalia > Chiroptera > Vespertilionidae > Myotis > Myotis daubentonii. The sequence continues at coordinate 47,968,619 of NC_081848.1, forward strand.
AATTTTAGTAATATACACAAGTTCTTTAGCAATATAATAATAAAAGTGAACTTTATTACTTTTACATTACTCTGTGCTTACCATATGTCAAGAGTGTTACATTCAAGATTTCATTTAGTCCTTGGTTGATGCCGTTAATCCCATTTTACAGATCAGAAAACAGAGGCCTAGAGACCTGCCTAAGGTCATAAAGCTTGTAAGTGGCGAAGCCAGGATCTGAATCCAGGCAGCCTAGACCCAGGGCTTGTGCTTTTAAATATTCTATGTTAAGTGCAGTGCTTGGGCACATATACCAGATAGCAATGCTTTAATATCGGAGAACAAAAATGTTGCAAAATTGTGAAAGCACCATCGAACCTGCACATGATTCACATGGGCTTAGAGAGCCAAGACTTAATTTGTAAATAAGAGAAATTTTTTATCTTAACTAAAATATGAAGAAAACCTGACTTTTTTCTCATAGAAACATATCAATATACAATAACTCAGCTGTTTGATTTCAATGTTTTTTAAATTCAAACACTTCTTGTCTTCGAAGAGCTACTGTATCCTTTCCACTTCCTAGGCTAGGTAAAGTATCTGCTACATGTACTATCTCCTATGATATGTAAAGGTGGTGTTTTCAGACAAGAAAAATGATAACATTCTCACTAAACAAATATATTTGACTGCATTGAACAAATAATTCAACAACTAAGAAGTATGTCCTTTATGAAGCAAGGATTCTGTAATGCACACATAGTACTTCTAACACATCCGGAGTTTCTGGTTCCTCCCTCAGCGATTAGGGGGAGGTGCATGTTCATCGCAGACATTCATTCCTCTTAAATTGTTTTCTAAGCTTAGTAAACAATGAAAGTATTATACTATTTATCAGAAATCACTAAGGACCTAATGTTAAAGAAGCAATGGTCTGCCAAGTGTCTCATTTGAAGACGTGTAATGCTGTTGTAGGGGTTAAAAATCTTGGGTCTACCTCAGCGAGCAGATTAAGGACCCACTGTAGGGAGTTCAGAGGATTACTGGTAACACAAAACATTATCTAGACATACACAGCTTGGAAAACACGAGATATACATGAGAGAACATCTCTGTCCTCAAAGAATACCATTACCTAACATAGGTTAAAAGTTAGAAATGAAAAGGAAAACAGAAAGGACATTGCCAAAGGCCAACTACTTGAAAACAAGTTTAAGAAAGTGAGGTCTGGACATGGGCAGAGCGGAAAGGCGGACTGCATTCTCCCATAAGGTCCAGGCACTGGAAACCAGGGCGCATCTACTCCGGGAAAGGGGAGAGTGCTTAGTTCTGTGTTTTTGTTTATAACAAATCCTCACTTTCTCTGCTAGTCTTCCAGGAGCTCTGCCACTTATCTGGAAAGGGTGACTTCCCTGGCCAGGGAGAAATAAAAGACCAGGAGCTCCAAATCGGTGTACCAGGTCCTCCAGGAGAGAGAACAGTGATACAGGGGATAGCACTAACTGCTGGCAGATTTCCATTTGGATTAAAGCCACGTTCAAATATTTTAATGGAAAGAGAAACATACATTTTCTTAATTTAGTAGGTATAAGTTATTCAAATTATCACATCAAGTTGTCCCTATAATATAATTTTAACAAACAAAATTTTCCCATGGGAAGTACTTCAATATGCGTAGAATAAATTTCAACAAAATTAAAATTTCACTCCTAAGAATATGAAGTACTCTATGAATCCTGTATAGAGGCAACCCTATTTCTAGTTATCACTTTAGAACTTTATATACCACTACTTGCCATTAATGAAGATTTGAAAGGAAATAAGTAATTTCTTAACATAAACTCAACTTCAATATAATTAACAAAGTAGCATATTCACAAAAATCCTTGGGGAAAAAAAACTTAGTAGATTAAATAATCAGAATTCTTTCTTTTAAGGGATAACACTTTTCAGAAAAATTCCCAAAGATATCACAACCCAAACCTAAGCATGGGAAAGTTCCTTAGTGGTTCCTTGGTTTCCAGGGCAAGTCCTACCCACCTGGCAGGAATTTCTGCTACGGCATTTACAAGCAGCTTTCCAGGGTCTGCCTGAACGTTTCCAATGATTGGGAGGGTGGGGTTTACTCTCCATGGTCCAGCCTGTTCTATTGCAGGTGAGCAATTAGTTCTTTCTGTTGAATAGAATCTATATTCTTTTTTTAAAAAGAATGTATTGATTGACTTGAGAGAGACAGAAAAATATCGCTTTGCCGTTCCACCCATTTATGCACCCATTGATTGATTCCTGTATGTGCCCTGACCGGGGATTGAACCCACAACCTTGGAGTATTGGTATGACGGTGACAACCGAGCTACCCAGCCAGGGTGAAATCTAAATTCTTGAAATTTCAACCCAGTGGGTGTAGTTCTATTGTCTATAAGCACCTCAAATTCCAGTTCTTCTGCTCCTTAGTTGGAAGTAGCTGAGAATAGCATAGCAAGTCCCATCACTTTGTGACTTGGAGTGTGAAGAGAAGAGGGCAGATGTGTGACAGAGCAATGGAAAAGGTGATGGAAGATAACTGAGCATTTGGTTCACAGAATATTTTATGCCAGATTCAGTGACAAACATAGATATAACCCAAGACTACAAAAGATAATGTGTGCGTATGCGTGTATATGTATTTGTGTTTGTATACATGTGATGCATATGAGTGTACTAGGGGCCCGGTGCACGAAATTCGTGCACTGGGTGTGTGTGGGGAGGGGAGAGTCCCTCAGCCCAGCCTGCCTCCTCTCACATACTGGGAGCCCTCAGGCGTTGACCCCCATCACCCTCCAATCGCAGGATCGGCCCCTTGCCCAGGCCTGACGCCTCTGACAGAGGCGTCAGGCTTGGACAGGGGACTCCCATCTCCCCCCGATCACTGGCTCTGGCCCCCGCCCAGGCCTGAGGCCTCTGGCCCAGGAATCATGCCTGGGCAGGGGACCCCCATCTCCCTCTGATCGCTTGCTCCACCCCCCACCCAAGCCTGACGCCTCTGACCCAGGCTTCAGGCCTGGGCAAGGGGACCATCATATCCCCCCAATCTCCGGCTCCGCCCCCCACCCAGGCCTGATGCCTCGGCCAGAGGAGTTGACCCTCATCACCCTCCGATCACCAATCACCGGATCGGCCCCTTGACCAGGCCTGAGGCCTCCGGCAGAGGTGTCAGGCCTGGGCAGGGGACCCCCAGCTCCCCGTGGTTGCAGGCTCCGCCCCTGCCCAGGCCTAACGCCTCTGGCTGAGGCGTCCGGCTCGGGCAGCGGGGACCCGCAGCTGCAGTGGCCCCGTGATCGTGGGCTCCGCTTTAGGCCCAGGCAAGGGACCCCTAGCTCCCGGGACTACCAGCTTCGACCGTGCCCAGCTCCCATCGCTGGCTCCACCCCTACTTCCTGCTATCACTGGCCAGGGCAGCACAGGCGCCTGATTCTCTGATCATGGCTGGGGGGCAGGGCAAAGGCGGCCCCAGGGCCACCTTTGCCCTGCCCCCCAGTTCTTAGCTCCCCCCTGGGTTTCCGATCACTGTCAGTGGCAGGGGGCTTCTTCCTGCTTTCCCTTTCGCCTCCCTGCATTGTGCCTACATATGCAAATTAACCTCCATCTTGTTGGCAGTTAATTTGCATATAGCCCTGATTAGCCAATGAAAAGGGTATCGTCGTACGCCAATTACCATTTTTCTCTTTTATTAGATAGGATATGTGTAATCTCTGACTATGAGTATGTAAATATGTGTGTGTGTTATGTGTGGTATATAAAATGATAAGCCAACTAATAGGAAAATCTTCAAACTATGTTCAATAAGGAAATGCAAACATGGGTTTTTAAAATATTATTTTTAACAAAAATATAAAATACACACAGCTGCTCAGCATTTCAGGAGCTGTTAACAGACTAGAGAGGATGAAGGGAATTCAATAAACTTATGTTCATATTATGGCAAAAATATGATTATTTCAAAATACCTGAATCATTAAATGTCAAGTTTATTATCTAGACATTTGCTATCAAATGGATGAAGAAGTTCCCAACCAGTACATCAAAATCAATCCATCACTCTACTAGGTCTCTTTCTGCCAGTTTCTGCTGGGATTCTTAGCACGGAGGTATGAGCCAGCAGCACTGCACCTTCCTCAGGACTCATCCTCTCAGGCCCTCTCCTCCCTGACAGCTCTGGGCTTCAGAGAACCGAAAAGTAGCAATTCCTCACAGGAAGTCTGGACTGCCCTAAGGTGGACACAGCCCCCAATGGAAGGATGCTCAATTATTAAAGAAGAGCTACAATGTGCTCATTAGATTTCAAGACAAGAAAGAAAACAAACATGCAGAAAACTTCCACAAACACAGAAAACCATTTGGGTAAATTGTCGGGATATCTAGTCAGTAGAATGCACTCTAGAATTAATCAAAATGTTATGAAATTTTATTCACCAAAAAGAATAAGACTATATTTAGATCTAACAAGGTAAAACAATAACCCTACATAAATAGTTTTAGGTATCATAAATTATAAACAATTAACTGGATAATGAAACAACTCTTTTTCTAGGTAATACATAAACTCATTCTAAACTGTATGGCCTGGTAAAGTAAAAAATCATTAATTTTGACCCATGGACCAAACCTGACACACCACCTGATTCTGTTTGTGTCTAAAATTGCCTACACCTGTTTTCATGCTACATCATCAGAGTTGAGAAATTGTGACAGAGACTCTCCTGGCTCCCATAGTCTAAAACATTTATTCTCTCTGCCTTTGCAGACCCTGCCCTATATAATCAGAGATCTGAAAATAAACATTTTGGCCACATTGCTAAATCATGATGGTCTCAAACAAGAACTTTACTTGCTTTATCAGGTAGGGCCTTCATTACAAACCAACAACAAAAAGGACAGAGTTGGAGAAATGAAACATTGTTCTTCCTACTGGTTTTGTTGGGTCTTCCTACCTGTTTTCTATCCTCTTCTTCTGAATTGCTAGTGACAGCCTGGACATTTTTGCTGGTTCTGCCGAGTCGGTAACCTTCCAACTTTTCTTGATTGGACAACTTGTTCTTTTGATCTGCTGTGCTTTCCTCATCACTTCCTGGATTATTTTTCCATTCTTTCATCATTTCTAACACATTGGTAGGTCTCGCCGAAGAAAGCGTATTGCCCTAATGTTAAACAATGATTTTTGGTGTTATAAACAGTCTGGAAAATTCAAAGGAGTCTTAATCTTTTAGTAATATATTCTCCCAAATTCTGTAAGTCACGTAAAAAAAATTATAATTCTGAATAAATGGCAAAACTGCTGATACCTATTGGAGCACCCTCCCTGTATGAAAGGGCTTGAAGGGCAATTCCCTGGACTCAAAGACCTCCTTATAGCCCTGTTCTTACAAAAGTAAAAGGGAAGCAGAAAGGATGAAAGAAGTTCCCCAAGGTCTGGTGGGTCCCACACTAAGGGCAAGGCTATAGAAAACCGAAGTGTCTAGGTAAAAAAAATCTAACTTCAGTTGATTAGTCAAGTTCTGTGTCCAAGAATATAGATGTTTGATTTGAAAGCTCTTAGTTGACTGGGAGATTTAGATATAAGGTGGTCAATTGATTTACAACTGATTCAATGCATTGTTTTTATCCCAGATGTGACAATACAATACCAAAATTGACTACTTTATATTACCCACTTGTTCTCAAATATAATATTCCATTTAATGCCAAGAAATCCATGCAAGCAGTCTCAAATGCTTCTGCTAGACTAGGTATGCTTTAAATACTTTTTCTCATAATTCAGACTAGTAGAGAAAGTTTGGATCACATTTAGATGAAATTGGAAAGTTCAGATGTAAGTACAGCTATGGAGTGATTCTAAATGAATTTGGTATGTGGGTGGATTGAAGCATTAAACGTCAATGACACAGAATACTATGAGACAGGGTACTCTAAAAGATGCCATGTGAGTACACTGTTGAGGATTTGTAAAGTTTAATGTATTTGTGGTTAAAGGCAAACATTAAGTAGTAATGACTAAATGAGGATCTAGTTATACAAGCAATTCCCTGTGATTCTTTTATTTCATTCTATTTTAAGAAGGTTTATAGTCTTACCAATTTCATAGTACCCTACTTTTCGCTGCACTTATGCATCCTCTACCATTTACTTCCAGAATGCCCTAATCATGCCTTCTGCCAACCCATGGCCTACATTTCTTTCAAGGCTCAATTTGAGAGCCATCTCTGTTAACTTTCAAAGATGCTATCAACTTAAATGTAAATAAAGCATAGAAAGAGGCTCAAAGACCGTAAAAGAGTTGAAATCATTTAGAATGGGACGTAGTCTCAGAGCTCCCACCTGAATGAGCTCTGGTCTCCAGGGCTCTGTCAACAACTCTGCTTGATCCCTATGATCCATCTAGTCTCTATTACAACTTCCTGGCTTCTCCTTGACCTTCAACCCTAATTTTCATGTAATCACAGGGTCCAGAGTTCTGGAAGACTAGTACATACAACTTTGCCTCCACTTGGCTATTTCACTATCAGGCAGAGACCATCGAACATGTATGTCTGTAATCCCAATCCTCAATACCTTTCCTGATTTACTCCCCATAAATTAACTCTTTGGCTACTATAGTAGTTACTAATGCTGCTCACCCAACATTCCTTTCTTTGAAGCACATGGTAGAATTTTGCTTCTCTACCTCTTTTGAGACATGACTATGTGACTTTTTTGGTCAGTAGAATATGATTGGAAATGATACGTATCACTTCAGGGTGGAAACTTTAAAAGATAGCATGTAATTCATCATGTTCCTAATTCTTACCTTGGTAACTATAAAAGCACAGAAATGAGGCCTCCCTCAGCCTGGGTCCCAGAATGGGCACAGAAATGAGGACTCTCCTCCTCCCAGACAATGTCGGGGGGGAGGCATCAAGAGTATGGAGATTTGGGGGTCACTTGTTACCACAGCATAATCTAATTTTTTCCATTGATTATTTAAATTGCTGTGCATAGCTTCAACTTGCACTAGTTTTACAGTCCTGCACTATTGTGCAAAGCGAGTCTTGCCTGTATTATCTTGAATCGGCCTCTCTAGCAATCTCTCAAATGCTCAGTTTACATACATATACACCCAAGAGCTTGGTGACCAACACTACATGCCTAAAGGAAAATGCCTTTGTACTCAATGAAATTACCCTATTTATCATTGCAAAGAGATGGTAGGGAAGAGCAAAGAATCTAGAATAGAGCGTTATCACCTCAAAAACAATCTACTATTTGGAAAATTTTAACTCTTTCCTTCCTATATCCATTTGTGTACAAATGAGAGCATCGATTCCAGACTTTCCCGTTGTCTAAAGTCCAGCCAATAACTTACTAGACTCTCCCCTTCTAGCTGCCAGTAATTGCAAAAGGAATCACATCAAATGCTTGGATTGACCAATGAATAAGTGGCCCAGGGTTGTGTGTCATCGGGGTTCTAGGCTCAACAGAAATTACAAATGAACCAATGAACCAAACAAAAATGGGTGGAACTGTTAGGACAGACACTGGATTGTATGTCATCTCACCATCAGAACACTGACCCTTGAACTCTCTTTGCTGGCTGTTTTCAGGGGGCCAGACACTGAACTCATCAACTATGAAGGAGCAAATGGCAAGAAAGCAACAGAAATAGGTGGCTAATCTGAGGTTATCACAAGTACAAAATCAACATTTTGGTTAACTGATAGCTGAGACTATTTTATGAAAAACTGGAAATATGGACATTCATGGAGAAGCATTGGTCTGATACTAAGATTTGGATTTAATACTTTAGTAGACAGGTTCCACAAATGCAGACCCAAATGTATGTCTTCATCTAACAAAATTTGCCTTTTCAAGGACAGTGCCTATCAGTATTTTGTAAACAATAGGCATTTTTAAAAATATATTTTATTGATTCTTTACAGAGAGGAAGGGAGAGGGATAGAGAGTTAGAAACATCGATGAGAGAGAAACATCAATCAGCTGCCTCCTGCACACCCCCTACTGGGGATGTGCCTGCAACCAAGGTACATGTCCTTGACCGGAATCGAACCTGGGACCCTTCAGTCCGCAGGCCGATGCTCTATCCAGTGAGTTAAACCAGCTAGGGCAATAGGTATTTTTAAAATAAATGAATGATATGTATGAACTAGGGTAAGATGGTATATAACATAAAACTGGCAAAACTAAAAGGAAACAGTCTGGTTCTTTAGCTTATAGTCATCATTTTCTACTTTTTGTAAATAGCTAGAACTCTTCATTTTATAATCTTTCTAGGAATAATTTTTTCAATAGAAAAATGGAAGTCAATTTATTTTTAAAAAACATACAAAATCAAAATCAAAATGAGATACCAATTTTCACCTAATAGATGAATATAATTTAAATTTGCTAATACCTTATTGGTGAGGGTGAGGGTGAGGGTGGGGACACAGGCTCTCTCTTTTACTTGCTTTTAATGGAAGAGTAAATTAGTAATAATCTGTGTGTAATGCACATTCTCTGGCCAGTCAGCCCACTGTTAAGAATTTATCCTATAGATTTGCTGACAGTATGTAAATATATATTTACAAGAACATTTTTGCTATTAATCCTCACCCGAGGATATGTCTTTCACTGATTTTTGACAGGGAGGAAAGAAGAGAGAGAAACATCGATGTGAAGGGCATAGATTGGCTGCCTTCTGGATGCACTCTTACGAGGGATAGAACTCATAACCTAGGTTTGTACCTTGACTGGGAATCGGATCTACAACTTTTCAGGGTACAGGATGACACTCCAACCAACTGAGCCACATTGGCCAGGACTACAATGACATTTATTGTACCACTGCTTGTAATAGGAAATGATCTACTAGTATATTCACTGGGAATTATTTATAAAATAATTGTGTATCCAGAGTTGGGGATACAATGCTGGTTTGTTTTTGTTTTTAATAAGAAAATCTTTCCAAGATATCCTATCTAATAATAGACAAACACAGTAATTAACCATACCTCCGACACGCTTCCCATTGGCTAATCAGGATGATATGCAAATTAACTGCCAACCAAGATGGCGGCCGGCAGCCAGGCAGCTGAAGTGAACAGGAGGCTTGCTTGCTCCAGTGATGGAGGAAGCCAAGGTTCCACGCCTGCCACTGCCGGCCTCTGAGCTGCACTCTAAGAAACAATGTTGCAATTACAGAAGCTAAACAAACCCCAGAAACCTGCTTTCAGCCAGCCGGACCTCAGAGCTGGAGCTGCAAGTGTCAATTATAGAAGCCAAACAAACCCAGATACCTGCTTTCAGCAGCCGAGGTCTCAGAGCTGGAGCCAAGCCTCAGAGCTAAAGCTGGCTCTCAGTTCCAGTGTCAGCCATAGAAGGTAAATAAATCCCAGAATAAAAAAAAAAAGAAAAAAAGGAGAGGTTGGGAGCTTCAGTCACCCGCCAGCCTGAAAATGGCCCTCAGCCCCTCACCCAGACTGACCAGGCACCCCAGTGGGGACCCCCACCCTGAAGGGGGTGTGACCAGCTGCAAATAGCCATCAGCCCCTCACCCAGGCTGGCCAGGCACCCAAGCGGGACCCCCACCCTGATCCGGGACACCCTTCAGGGCAAACCAGCTGGCCCCCACCCATGCACCAGGCCTCTATACTATATAGTAAAAGGATAATATGCAAACTGACCTTAACAGCAGAATGACTTGGAATGACTGGTCACTATGACACACACTGACCACCAGAGGGTAGACGCTCAATGCAGGAGCTGTCCTCTGGTGGTCATGAGCTCTCACATGGGAGGAGCTCTGCTCAGCCACAAGGCTGATGGCTACCAGTACAGCGGTGGTGGTGGGAGCCTCTCCTGCCTCCTCAGCAGCGCTAAGGATGTCCGACTGCAGTTTAGGCCTGCTCCCAGCTGGCAAGTGGACATCCCCCGAGGGCTGCCAGGCTGCCAGAGGGATGTCTGATTGCCATCTTAGGCCCAATCCCCCGGGGAGCGGGCCTAAGCCAGCAGGTGGTCATCCCCTGAGGGGTCCCAGACTGTGAGAGGGCACAGGCCGGGCTGAGGGACCCTCCCCGCCCCCCCGAGTGCATAAATTTTTGTGCACCGGGCCTCTAGTATTAGATAAAAAAGAATAGTTTACATAATATGAGCCCATTGGGTAAAGTACATACACAAAATGTGCAGAATGTTTTTGAAAGAACACATAAGAGATTTAACAACAGTTATCTTTAGTAAGAGGGAATGAGGTTAATGGAAGGAGAAAGTTATTTTTCTGTTTACCAGGGTTAATTTAAACTATTTTATATGACTAATAATTAATGTAAATTGCAGTAGGAAAAGAAATAATGTAAGTTGCAGATACCCGCAAAGAACTGATAGCACCCAATAAAATCACCAAACATGTCCTAATGGTTCTCAATGAGGCCAAGGCAACAGCATATCAAGGTAATAACAACCACTAAAGTAAGCAATTGTATGCCACTTTAACATTTTTCAAGTCATTGATTTTTCCCCCCATGAGTATAGCAACTACATGAGTAGACAGGTAGGTGTTGATATTCCTATTCTTCAGGAGGAAACAACCTGAGAAATTTAGTAATTTGCCATTATTCCAGAAACACATTTTCAATTGCCTGCTAAGAACGTCTAGCTAGAAGTGTTGCTGAGCCTTCAATACTGTATGGCATGTGCTTAAGTTGCTCAGAGAGTGTATCTTAAAAGTTCTTATTGCCAGAAAAAAACCTATAACTGTGATATGACAGAAGTATTAACTAAACTGATTGTGGTAATCATTTCCTAATAAATGCATTTATCAGGTCATTATGTTGTACACCTTAAATTTTACAATGTTATATGTCAACTGGAGGCCTGGTGCACAAAATTCATGCAGGGGGGACGGAGGATTTCTCTCAGCCCAACCTGCACCCTCTCCAATCCAGGAGCCCTCAGGGGATGTCCTACTGATGGCTTAGGCCCACTCCCTGTGGTTCTCTGCAGGGCCTACCTGCTCAATGCCACGGTAACGGGCAAGCAGGCCCTGCTGTCTGCTCTCTGCGGGGCCACTTGCCAGCTCATCGCCAGTGGGACTGAAAGGACTGGAGGACTCCTGGGAGCAGGTCCAGCTGCGCCGCCTGCCTGCCACTCCCCCAGTGGGGCTGAAGGGATTGGGCACCACCATCTTGTGGCTATGGGTGCCGCCATCTCTGTGACAGACTGACAGTCAATTTGCATATTCCATCTTTATTAGATAGCATTACATTTCAATAATGCTGGAAAAATAAAAGCCAACTCAATATATTCCTAACTGACATTCCTCAAATTGGTGTGTGTGGGCATCTGGCTGCAAATGGAGATGTTCTGAGGGCCATCGAGGAAGGATAGTTTGCAGGGGTCAGTTTCAAGACCCTGCATTTCCAATGATCTATTCTTTTTCTAAGTCATCTGCTTGGGTGAGGATTTGCAGTAATCCTTCCCTTGCTCTTTTCTTAAGTCAATATCTCCCAATCTTGTGAATGTACATGTATTTATTTGTGAATGACAAAAGGCCTATATCTAAACTATGTAACAAATCTCTACAAATCAAGAAGTAAAAGGTAAAACCGAACAGAAAAAATGGGGGAAAGACTTGAACAGGCATTTTGCAAAAAAAGATATAAAAAAACCAATAAGCATAAATAAAGGTGACTGACTGATTTAATTTGTAATTCACAAAATGCAGATTAAAATCACAGAGAGATGCCACTGCACATCTACCAGGGTGTCTCAATTAAAAATACTGACAGCAACAGGCTCAGAGAAGATGCAGAGCAGAACGAGAACTCTGGCACATTGCTGGTGAGTGAGCTACAAACTTTGGAAAAGAGAACAAAGGAACTTCCAGGTTGAGGAATACAAAGGAGAAAATTCATGTAAACTCAGCTGTGATCCTGGGACTTCAGTGCCTTCCAGTAGCAACCCACTGTCAAAACAAGTGAGATATAAAGTCCTCTCCATGTAAGCCAGGTCTACAGAAAACAGCTCTACCTGTGTTCCTGCTGAATTTCCCACAACTCCCCTACATGTCTTCCAGGTTCTGGAAAAGTAGAACTGCCAATAAATTTCATATTCTCAGAATACACTTATTTTTGTTTTCTGTCTTTAAATCTTTGTCAAGTTCTTTCTATTCTGAATCCCCCTCCTTCTTACCATGACTCCAATATTAATTTCTACTTCTTCCCATCTTTTTTAGAGCCAGATCACATATTACCTTCACTTTAAGTAGTTTTTTAATCCCCGAAGAGAATAATAGCTATCTTCTTTAAAACCCAATTGGATATATTTTATTATATGCTATATGTAATATGTAGGGTATATATTTATATATATTTATACACACATTATATATTTTCTGCCTGAGTTTTTCTTTTGAACCCTGTGGAAAACCTGTGGGAAAGGCCTGTAAGGCCTGTATCAGACTCCTCCTTGTGTCCTCCACGTAACAGCTATTCAGTACATATTTGTTGAATCATTAAGTATATATCAATCATTGAATATTGAATAAATCCCCAAGGTTTCTGGCTCATGAGCTGCTTCTTTACATAATTTTTATAAAAACCTTTAAGCAGGGCCCCAATAGCATATATATATACACTAGAGGCCTAGTGCACAAAATTCATGCAGGGGTGGGGGGTCCTTCAGCCTGGCCTGCGCCCTCTAGCAATCCAGGACCCCTCGGGGGATATTGGGCCTAAACCAGCAGTCAGACATCCCTCTTGCAATCCAAAACACTGCATGCATCAGTGACCATACTTTTCATACAAGTGAAAGGCATCTTGTTGTTGTATAGGCAGCTACATTTTTTTGCCCTGATTATAAAAAGTAGTACATAACATGATCCTTCTGAGGCAATAGTACCATTTTCCCCATCTTATTGGTGGAAAAACTGAAGCAGAGAGAAGTTAAGTAATTGGCTTTGTCACACAGTTATAAGTGTCAGAATCAGGGCTGACCACAAAATGTGCAAGCCAGAGTCCACGCATGTCATCGCTGCATCATCCTGTTTTTTCAGTGTTAGAGTAGCCTTGCCAGGTTTTAATTTTTAAATCTAAGAGACTGTTCCCAATATATAGGGCAGGGTCCCTAGGCCTGGTCAACGATCAGGGCCATCTGTGGGACGACCAGAAGATGGGGCGATTGGGGGGGGGCCTCTGCTGGCACCTACCTTGGCTGGCGGCCTGGCACTGCCCACTGGCCGGCCCGGCGCCCACCCCCACCCCCCGATCGCTGCCACCAGTTGCATCCCTCTCATGGGGCAGACACTCAACACAGTGGGGGTCAGTGCACATCATAGTGACCAGTCATTCTGCCGTTCGGTTGATTTGCATATTAGGATTTTATTATATAGGATAATTCAGAATTTAAGAATAACTAAGTATAGTAAAATAAAAGTTGAGTATTAACATATTTAGGATGAAAATATATAGTAGGAAAAAATATCCATCAATTAGTTAGACATCAGAAAATTTCCATTTGCTTACGTAGCGTATATATGTTAAGACTAAAGGTCAAAACTAATGAGAATCCATGAATAATAATTTTTAAAATCAATGAACAAGGGCCTTGTTCACACATTAGGAAGATTATTTTAAAATTTAGACCCTCTACACCCTGAGTACATGTGCCTTTGCAAAATGCACAAAACCCTGTAATTTGTGGGAAATTACTCCAGCGGAGAGACTATTTTATTCATCTTTGTATCCCTATAGTGCCCAATGGATTAAAATAAAAGAATACCTGTTGAAATCAATATAGACATTTAAATGACTCTTGTCCCATTTAAAATAAGCCATCTTGGAAGGCTTATACATTATAACAATAATTTCACTTCAAAGAACCTACAATTGGTCTCCACTATATACATATGACTGGAAGTTAAAATTCTAGTCTGAGATTCAAGTCCCCACACAATTTTCTTTCCTTTTCTAAAAGTCTCATTTCCCACTTCTTTCCTTCAAGCATCTTATCTGCCAGTCAAATTGAATTCCTGATTTCACACTTGCTTGTCTCTATACCTCTGATCATTTGGCAATTTCTTATGTCATGTATCATTTCTCCCTTGAATTGTATCTTATACATAACTTGTTTCCCTTACTAGATTGTGAGTTCCTTATGTCAAAGATCATGTCCTATATGTCTATAACTACATTTTATCACCTAGCACAGCACCTGGCACATGGTGGGCACCAAAAAAAATCTGTTTGAAGGAATTACTGTCTGAATAATACCAATAGAGCTCAAATCTGGAAACTACTTCTTGACAAGCTGTAGAAGAAAATGGTTTCCTTAATCTACAGGAGGGTTCTTAAATATAAGCAGGCATTAAAAATACCTAGGAAAGCCCTAGCTGGTTTGGCTCAGTGGATAGAGTGTCAGCCTGCGGACTGAAGGGTCCTGGGTTCGATTCCAGTCAAGGGTACATGCCCGGGTTGCAGGCTCCCTCCCCAGTAGAGGGCATGAAGGAGGCAGCTGATCAATGATTCTCTCATCATTGATGTTTCTATCTCTCATCTCTCTCTCTCCCTTTCTCTTCCTCTCTGAAATCAATAATAATATATATTCTTAAAAATAAATAAATAAATAAATAAATAAATAAATAAAATAAAAATACCTGGGAATCTTGCTTAAAATTCTTGGTGTTAGTTGTCACCAGGGGACTTGAAGGAATACCAAGAGGTACCTGAAATCTATAATAATAAAAGCGTAATATGCTAATTAGACTGGACAGCCAAACGACCTTCCAGATGATCTTCCAGATGAAGCCACGGTGGCAGGGGCCAAGGCAGAGGCGGTTAGGGGCAATCAGGTAGGCAGGCGAGCAATTAGGGGCAATCAGGCAGGCATGCAGAGTGGTTAGGGGTGATCATGCAGAGTGGGTATGAGTGATCAGGCAGGCAGGTGAGTGGTTAGGGGCAATGAGGCAGGCAGGCAGACGAGTGCTTAGGGGTGATCAGGAAGGCAGGCGAGTGGTTAGGGGCGATCAGGCAGGCAAGCAGGCAAGCGGTTAGGAGCCAGCAGTCCCGGATTGCAAGAGGGGGCAAGCCGGGCTGAGGGGACACCACTCCCCTCAAGTGCACAAATTTCATGCACCGGGCTCTAGTTATCTAATAAGAGGGAACACACTCCTGCACCACTGTTGAGAGTAAAGAGGACAAAGGGAAGAAGTGGATGCAGGAGGGTGACAGGCCAGTTATCATCAAACTCTTCCTTTATAGGAAAGTCATCCCTTGACCTTTTTCCTTACATCTAATCTTTTGATTTTTGAAATCAGAATGACAATATGTGTTTATTTTAAGTTCCATTCACTTAAAGGTACAGAGAGAAACAACGTTCCTCGGAATACTCTTCAGATGTGTTCCATACTTCAAAATGGACAATACATAAGTTAAACCCTAGAAACTTTTTATCCAATAAAGCTCTTTGGAAAAAAAAGTTACTATGTGTTAGATATTGCAAAAGATAAGCTCCGGTTATAAAGCAGCAAGACACTGAGAGAACTGACAGGTTCCCTTTAGATTATTTCAAACACAGGATATGAATTACAGGAAGTAAGACTTCAAGTGGTTAAGAAGAAAAGAGTGTTGCCTTTTAGAAGTTTATAAAATGCCGGAATTCTAAACTTCAGACATTGAACTCCTTAAGATAGTCCAATATAGTACACACTATCTGTCGCTTCCCTAACCACTTGGCAGAGACTACATAGGAACAAATGTTACAGAGGCTCAAAAATGGAGACTTCTGGAAAAATGACCAAAGCCAGAAATAAAGCTGTACTAATTAGAACACAAATAATTACATGGCCAAACCCGAATGTTGTGTGATGCTGAAAAGAAATAGATTCGAAGGCACACCATCTGTTTTACAGCTTTTGATTCTGCTGTACTACAAATCCACTCCGTACATTTTGCAATGATCTATTTAGCTGCTAGCTCATTTGCACAATTACTTAGGCCAGAAATATGTGTTGCACAGAATGACTTGAGAGATCAACATAGTCATTAGAGAGGGCAGATATAGCCCATTTTTGAGTGAAGACTATATTTTTAGCCCTTGGAGAAAAAAATATTCTTCAAAGAAGTGATTAGAAATTGAAGAGTGATATGGTATCTAAACTTATCTGGGCCTTCAGGTCACCATCAACCTCTCTGTTGGCCATTTCAATGGAAACTTCTCATTCTCATCTTGACCGTTCAGCAGCCTTTACCTGCGAGCTGCCTGCTCTCGCTTCTTTCTCAAACATCTTTCCCACTAAACTTTCCTGACACCGCTCTCAGAATTTCCCTCCTCCCTCACCAGCTGCTCCTTCTCAGCCTCCATTGCTAGCTCCTCCTCTTCTAAATGATGGAGTATCTAAAAGCAGGGTGCTGGGGTCTCTTTTCCTTTCTATCCGTATTTTCTTCCCAATTTTTCTCATTAGCCCGATAGCTTTATATGGCATGTATATACTCCCGATTCCCACAGCTACAGTTTCAGATCAGACTTTTCCAGCTTCAGACTCAGGTATTCAATTATATTTGATCTATCTATGTGGATGCCACACAGGCATCTCAAACTTAGCATATCTAATGTGGAACTCTTGAGTCACCACCCTTCCCCCAGACCCAAAAACCAAACCAAAACAAAACAAAACAAAACAAAAACACCTGTTTTTCTTACAAGCTTCCATATCTCAGTTGGTGGCACTACTGTCCAACCAACTGTTAACATAAAATCTAGGAGTCATCCTTGAATCCTCCCTTCTGCTCATCTCTCATCTAATCCATCACCAAATCCTGTCAATATACCTAAAAAAAATATATCACATTCATTTCTCTTCAACTCTATTGCTACCGTCCTGTCTAAGCCACCATCATCTCTCAACAATAAATACTACTGCAACGTGGGCATATCACATATTTCCAGTACCTAACATACTGTCAAAGTAACAGATGTAAAATAATGTTTTTCATAGATGATTACTGCTCAGCAATATTCCTATACGTCTTGACAAATCTCCAGTCTCAGTTCCCAGACATTTTCGGAGATACCTCCAGACTAATTCATTTACTGAACCACTGACTCGTTCAGCAATTATTTGAGTACTGTATTAATGGGTACTAGGTTCAATTGCACATTCTGCAGTGTCTTAAAGGTGACGAAGTTTGTTGCCGGCTCATAGAAAGGGGTCTGGAGGGAGGCAGTCATGGGCTGGAATGGCAGCTCTGTGAGCTGCAAGCCCTGGTTCCTTGCATCATGTTTATGGACTCCACTTTATGGTCCGACATGGCTACTCAGACTCCAGCCATCACATCTGTATTCTAGTCTCCAAGAAAGAAGATATGCATGAGGAATGCCGTAGCCCCTCCATTTAAGGACACTTCCCAGAAACTGCACCACTTCCACTCAGATCTCATTGACCGTCACAATAACTAGCAAAGACGGGATAACCAGCAAAGAACACCAGACAGCAATGTTTCCAGCTAAAAGTCAGGATCTTCGTTACCATAGGGGACAGGGAGAATAAATATTGAGAGCTAAGTGGTGGCCTCTTCCACAGTTCCTAGAGTAACCGGGTAATGTTCTGGGTTCAGGGACACAAAGATCAGTTAAGACACGGGGTCAAGGAATTCAGTCTAATGGGGAAATATGTAAATGAGTGCTTACTCAAGATTGCAAGCCAGGCAACAGCCACTGTGAGGAGACACTGGCTTTTCTGAGTCTCCAAAGATTCTTCGAAGAGAAGTGGGTGGTTCCAGTGCTTTACAGACTATACAGACGCTTCAATGTTCCACAGCTTTAATAATGGACACTTCTCAGCTCTACGCTACTGGACTTGATATCTTCACGGCATGAATAAAGCAAAGTTCATTTAAACCTCTAACAGCCGTGGTAGTAGTTTTAGCAGCTTGAAAATACCCATTTCAGAAATGTGTCCAGACTCAATTTTTTTAACTAATCAGAAGATGAGACAAATTGACTATTTCTTAGAAAAACGGTATATAAGCTACAAGGCCAAAGAAAAGAAATAAGCAATGGAAGACTGTCCAAAAGAAAGAAGCGCTCCTGTGACTCACTGTGATCCACTGGTTGTCCAGCAGCTCCTTAGCTGTGATTCTGTGAGCAGGGTCTACTTTCATAAGTTGTTTCAGAACACTTTTAGCTGCAAATAAAGGAAACTTCTGAATATCTTATTATCTTAACAACAATTAGTAACAATTTCCAATTTATTCAGAATCAGGTCTGTAGGACATAAAGGAAAGATGCCAATTATAAAACGAATATCATCAGTATAAATGGCCAAGGAATAACATGTAAGGCCTATAGTGAGGTTTTATTACATAGAGTATCTGTTTTATATTCTTTAGTAAAAATTAACTAGATCATCAGCAAATTTCCTCCTGGTAATTTTCACTCAGTATATTCTGTTCTGATTGGAAGTTTTGACTGTAACAATCACAGTGAAGATACCACTATTTCCACAAGTAAATAGTGTTATTTCCACAAATAAATCTAAAGACTAAACAGAGAGTTAAAGTATCTGAATTACTAGCAAACTTTCTTATGTTACATATATTTGCTTTGTAAACAATAACAAATCTATATTACCACAATCACTTATGGACTCCCACACTGGATCACTGAAATGCAGTTCTCCCTTTCTTATTAACTCAAAAAGCTTCTCCTCTGAGCTTGCAGAAAAGGGTGGTTCTCCGCATAACCTACAACAAAGGCAATCATTTTCTTTAGGTTTTTAAAAACCAACATAAGGCTATTAAAAATTTAGTTTCCACAGGACTTGAGAGTAATGGTGCTTCCTATTTAAGTAAAGGACAGGAAGCAGGATAGAACTGAAGACACTGAAACTGTTAAAGGTTTTGCTTACCTTGGTTTAGTCATCAATTCAAGTGAAGACCACACTTGAATCCTATACAATTTTATTAACCAATGTCACCCCCATAAATCCAATAAAAATTAAAAAATAAAAGATTTTAAAAAGGGAGACTGCAGCCAAGAAATCAAGAGAAGACTGAGACCTGAAAGAGCAGAAGTGTAAGGATGAGGGAAGGTCACCAAGAGCAAAGATGTGTCATTAGAGACCGAGGCTACGCTCATCCACACCCTCGTGTTCCCAGCGATACGCATGGCTGTGAAAGCTGGACAGTGGAGAAGGCTGATAGGGAAAAAACGGATTCATCTGAAATATGTTGGACCAAATCTCTATGTACTTTGGACTGCCAGAAAGATGAGCAAATGGGTCTGAGAGCAAATTAAGCCTAATACAAAAATGACAAAACTGAAGCTGTCCTACGTGGGACACAATAAGAGAAGACGGGGTCTTTGGAAAAGACAACAATGCTTGGAAAAATTGAAGGCAGCAGGAAAAGAGGAAAAGCAAATGTGAAATGGACTGATTCTGTAACAGAAGAACGAGGCACGAGTCTGCAGGAGCTGAGCAGGGCTGGTGAGGACAGGACATTGTGGACACGCTCGTTCAAAGGGCCTCCGAGAGTCGGAGCCAACTCAGGGGCATGCAGTATACACACAGGAAGAGGCGGGTGCCTCTCTGGATGCAGAAATGGAAGCAAAGGGGTTTTGCGAGGTCAGTGCCGGGCTCTGTATACACTGGAACCTCCAGATCTGCAAATGACCCAAAGCTCTTCCAGGTGGGGAAACACTAAGCTTAAATGGGGTTATAATACAGGAAGGTGTGTACACCTTCTGTAATAGTTGCAGACAATGGAGGAGACACACTTTATGGTGAGCAAGAATACTGCAATGCCTAAAGCACATAATCCAAACTAAACTTATGGAAAAATATAATGAATTAGCAGAGTCTAATACGCATCACCAGAGTCTAAGTGACCATGTAAGAGTTTAATCCATGGTAAACTACTGTACACATGTCAGTAAGACTAAACCAGGAATAACCTAGGAATGTCTACAGGCTCTGAGTCAAAGCTAAATACAATATCCATTAAAATGATCACACTCTCCCAAAATAGTATACAAAATGAAGAAGGTCTGGGTGAGAAAAATCAGATGATGATGATTTCACCCTTCGGTCTGAAAGGTGAAAGCTGAGTATTTATATACTGACCAACATCAGTACCACCGTGAGCAGGATGCATGAACAGGAGCTTGTTTGCACATTCTAGAACAGCGGTTCTCAACCTGTGGGTGGCGACCCCTTTGGGGGTCAAACGACCCTTTCACAGGGGTCGCCTAAGACCATCGAAAACACATATGTAATTACATATTGTTTTTGTGATTAATCACTATGCTTTAATTATGCTCAATTTATAACAATGAAAAATATATCCTGCATATCAGATATTTACATTACGATTCATAACAGTAGCAAAGTTACAGTTATGAAGTAGCAACGAAAATAATTTTATGGTTTGGGGTCACCACAACATGAGGAACTGTATTAAAGGGTTGCGGCATTAGGAAGGTTGAGAATCACTGTTCTAGAACATAGAACTGTGAGTCATTACAATCTTTTAAAAGGAAAAATTGTGCTATACTTCATAAAGCGCATGGCAAGCCTGTGCTTCAGTAGACAATCCGGTCCCAAACTACAAAAACATTCTTAAAAGTTGAGTTTGGTTCTTCATAGTCCACTCTCAACAAATGTTAGCCACACTCATTACTGTCCACCCCAACGTTGGCGAGCAGCCCTGTGTCCAATGACCAGGTTTTCCCAGCGACAACTGGACAGAAGGTGGACCTGGACTCATCACAGAGGCCACTCTGTTGGTCTATTCTTCACCTCTCGAGATTGCATAGTTTGCATTTACTGCTGAAAGAATAAAAGGGCGCGATTCTATCATACTTCCCAAATGCTGGCCTATTATGGTGAATCCTAACCTGAGGATATTTTTTCCATTGATTTTTAGAGTAAAAGGGAAGGAGAGAGAGCAAGAGACAGAGAGACAGAAAGACAGAGAGAGACAGAGACATACATTGATGTGAGAGAGACATACTGATTGGTTGCCTCTGCATGAGCCCTGACCAGGGCTGGGGATTAAACTTGCAACCCAGGTATGTGCCCTTGCCACGGAAACTATGACCCTTCAGTGAGCAGGCCGATGCTCTAACCACTGAGATACACCAGCCAGGCGCTGGTCTATTATGCATTTAAGTATAACGATCTCTAAGCCTCTCAAAAGTTACATTTCTATGGATTTTTTTCCTTTAAGTTCTTTAAAAGTCTTTCCCATGAACATTTTCTGAATAAGTACAATTTGATAAATGTTTTGCATGAAAATGATAAGGAAAAAAACCTTGTTTTCATCTTAGTTTATCAAGCTAGGATGGACAATATTGGCTTTTCATTTCCCAACAGGTTCTTGTTAAGAAATAGATAGGTATTTACCAAATTGCTCCACAAACTCTTATTTTAATACTTTTTTTACTGCTTTAGCTCATCCTGACCCTCCTCTCTCTAATTTTACTTACCTATTATTTATTTTTAAAATGCAATTTTTAAAGAGCCAGAAAAATGGTCTTATGGACAATTACTATCTGTTGTAACAAGCATAGGCCAGCAGAGCCCAGCTCATTGGGTCTGCTAATAACCAGGGACATGCACATTTACCAATTCCTTAGCTGCTCCTGCACTGCCTGGCTGGCATGCAACTATAGCTTAAGGGCTACGTTTCTAAAATTCCACTTTTTTCCGTCCTTTCCAATTTTACTTACACAAGAATGTATCTAATGGTTGGTCAATCAGCAGCATGTGAAATTTTATGATAGCAATTTTCTGCACATCCAGAAAAGGAAATCCAAGCCATGAAAAATGCCTCTTAAAGCTTCCCTATTATTTTCTGTGGCATTCACAGGAATCAAAGCGGCAGCGGATACACACATAAGGAATATTTATGTTAATTTCACCTTGAAGAAGTATGTTATTATTGTCCAATTAAGTAGAAATAAATCAGCAGTAACTGACAAACAAGAAAAGAACCCCCTGGAGAAGGCAGCATGTCTGTGCCTGGGTGAGGAAATTATCTATGAGACCACTGGGCTCAGGCAGGTTAATGAATAGGCACTGATTAGCTAAGTAAGAGTCTACTGTAAAGAAAACAGGTGTCCTTTGTGGTGAGATGCAGCCATGGTCTGACACAGAAAAATTGAAATTATATCTTTAAGAAAGAGAAAAATTTTAACATATTAATACACTATTACTTTCCTTCACACTAAATTAGAATTGAGAAGGCAGCAAACACATGAATTGTGTAATATTAGATTACACCTATAATTTGACTTGTGTTGTCTAGAAAGTCTTAAGAGTATAAAACACTAAGTTAAAATGGTTATATATTTTTTAATATATTTTTTTTTGATGAGAGAGAGAGAGAGGAGATAGGGAGAGAAACATCGATGTGAGAGAGAAACATCAATCAGATGCGTTCCATACATGCCCAACCAGGGATCAAACCCGCAACCCAGGTGTGTGCCCTGACCAGGAATTGAACTGGCAACCTACCAACTGAGCCACTCCAGCTGGGCAAAATGGTTACATTTTTAATTAAAGACTAAGGCTCCGAATTTTTACATGATTCTAACCAGCACAAAACAATGATCAACATTTTGTGAATACATTTATACTCTATGCAACCTAAGCAGTTAATGTATGTTGACCATCTGAGTTACAGCTATAATCACATCATCCTATTTCCACTGCCTGTGCATTCCATTTCACAAAACTGAAAATGTGACTATTGTGATGTCAATATTTAGAAAAGATCTGGAAGAGGCAGTACACAGTGACATCTTCAATATGACCATAAAACTAATGTTGCATCAACATAAAAATGTTCATGTTCACCAAGAGGCAGACCAATGGTCAGTAACTTTTCAGGGCACCTCTTAGAAAATTCACTTTAATTCAATTTAACAAACATATATTGAGCACTGACTGCATGCCTACTATTGTGCCAGATACCAGGGATGCAAAGATAAACACGATGTCTGTCCTTCAGGGAATTCAGAGCAAGGAAAATAGACACAATACACATAATACAACAATTATAGCACAACATTATAATCTAGTTTTTTAAAGTGCTAGGAGGACACAGAGAAGTGAGCAATTAACTCATTCAAATTTACACATGTGCAAACCTTCCCGGTTAAATATTCTTATTTTATTATTTTGTTTTTCTTTCAATGCATTTTTATATGTTGCCTTACATCCTCTGGGAAAGTATACATAATAAACATAGTAACTCTACTGAGGTAGAGTAGGAATTAGGGAGGTACAAGGCGTTAATCTTTGCCCTGGCACAGCTAGGAGAGAAGTTAGTAGAAAAGAAAGAGAACATTCTAGGCAGAAGGAACTGCATGAGCAAAGACCCAGAGGCATGCGATACGAGGACTCTGGCCGAACCTCTGGTTAGGGCCCACCCGTCACACTGGCAGGCTGGAGTGCAGGGTCCCAGGACCTCCACTACAGGATGGGCTCTTAGTGAGTGAATCTCTTGACAATATACAAAGAAGCGAGGTTTGTAGTGAAGGATCAGAAAGTTTTAAGGCAAGTTTTTCACCTGGCCCAGATCATACAGTGCATTGTAGCATTTGCAGGACAGTAGGAAGCAAAGTAGAAAGTTATAAATGTATATAGTATTAAAAAATACCTAACGCATGTGCCGGACAACGAATAAGAGAGCTTTAAGAGGGACTTCGGTCACTTTTTAAAAACTATATTGTTTAGTTTTAATTTAAAGTCTACAGGATTCTACTGCTGGAAACTATTCATTTTAAACGGTATGTTTATCGGGCTACTTACAAGCTGTACATGATGACACCTATGCTCCAAATGTCACACTGCTGGCTGTAGTCGTGGTCATTGATCACCTCGGGGGCTGCCAAACAAGCAGGAATAAAATAATATCAATAATACAATCAATGGCTTTTAAATGCTTAAACACGGAGCATGAAAATGTGCTGACGTGCTGAATTTATTCCCCCACAGGGAGAAAGAGAACCAACAGCAGATGTTAAATGAATAATGCACGGCCTTAACGATGGAGGTAGCTGTGTCCCCACTCCTGTCGATAGCTTCTGGCGGAGCGATGGCACCCACGGTATGACTATGTGGACAACTACTCTCCAACCCGTTGGAACTGTTAAGAAATGACTTTGCGATGGTCGTGTAGTCATGGCAGAAGACGACAATATCTCAGTTCTTTTCCAAAAATAGAGTTAAATGCATGCCTTAAGTGGATATAATTTAAAGCAAGCCCAATATGTGGAAACCTGCATTCACAGAAAAACTACAATAAATGCTTATAAGTCACGTTAGTAAAATAATAATAACATCACAGCACTCCTGCGACAGAATATGGATTATCTCCCATGTTTTCTGGATGAGAAAACTGAGACAGAGCGTTCCTACCACATAACGGGGTCGAAAACCAGTTAGACTCAGGACTCCTGACTCTGCTTCTCACTGTACAACATGCACACAATAGGGATCCTCTAAACAATCTTTCAAAGTAGAACTTTTTTTTTTTTTACTTTAAAGTAGCACATTTTTTAACAATTAGATTTTTTTTATAATGGCTGGTTTTTAAGAAAGTCACATATGATATTTCACCTCTGCAGTAAGGAATCAAATATCTTTCTTTAAGGAAAAAGGAAGAATAGAACAGTTATAAATATAAAAACAATAGATATATTTCAATAAAACTTTAACATTTATAATGTACTTTTGTATAGATCATGTTATTTGTGTAAATGATGTTAAGTATCTTGTGAGATGGGTATGTAGGTATTTGACTCACTTTGTCAGCGAGGAAACTAAGCTTCAGATATATTAAGTGACTTGCCTAAAGTTATAAAGGTGTTTTTTATTTTAGAAAACAGTTTCAATCTCCCTCACCTATACACAAACCCCTTTTATAACTACTAAAAACAAATGGAATTTCATTTCCTCTTCTTATTGTTAAAGGAGCTAAAAAGCAACAAAAATTTAAAAAGTAAACTGAAGAAGGAATGAGAAAGGCTCTACCACAGATAAATAACAAACTGAATATTTCATCTCCAAATCATTGAAAGTTAACTAATTAATATTTTTCTTTAAGCAATTACTTGCATTCTTTAACTCTACTTAAACTCTTTAAATACGGACTCATTACAGCTGCTCCTTGGCCACGTGCCTATGACAAGGGCCAAAGCTGGGATTAGATTCCATGAAGAATCTCCATGCAGGTGCCTCACACACACAGCAGGGGCCCGATGCTGGCCCTCATCTTTCAGCGCCCTCTTAAGTACCAGGGGATTCCCCCTGCACTGCCATCACAGCTCTCACAGGGGGGCAGAGGCCAGAAAAACTGTGTCAAGGAGCCATTTAGAAAGTCAGCAAAGCTCTACAAACCATCTGTCTTCTCTCTTGTTCTCTCACTTCTTATCAGTGTCGACAACTAATAAGCAGGCATAAAACTCAGGGTGCCTGGTATATTTTCCCCATGTAACTACAGACCAGATGTCTTTGCCAACAGGAGGATATGAACAGAATCTAAAGTAGCCTTTTCCCAAATAAGATAAAACAAGTTTGAAACTTTATGCATCAACTAGGCAAAAAACAATGAACTCTATACTCCTCAGTAAAAAAACAAAATAAAATAAGAATAAACTACTAATATGTCTAAAAATCATGCCCTGACCGGTTTGGTTCAGTGGATAGAGCATCAGCCTGCGGACTGAAGGGTCCCATGTTTAGTTCCGGTCAAGGGTGTGTACCTTGGTTGCGGGCACATCCCCAGTGGGGGTTGTGCAGGAGGCAGCTGATCAATGTTTCTCAATCATTGATGTTTCTAGCTCTCTATCGCTCTCCCTTCCTCTCTGTAAAAAATCAATAAAATATATTTTTAAAAATCATTACATGGAACAAAAGAAGACAGACAAAAGAACATATACCATATATACTGTATAAGTTAATTTATATGAAGTTCTAGACCAGTGAAACTAAGCTAAGGTGATAGAAACCATCAGCGGTGGCTGGGGTCTGGATGGGGGATTGACTGAGAGGGACACAGAGGAACTGTTTGAGCGACAGAAATGTTCTATAAATTCTTTGGGGTGGTGATTATACAAGTGTATGCGTTTCTCAAAACTCACTGAACTTTACACTTAATATTTGCACATTTTATTGTACATAAATTATATCTCAGTAAAGTAGATATTTTTTACAAATCTAAAAGTACAAAAAGAATTTCTCAAAGCCCCATCTTGGTGGGTGACTTTAATAACATTCTCTCTTAGAAATCAAGAGAAGCAACAAGCAAAATTAAATTAGCAATATGAAAAGTTAAATAACAAAGGTATCACATTTGATTTTATTAGCACAAACATGGAGAAATTTTTATGCTCAACAAACCAGGAATGTACATATTTCTAAAAACCCAATGCAACATTTACAGAAACAATCACGTGTTCAATCATAATGAAAATTCCTAAAAGTTGGTAAAGCTTTAAGTCACAATTGCTACTACAATGAGGAAAACCAGACAGAGAAACCAAAAGGCTAGGAAAACGAACACACATCCACATAAGCAGCAAACACATTGTAACCACCTAGAAAATTCTACAAGCACTTCTAAATAATTCTCAAACCAAAGAAGAAGACTAAAACTACAATAGTCTGTACAATTTGGACACTGTATATAAGAAAAGAAATTATTGTCCTGACCGGTTTGGCTCAGTGGATAGAGCGTCGGCCTGCGGACTGAGGGGTCCCGGGTTCAATTCTGGTCAAGGGCATGTACCTTGGTTGCGGGCACATCCCCAGTGGGAGGTGTGCAAGAGGCAGCTGATCAATGTTTCTCTCTCATTGATGTTTCAAACTCTCTATCCCTCTCCCTTCCTCTCTGTAAAAAATCAATAAAATATATTTTTTTTAAAAAAGAAAAGAATGCCGAAACCGGTTTGGCTCAGTGGATAGAGCGTCGGCCTGCGGACTGAAGGGTCCCAGGTTCGATTCCGGTCAAGGGCATGTACCTGGGTTGCAGGCACATCCCTAGTAGGAGATGTGCAGGAGGCAGCTGATGGATGTTTCTCTCTCATCGATGTTTCTAACTCTCTATCTCTCTCCCTTCCTCTCTGTAAAAAATCAATAAAATATATTAAAAATAAATAAATAAATAAATAAAAAGAAATTATCAAAGAAATACTCAGAGAAAAAATATATAACCTTAATGCATTTATTAGAAAATGAACAGATGGAAAACAAATAAGCATTTAGCTTAGGAAGTTAAAAATAAACCAAAAGAAAGTAGAAAAAAGGAATTCAGAATGATAAAAAGCAGAAATTAATGAAAAAGCAAACCAAAGTTTAGACTTGAACTGGTCCTTTGAAATCCCAATAAACTGGCCCAACCACTAACAAATTTGATCAATTAAAAAAATGACAAAAAAAAAGAGCTGAAACTGAGCACCATGTGCCAGGTACTGTGCTAATCACTTTACATACATTTTCTCATTTAATTCTCATGTCAACCTGATATTATTATTACCATCCTAAATATGTCCTCTCCCCTTCCCTGTCTTATTTTTCACCCTTAGCACTGCTCTTTAATATAGCAGATAGTTTACTTTTTTTATTTAATGTTTTTGCCTACATGACATTTGTATGTTTGTTTACCACTGTATTCCCAATATCTAGACCAGTGTCTAACACAAAAAAAATCCTCAAAAAATTTTTGATGAATGAGTGACATAATCCCTATTACGTGATATAGAAATTGTGACAAAATTGTGTTTGCCTAGGGTTAATTAGATAGTAAATGAAAGAACTGAAATTCTGAGTTAGCCAGGTGACATCAGAGACCATATTACCAATATTGCATCATGCTGCCTTCTTAAAAAATATTAGGAATCCATAGGGGGATATAACCACAAATACATAGGAAAATCTGAAAATTTTAAGTGAATATACTTGCATATTTATGCCAATAAAATGTAAAATCTCAATGTAATAAACAACTTTCTAAAAAGCATAAATTATAAAATGATTTTAAAAGATGTGAAAAACTTGAATAACCTAGAATAAATTGATAAGATAATAGAAACTTCATCCCCCAAAGAGTACCAGGACAAAAATATTTTAAGACGAAATTTCATCAAACAAATGAATAGATCATTTCTACTACTTAAATGGTTCATGAACATATAAAAAGTGAAAATGTTTTATTTTTTTAAACGAGGCCAGCATAACCCTAACATCAAAAAAGACAAGGCCACACAAAAGAAAGAAAGCTCCACTCATAGCTCTTAAAATAAAGTGGTGACAATTTGAATATAGCAGTATATTCAACCAAGTGGGGTTAAATTCAAAAGTGCAAGGATGGTTCAACATTTTAAAAAGTCATTAATGTAATTATTTCATTAATAAATTTAAAGAGAAAAATATGTGATCATCTCAATAGGTACAGATTTTAATAGACATGTCATCAGAGAAGAAATGTATATAAATAACTAATAAGTACATGAAAAGGTGCTCAACATCACTGGTCATTAGGGTAATGTTAATTAAAACCGCAATGGGATACCAGATTGGCTATAATTTAAAAAGACGGGTAATATCAAGTGCCAGCAAGAATGTGAAGAAGCTGAAACCCTCATGCATTGCTAACAGAAAGGTAAAATGTTACAGCCACTTTGGAAAATCATTGGCAGTTTCTTAAACTTTAAACACAAATAATATATGACCCAGCAATTTCGCTCCTAGGTATCTACACCAAGAAAATAAAACCATATGGCCATAGGAAAACTTGTACGTGAATGTTCATAATAGCATTATTCATAATAGCCCCAAACAACCCCCATGCCCATAAGCTAACAAATTGTGGCATATCCATACAACAGATAACTGTCAGCAATATAAAGAACAGACTACAGACACATTCTACAACAAGGATGGACCTCAAAAACATGATGCCAAGGGAAAGAAGCCAGATATAAAAGGCTACATATTGTACAGTTCCATTTACAGGGAATGCTCAGAAAAGGCAAATCTACAGAGACAAAAAAGATGAGTGATTACCTGGGGTGGGGGTGGGTATGAGACTGAGTGCAAATGGGCATGAGTCAACTTTTGGGGGTAGAATTATTCTAAAATTGGATTGTGGTGATGGTTCACAACTCCTGAATGTATGCAAAATCACTGAACGGTACATTTTTTTACAGTATTTAAGTTATACTTTAGTAAAGCCGTTAAAATTCACATTTGGAAAAATGGAAATTGTTGTTTTACAAATATATTCAATCAGTATTCTTTGTGAAAACCTATTTGATAGCAATGAAATTGTATTTAAGAAAAATGGAAAGAAGCAAAACACACACACGATTTTAGCATGAATTGACAAAAACAATAATTAAGTTTGGGGTATGATTACTTAAGAGAAATAAACAACTGTAAGAAGAGCTCAGAGAAACAAACTCTACCATCTTTGAAGGTAAAAATTATGAGACAAACACTAACACAATTGAAATTATTTGACCTTAATAGAAAACGTAGCTCGAGCAGGGCCATTAAGTCATGACGGCAAAATCAAATTGCTCAAGTTTTGATCCACATTGCTTGTTCTACATTTTAATAGTCTAGTGACTTACCCATATAGGTAGGCGTCCCACACGCGCTCTGCAGCATGGCCTCGCTCCCGCCGTGCTTCTTTGCGGCTAAGCCAAAATCAGTCACCTACAAGCAGAAACTCAGTCACCTGTGTGCCTGTCCCAGCGTCACCCATTCTGAAGGTAGGATTTTGTAATTGCATGTAATTCAGGGATCCGGATGGAGGGGCTTTACTTGTATTACTAATAAGGGCCTCGCTTTCCCTCCCCACGCACCCTCTCTGGGAAGAAGGAACTTGGTACCGAGAAGCCTGGTTTCTCAAATCTTGAGAAAAAACCCAGATTGGTGATTGTTCATTCCTTGTCGTTAAATTCACCAGTTTAATGTAGGAAGTAAAATCTTGAGAAAAGGCATTTAACTTTTTTTTCAAATAAAAGTTATTTTTAAGAAGTTCTTTCACGCCCTAGCCCGTTTGGCTCAGTGAATAGAGTGTTGGCCTGCGGACGGAAGGGTCCTGGGTTCGATTCTGGTCAGGTGCACATGCCTGGGTTGCAGGCTCAATCCCCAGAGGGGACATACAGGAAGCAGCAGATCAATGATTCTCTCTCATCATTGACATTTCTATCTCTCTCTCTCTCTCTCCCTTCCTCTCTGAAAGAATACAATAAAAATGTATTTTTAAAAAAGTCCTTTCACTGTAAATTATATTCTGGTCTTGTGTTTATTATCTATTTTTCTGACACTCAAGCTACTGTTTCAGTTTAAAGCACTGTTATAAATGCAAATCACTATCTTTTTCAGCACTCACAGAAACTCCCCCCTTTTGTAATTATTTAAAAAAACAATATCTCTGGTAAATACTACATTTTCTTTGTTATTTCCTTTATGTTTCTAGAGTGTACTAATTGAAATAATGACTACACTGTTAAAAACGACAAGAAACAAATTAACAGGAAAAAATACAGAATCAATACAAATGCACTGGAGGCCTCCTGCTGCAACTGCAGTCTTTCTGCTCAGTTCTAAGCTTGGCCATTAAACACGTGGTTTCTAAGTTCAGTATGTGGCCTTGGTCTTGTCTCCTAGGTTGGAACAGCCTTGGGCTGGACGCAGAAAAACAGACACATTTATTGATCATACAGCCAAAGATAGGCTGTCAGCCCACAGACAAGGAATGCCGTCTCCAGTGTCTTAGGGAGTAAGAAAAAAGTTCCTGTCCACACATGATACCATTTTTCTTCTAAATAGATTAACCGGTTTCCTCAGGACTTTCACAATGATCCCACTTGGATACTATGACACATATCTTTCTCCACAGAAAATCTATACTGATATCAAATAAACAAAAGCTTTGACGATCCAATTCAGTTCTTTGGAGAACATTTATTCCCTCATTTGCCACATCTTAATTGAGCACATACTATGTTTCAGGCACTACTCCAAGTACCAACAGTGAATAAGGCATACATAATTCCTGCCTTCCCGAAGTTTACAATGGAAATACCCAAGAACATTTACTCAGGGAAAACAACAGTGCTGTTAAACCTACTTATATTACAGGGACTTAGCATCTGCAACAGAGTGCATTATCCACATTTTATTCCTAAATTAACACAGTCATATATTTTGAAAGCAGCCACTATTAAAGTGCTAAGTAATAAATAATGTATCCTATCATTTATTTGACATTAAGGAACACTTAATCTGAATAAAATCTTCAAGAATAAACACTTGGCACACTAATTGTGCTTAGGATATAAATATTAATACCCAGGAAGATTTTCAGTGAGAAATACAGACTTTAGCATTAATTTGATATCAGAGGCACAGCCAAGGTGTGTTTTTTTCTAAATCTGTAACACATTTACATCACATTACCAGGCATAATTTTGAAATAAATTAGAATGCAGAGCATCTGTTTGCTTGCTATTAACTAATGATTTAGAACTATCCAAATGAACATGTACTTAAAAAAATTCAACAGTACCACTTAACTTGCAAAATTATGCCTGTCAGTTACAACTCTTTTGTGAATTTTTTATTTTCTTAGCACCAGCCACTTATTTTCTGACTGCTCAAAGCTTCTAAATGTGTCTAAAAAGAGGATGTACTTTGCCACTTTGCTATCAAATTGTTTACAGGCAAATATTTACCACCATTTCTAGTATCTTACCTTTATGTTTAAGTTCATTTCATTGTTAGCATCAGTAAAGCTGCTTTTAACCATTATGTTTTCCAGTTTTAGATCTCTATGTACTATATCTACCAAGAAAATAAACAACAAATCAAATGAAGTGAATAACGGAAAAGTTATTAGAGGGGACACAAATACAGCAAATAAATATATTTGACAAATTAACATCCACCGTTGAAATATTTGAGACGGGCCAAGCATAATTCTGCTCTGCCCCACTCCCTTATATTCAGATCCCTCTTCACGTTTTAACCTTCAGGAGCCATTCTCTTTGACTCCCTCTTCTCTCCCTATCCCCTTGTTGCTCAATTTTTCTGTGAACCTAAAATGGCTCTAAGAAACAAAAACAGCCCTAACCGGTTTGGCTCAGTGGATAGAGCATCAGCCTGCGGACTAAAGGGTCCCAGGTTCGATTCCAGTCAAGGGCATGTACCTTGGTTGCAGGCACATCCCCAGTAGAGGGTGTGCAGGAGGCAGCTGATTGATGTTTCTCTCTCATTGATGTTTCTAACTCTCTATTCCTCTCCCTTCCTCTCTGTAAAAAAATCAATATATTTCTTTAAAAAAAGAGAAAAACAAAATGTCAAGAATATTTAATTTTTAAATTAGTAATATATGCATGTTTTTAGAAATTTCACTTTATTGTTGATTTGTCTACTTTTGATTTGAGAATAATAGCTGCTTTTCAAACTGTTGAATGGAAACATGCATTAACTTCATCCTTGTCCATGTATAATGTAATTGTATACCTGCCTTGTTTCTAATTAAAATATATTTATAAATGAAGTTAAAAAGAAAAAGATCTTTATATACATAAAAGGCTAAGCAACCTTCCGACCATCTGGTAGGTATGACGTGCACTGACCATGGGGGGGGGGGGGGGGGAGATGCTCAACACAGGAGCTGCTGAGCTGCGGTGACTTGGCAGCAGTGGTTCTCGGGTGACGCACCCCAGAACCAGAGAGGAGGGAGCCCGATTGCTTGCGGGGCCGCGCGATTCCACCTTTGGCGTGGGTTTTGCTGTTGCTGAAGAATTATTTCTTCTAGTTAATTTCCTTTCAATGTGCACAAATCCTTGCACCTAGCCACTAGTTTTTAAATAAAATCTCCCATACTAGTAGGCATATTGCTGTGACTACAAATCGTGAAGACAATTACCCTGAAGTAAACGTGAGCCTGCATTCATGGAGTCAGTGGCTGGTGACCCTCCCCTTACCGTTATTGTGCAGATAGGCTATCGCTGACGCGAGACTCTGAATGATCCACCTGGTCTCATTCTCTGAGAGATGCTCTTTCCTCTTCAGAATTTCTCTCAGCTCTCCATCCTCACAAAGCTCCATCACAAGGTACATTTTCTGACATTATATATTTAAAAAGCGAGAGAGAGCAAATTATGTAGGTGGGGATCTTAAACATGTTATAGATTACATTTATAATAAGAATATGATCACACTCTTCTTTTAAAAATATTTTTTAATTGATTTCAGAGAGAAAGGAAGAGAGAGATAGAAACATCAATGATGAGAGAGAATCATTAATTGGCTGCCTCCTGCACATGCTCCACTGGGGATCGAGCCTGCTGGTGCCCTGTGCCCTGACTGGGAATCGAACCATGACCTCCTGGTTCATGGGTCAGCACTCAACCACTGAGCCACACTGGCGGGCTATGATCACACTCTTAATCATCATTGTATTGGAAAAATATTCATTATCTATCATGTACAAGAAGGACATGGAAGCATAAGACACAGTCTTTATCCTCGAGGCGCTCACAGTGTGGTTATAACTAAAAATCAGGTGGTAAGTGTTGGTAGAAGAGGCAGGCCCCAAATGCCAGGAAATTACAGAGGAAGGAGGCCTCTGCCAAAAGAATACTTACTGAGGAGGTGACATTAAAGGCAGGTCTGATTACCTAGATAGCAATGTAGGGGTAGAGACCATGGACAAGAACTGGCAGAACATGTAGTATTTGCAAAGATCACAAAACTTGAAATGACACTGGCTGTTAAAAGAACACCAAATACCTCAGTGTTAATAGCCCTGGGAGTCTGGTAGGGCAGAGGAGAGTGGAGTGGTGGTGAGGGGAGGCCTGGTTATAGGGTCTCGTATGTCACAGGAAGAGGAATTTGGAACTTTCCCCCATATGCGGATCCTGACACTGGTGTCTGGGGTGGGGGAAAGGTGTATCTATGATCAATTCTGCATTTCTAAATGAACCTTCTGGCAGGAATGTGGAGTAGGGCTCAGCAAGCTTTTGCTGTAAAGGCCAGAACCAGACAAGAAATACTTGCAGCTTTGTGGGCCATACAATCTCTTTTGTAGCTACACAACTCTGCAGTTATGGCATAAACAATACAATGAAACTTTATTTATGGACTTTGAAAATTCAGTTTCATATAATATTCAGGTCATGAAATATTATGCTTTAAATTTCTTTCAACCTTTTAAAAATATAAAAGAACCTTAGCTTATGTGCCATAAAAAGTAGGCACGCACCAGATGTGGCTTGCACACCGTGGCATGCTGACCTGTTTACAGAGGCAGGTGCGAGGCACCGAAGAGTGACAAGAAGAGGAAGAAGGAAAGGCCGTGAAAGATACGCAGGAGAAAGAAGCAGTGGGACTCGGTGACTAATGGGCTGCGAGTGGTAAAAGCCAGAGATGAAATGCCTCTTCCATATTTGCTGTTTCTGTTGATGCGCATTAAGATCACTTTAGGTATTTCAAGTCAGTCAAGTCATCTAATGAGTAAAAAAGATCCAGTCAACTAAAATGCAAGTCTTTTTCACACCTACTGCTATTCAGTCACAGAATACCCTTTCTGTCTCCATTCTATTCTATGCTGCTAGATTTCTGTTGCTGTTTTTAAGATTTGGGGGCCTGATTCTATTCTATAACCACCAGGAATGAAACTTCTGTGTTCAATCAGCAAGCATGAAAACAGGAAGAGAAGGTTAACACCTTTTCCTTTTATAGCCAAAATTCTGATTCACTAAACCCAGGGATGCTTTAGAATTTCAGAAGTAACTATTCTGCAAAGTCTAACACACATAAGCTTTTGAACAAGGCCATATTTTTTCTGACAGCACTGCAAAGGTCTTTGGTACATGAGATGGTGAGTCAGTGATCTATTTAGAAGGAACAGTTACATTAACTTACAATATAAATTGACATCAATTTTAAATATGTACACTGATAAAGTTATAGGAACAAAAGTTTTTAAAAGTCTTTTCATAATTATTAGAAACTAGGGGCCCGGTGCACGAAATTCGTGCACTGGGTGTGTGTCGGGGGGTGGGAGTGTCCCTCAGCCCAGCCTGCCCCCTCTCACATACTGGGAGCCCTCAGGCGTTGACCCCCATCACCCTCCAATCACAGGATCGGCCCCTTGCCCAGGCCTGATGCCTCTGGCCTAGGCGTCCGGCCCGGGCAGCGGGGACCCGCAGCTGCAGCGGCCCCGCGATCGTGGGCTTCGCTTTAGGCCCAGGCAAGGGACCCCTACCTCCCGGGACTGCCAGCTTCGACTGTGCCCAGCTCCCATCGCTGGCTCCACCCCTACTTCCTGCTATCACTGGCCAGGGCGGCAAAGGCACCTGATTCTCTGATCATGGCTGGGGGGCAGGGCAAAGGCAGCCCCAGGGCCGCCTTTGCCCTGCCCCCCAGCTCTTAGCTCCCCCCTGGGTTTCTGATCACTGTCAGTGGCAGGGGGCTTCTTCCTGCTTTCCCTTTCGCCTTCCTGCATTGTGCCTACATATGCAAATTAACCGCCATCTTGTTGGCAGTTAACTGGCAATCTTAGTTGGCAGTTAACTGCCAATCATAGTTGTCAGTTAACTGCCAATCATAGTTGGCAGTTAACTGCCAATCTTAGTTGGCAGTTAATTTGCATATAGCCCTGATTAGCCAATGAAAAGGGTAGCTCGTACGCCAATTACCATTTTTCTCTTTTATTAGTGTTGATAATCGTGTCGATCTGGAGAGCATTTGGACTCACAAGAAACCATAGCAACTAAGTGAAGTCGATACTATTATTAAATCCATTTTACAGATGAGGAAACGGAGGTATAGAGAGGTTGAGTAATTTGTCATAGTCTCATAGCAATAATGGAGCCAGGATTCAGAAGCACAGGCAATCTGAGGTGCCTAATCACTGCATTATTTTGCCTCCAAACTGAGAATCACCCAAGCCCACAGGCACTAAACAATCTGGAGGCAGAATAGCAGATCCTAGGCTTCAGAACAACTCTGAATGAAAATCCCAGGCATTCAGAGAGAATGAGAGCATCTGGGGAAGAAGGAAGATTACACATGTTGGTAAGACACAGATGACAAAGTATCTTCTACCTAGTGCCAAAAATGCCCAAGCTAACTTTATTACAAAGTTATGACAATATTCCAAGAGACTATAATGGAGAAATCAAGAATCAAAGCAAAATGAAGCCATCTCTAAAGAAGATCTAATCATTGTTTGATTGTATATGGTATTGTTTCAATTTTATTTTATTTTATTTATTAGTTTTGTTGTTGTTTCAATTTTAAACATTCGTTTTCAATATGCCACCTAAAAATATCACTAAAGTCATCAATCTAACCATCAGGCACCTAATTATACAATCAATAATGAAAGCCCTCCAGGATGCTCTCCTCCATCTTCAGCGACAAACTCACGCCAGGGACTCGAGCAACGGTGCCTCAAAGGGATTTCTTCAGAAGGGATTTCTTCAGAAGGGAATGGGGTTCATTTTGTAATAATAACTCCTTTTAAAATGCAGACGTGCTGAAGCATTACCTTGGGCGTCTCAAACACCTGTTCCAGATGTATGATGTGCTCATGCTTCACACTTTTTAGGATGTTCACCTCCTGTTCAAGTAACTTCACAGCAGAGCTTCCAGCCTTAAGCAATGAGAAACAGAGATTTCACATAGGACTGTCACTACTACATACCTCACTATAAAAGTTAGTTATTTTTTTAAAATATATTTTATTGATCCTTTACAGAGAGGAAGGGAGAGGGATAGGAAGTTAGAAACATCGATGAGAGAGAAACATCGATCAGCTGCCTCCTGCACACCCCCTACTGGGCACGTGCCCACAACCAAGGTACATGCCCTTGACCGGAATCGAACCTGGGACCTTTCAGTCTGCAGGCCGACGCTCTATCCACTGAGCCAAACCGGTTAGGGCAAAAGTTAGTTATTATTAAATTTTTCCTACATCTTCTTGAGAAGTTTCTTTTATAAAAAATAACGTGCAACTTATTTTCATAATAAAATTAAAGTATGTCCCTCTGTCTAATTTTATATATAATTTTATATATAATTTTACTTTTAACTACATCTGTTTCTTAAATTTTTCTATAAATTAGCTAAAATATGGTCTCTGTCCCCTCGCAAAAATTACTCTAATTTTTAATATGCTTTTTAGTATTTCCTTCCAAATCATGTTAATCCTTTGGTGTTAGCAAAATAAAAACACAATCTACTTTCCAAGGACATAATTGGAGAAGATAAAAACAAAGTGTTTTTCTGCTTTGTTGCTGTTCTGCTTTGACTATATTTATATAAATCAAAAGAAACAATGGGAAGTGAGATTCTACACTCAGCCCTGCATTCTATCACTTCCTCTCCCCAGGCCTCAAAAATTAACTGAGGAAGAGAAATCGAGATCTTGCCTTCTGACCAATCTAATTCCAACTTTATCTCCTTACATGTAACCCTTAACCAAGCCTGCCAGCAAACGGTAAAGCCAGCAACAAGGCCTCCAATCAGAGTGTAAGCCACTGATTTTCTACAAGGTCATCTAAGAAATTTTAGGACTTCTTAGGCCCCCACACCATTACCACCACACCTATCATCACCCCTATTGAATCTAAATTACCATCATTTGCAAATAAGCATTGTCCTCATGCACACAAAACATCTCTGAAAGGAATAACAAAGGTTTTAACCCTCCTTCCTCACACCTCCCCTGCCCCTCCAAGTTTAGGAGAGTACACATCGTTTTTTAAAGGTTTGAAAAGGGATTGATCATAAGGCAATCTTTACCTAAGTAAGATTTTACATACGTAGTAGGGTCATTCCTGCTTCCACTGACTTTTACCCTTTAGCATCACCATCGCAGGAGCGAAAAGAAAACTGGCCACCCACTCTGTCCTACCCATGGAGGATGAAAGTCACATTTTAAGGTTATCCTAAGAGAGTTAAGAGAAATAGTGACTGTGAGGAGTAAATTTCTGTCTAGACTAGATATGGAAGCTCACTGCAATTTCTCCTAAAATCCACCTCAATTCTATTCCTACCTCCCTCACCAAACAGCTTGGCCTGTATATAACACAGTAATATACTGTCCAATTCATATGTTGATTATATAATTTTATTTTACTATCTTAGAGTCCTCTAAACTCTCAGCATCAATATGTGTGTATGAGATTATGAATTCCTAAAATTGTAAGCAGATATCCTGACTGTATAACCCTAACCCTAAACCCTAACCCTACCTGACGCCAAAGGGGCAAAGGAAATAATATCCCATGTAACATCATGGTTCTAAAATTCTGAAGAGTTGTAGTAAAGTTCTGGATCTCCCTTTATTAAGATCCACATGTTACTTTATTAATCCTTTTTACCATATGATTTCACTCATATGTGGAATTTAATGAACAAACTGAACTACCAAGCAAAATAGAGACAGACTCATAAGTAGAGAGCAGGGTGAGTGGAGGGATTGAGCAAAACAGAAAAAAGAGAGCGAGAGAACTCATGGACATGGACAACAGTGTGGAGATTTACTGAGTGTTGTGTATAAACCATGACATTTAATCTGGAAACTTCCTTCTTTTGAGCTTGTATTTGCTTGTCCTTTGCTTTGGAAAACGCAGATTCTCACTTGTGTTTATTAGAGATACTGGTTTTTACAACGGGAGGCTCTGTCAGTCGGGCCTTAGTCCTGTAATTTTTCATTTTATTCCAAAGTCATGTGTGACATGCTCTTCTTTATGATTTTGTTGTATTTTCAGAAAAAAATAGAATCAATTAATAGATATTCAAGTATCTTAAAATTCTAAAATATAACTCACCACAATGATAACTAAAAATGTTCATTGTAGTGTTCGCTTCGGCAGCACATATACTAAATTGGAACAATACAGAGAAGAGAGATTTGCATAATCTCTCTTCGTAAGGGTGTCCAGCAAATCCTGTGACGCGTTCCATTTAAAAAAAAAATGTTCAATGTAGTTTACACTCACAAATAGTAGCTACTATGAGTTTGTTATTGTGCCTGTTTGTCCCATAGTGTTTAAAAAACACACAAAGAGCTTCATTCACAAACAGATGTATAAGTTTATGCAATTGAAAATATTTCTTATTTTCAGAGTCGTTAAAATTTTCTGCTGTATTAACTGACCATGTACTTTATTAATCTTTAAGGAGAAATGCTATGGAATTTGCTATCATTTGTTTTAAGGAATACATAAAAAACCTATTGTCTCATTTCATAATTGTAATATTTATCATCGGAAATCTAAGGAAAGGCTCTGGTAGGTGTGGTTCAGTTGGTCTTCCCTTGCACTGAAGGGCTGCCTGTTGGATTCCAGATCAGGGCACATGTCCAGGTTGCAGGCTCAAACCCAGTGTGGGGTGTGTAGGAGGCAGCCAATCAATGATTCTCTCTCATCATTGATGTTTCTCTTTCTCTCTCCCTCTCCAGTCCTCGCTCTCTAAAAATTAATTTAAAAATAATAAAATAAAATAAAATAAAAAAGTGAGAACAATTGCAACACACATGACAGTTGCTTTAAAGAAAAAAAGAAATCTAAGGAAAAATATATATAATTTTTCCCCAAGCATAGAAATTTTTTAGAAGTTGATAAAATGAACAGGTATAAAACCTGAGGACTTAGATTCTCCCTTAAAGAGAAGCCTAGTCATTCTCCAGCAAGGAGAAATCCAGTGAGGAATACAGTGGATGTAAGTAAATGGTATAATAGATAGGTGGGGAGGGAAGCGATTCAAATGAAGTGAGCAGGTAGGATGATGAATAAACTAACAATGAGGAAATGGGAAATCAAAGCAAAGGGGAGAACAGGAGAAAAGTAGTGCAGAACCACATCAGGAGAGAGTCCCAGGACTCATGTCTGGCTAAGGCATCTCCAGGCAGTAGCCCTACATTAATACATACTGACAATAAGACCTTACCTCCAATCACTCTGG
Organism: Myotis daubentonii; assembly: GCF_963259705.1. Taxonomy (NCBI): domain Eukaryota; kingdom Metazoa; phylum Chordata; class Mammalia; order Chiroptera; family Vespertilionidae; genus Myotis; species Myotis daubentonii. The sequence continues at coordinate 48,008,604 of NC_081848.1, forward strand.
TAACCTTTAGCTCTATTTGGTTATATTGGTTATGTTAGTTATCCTTTCATTTGCTTTTTCCAGATACACTTGTCTACCTGACTTTAAGAACTGGTCCTTTCCCAGAAGGCTAGAGAAATGCCCACAGACCCCAGGGACCAACCTGACCCCAGCCCACAAGGTCAGAGGCAGGTGTGTTAGTGCAAAATGATACTGCCCACCCACCCCGCCCGGCACTGCCCTCAGGATGATGCTGATAATAAGCCTTACCTTTTCTTTGTTCACTTTTTTAATTGCCCACTTAGTTCCTGTTTCCTTGTTTATAGCTTCAATGACCACTCCAAAGCTCCCTTTTCCCAATATTTTTCCAAATGTGTATATTTCCTGGATAAAAAATAAGAGTTCTTTTGTCTCTCCCTGCCATTCATTGGATATTAAAAAATAAACACTAATACTGACAGATATCTACCCAAGGGAAGAGAGATTCTGCTCTAGGGTGAAATCAAATTGAAGACACCATATATTTGCTTCAATATTAATAGACACATCTTAATTAAACAAAAATAAGCTTTGATGGATTTCATTAAATGTCCTTTGGAGGAAAACCATAAAAATCCTAATGGGGAAAGGTGCAAAACCTCAAAAGCATAAAAATTAATCTCTTACAAACTATAATAATAAAATATATTTGTAAGAAAAGGGAATGAAATATTAATACAGACATACATACATATATATGTGTATATAAAATACATTCATCCCCAAAATTATCCCAAAACTCTGAGAGCTATACCATAAAATTAACACATATTAACCATTGAACAATTGCTTTCTTGTTTATCAAGTAACACTTTTTCTTTATCTTCATTATGTCTATTAAGAATCTCTTTTGTTGTTTTATTCCTTTTGTTTTAGAACAAGCCATATGTGACAGAAATCTTGATATAAATCAGCACTGAGGAGAAAATAAAATCCATCTGTAGTTACACTATCCAGGCCAAGAATCCTTCCGCTTATCATTCGACTTCCACTACACACACAGGATGTACTGGTCTTGTTGACACCAGGCCACTTGTGTACGCTTTCATTTCTTGTGAATTTGGTTGGAGCAGTCAGTCTCCCGCATCCAAACCAACAAGAATTTCTGGACCTTGCGAGTTTCTGAACAGCTGAGGTAATGCCACTGGGCAGCACCTCTGCTGGGTCAGCCAGCGAAGTCTTCCCTAGAACTGCTACTGTCTCTGTGTGGTCACTTTCACCTTCACCATCACAGGTCAATTAGCTGCTAGGCTTCATATTTTCTACTGTTTACTTTCCTTTCTTTAGTAAAAGAAGATTCAGTGCCCAGCTAATCATTTATCTTTCTTGAAGGGCTTCCCTAACTGCACTGTGGTGCTTGTACACATTGGCCCTTAAACACTATTATTACTCTCTTGCTTACATTTTCACTCTCAATATTCTCCAAGATGGTCTAGAAGCTACTTAAGAAGTTGTTCCTTTTGTATCTTTTAAAAAGTCTATCCTGAAACCTTGTAGGTAATATATTCATTCTTAGTGCATGGGGCCGGGGCAGGGGGCGGGGGGGGGGGGAGCAGAGGGAAGGAAGGAAAGGAGGGAAGAAGGGATGGAGGGAGGGAGAGAGGGAGGAGGGAGGGGGAGGGAAGGGGAGGGGAGGGGAGGGGAGGGGAGGGGAGGGGAGGGGAGGGGAGGGGAGGGGAGGGGAGGGGAGGAAGAAAAAAGAGAGAGAGAAGGAAAGGGAAAGAGAAAAAGATGGGGAGGGAGAGAAAAGAAGAGAGAGGAGGGAAGGGAAGGAAAGGGAAGAAAGAAGGAAATACTCAGTTTCAACATGTTAGACTTTCCTTAGGTATTTCCTTGTGATATACACTTTGGGGGCTACAAAGTTGAATAAAACATAATTCCTCTTTTCTCAGAATTTGTAATCTCCTCAAGAGACAAGATTATTCTTAAGTCAGAAAGTCTTACGTTAAAATAAAAATATAAAATGATGTTGGGGCCAAAGACTAGAGCTAAATCACTGGGAGAATAAAATAAACATTATCGAAGAGGTGGCTTCTGAGATTGGCATGTGAGGGAACAAAGGCCAAAAAAAGATTTTTTCCCCCCAACAATCCAAGCAAGGCAAGGAAGGCATTACAAAGGGATAGCAAACATGGAATGAATTAGTGAATTGGTAAGTGAATGAATCAGTAAATCCAGTCAGCAAGCCAGCCAGCCAGAGTCCTCCTACGTATACATGTGTGAGAGAAACGATAGACTGGGCATGCGCAGTTGAACCCTGGAGGAGCTCCAGGTTTATGGTCATGCAAATGATACACGGAGACTCCTAGGCTCGGGCACATCCTGTCCCCAAGACACTGCTTTCTGAGGACTTATAATTACTTTGGCTCTCCCTCCTCCCTCACTATAGTGAGAATTAAAGTCGGAAAACTAAGATGATGAAAATTAAATATTTTACTTTTACTATATTTATATGCCACTCCCAACTACATGTTATGTAAAATTAGTTAAATCTAAATTTAAATGGTCATTTATACTTTTTTTCTCCACAGAACAAAATAATCGCAACTCTATAACCATTTCCCTAACTTTTCTTAACCGTTAAAAACTCTCATTTTCTTTCTAAATATATAGAACCACAACTTAGACACAGAATATTAATGTTGTTTAAGTAAGACTTTTTAAAATGAGGACTGGATAGAGAAATAGCCCAATTGCCCAACTGTGGGGTTTTTTTTTAAATAAATTAATCTTTTTCTTCAACTACCTATTTTGATATCATTACATAGTGATAAAAATAAGAAAATGACTTCTTGTTTGTACTAATTTTAAGAGGATGCTACTAAAATAGTAATATAGATAGATTTTTATTGACATAGAGCAAGTCTATGATTTAGTGTGGGGTGTGAAAACATGCATGATGCTATCACATTATGAAAATGTTGAGAATGTGTGTATGGGGAGGTGTCTCACATTAATGTCTGGGAAGATGTTCATTTAAATATCGAGCACTTATCACTGGGAAGTAGAATTTTGGATTATTGTAACTTCCTTTTTTATACTCTACCAAAATATTTAGAATCTTCAAAGTGAGCCTATCCATTAAATAGAGGAAGAGAAACTTCAACTGTACCAGTTAAGGTTATTTGTCAAAAATATGTACATACTTAGAATATTTCATAATTTAAAACAAAACTGAAAAGAAAAAAAATAGGATGACTTATACATGCATAAAAAATAAAGTAGAGGTAGTAAATGTTAAAACTGATTATCTCTGGCTCATGATTTTTATTTTTTTTCACTTTTCTATCTATAGTTTCCTAATTTTTCACAACAAACACAGTTTGATTTTATGAAAGCTCTTATGACTAAATTTAAAACTCAGTAAATTTATAGGTTTTTAAAATTCTTTAAAAGGGGAGATTTAAACTTTTCAAGTTAGACTTTCTCAGGAAGTTTTTCTGATCACTTTGAGTATATTGCCAAATATCCCTTAAAACATTTTTTAAAGTTAACATTATTGCAAAATTCTTCTTGTAGTTGTTCTTGCTGACGTTCCTTTAAACTGATGTTAAAATAACATTTAATTTCTAAAATGGTACTGATATTTAATTCATATTTGTATGTATAATTAGAATCCTAGGAAGACAATATTGGTATTCATCCAACCTGAGGCCACAGAAAATGGCCCCAAGGAAGTGAACAGCCAAACCACCTCAAGTCATCTGGGCTCTCTCTGCATTTTAAAGAGATCTATCCCAAGACTCCACAATTGCCCTCAGCAACAGGCAAGACCTGAAGGCCAAAATGTTTGCATTTTATCTAATAAAATACCTCCATTTGGTCTTCTATGAATGGAATCGTCTGCATTTTCTGAAGTAACGACTTGGACATCCTTGAAAATGGTAAATTTCCCCTTTCCTTTCCTTCCCTTCCTTGGAGACTTATTTTTAAATCATTCTTTGCCATTAACCATTGACAGAAGAAACCTGAAATTCCCTGGTCACTTCACTTTATTTCTAAATACCTGAATAGCAGCTCCGTCGTCCAGCCTGATGTGAGGAACTTTTACTTCGGAAACGTTGCCCCGACCCCACTGTTGTTGAGATGGCTTTTTCTCTATATTTGAGGATTTTGAGGGCTTAGCCAAAAAGGGAATTAAAAAAAAGTAATTAAGATATAACACACTTGTTGAGAAAGTAAGAACCCTAATTTAGATTATATGACAAATCTTCAATGTGTGCCATGATATTTATTGCATACAATATAATTCACTGTCTTTTTCAAATTCAAAGCCCTATATAATGTTTTGGCTCATTGGGCTAAAAGAGAGCTTAAGAGGTCACTCAATCTAATCTCCTAAATCCAAGCAAGTGTACATTATAACCTGCATAACAGATAAATCATAACTTACTCGATGATTCTTTGAAATCGTGAGAAGGCAACTTCACAGCTTTCTCAATCATTCTTGTTTCAAAGCATATCATCTCAAATAGGTTATACATAAAAAATTATTGGCCAGACATTCACAAAATATGCTTTCAATAAAAATAACATAGTAACAACTCACTCAGTAACAGCTAAGTCAGAGACACCTACATGGCAATAATTATACTGTAATGCAAATCAGGAAAGAACAGTTTAAGGGGAGAATTTGAAAAAGGTACAACTTTGAGGGCTGAGAACCTAACTTTTCTTAAATGCACTGCTTTCTGTCTCCACAGCTGTGCTATATCGAGTGAAGCCGTGCACACTGCCTCGTCTCCAGAAAGGTGAGTACACCCAACCCAGGCCAACTGGGTAGGCACAGACTGTTGTAAATAATGCAAATTGATTTGGGGGAGTATATTTGAGATTCCATCTAAATAACCAGAAATTGTCTTAAATAATAACTACCCTCTATCTAATTACAACCATAAATGTCATTCTGCATTTAAAACATCCCCAAATTCAGATTTAATTCAACTTGAAAACCAATTTATTTCTATATAAGCCACTTTTAAAGAGAAACTGGAACAACATTCTGAATTATTCGTAATCCTGGGAAATAATTAATATGGGCAGTGTTGGAAATATCATAAAAGAAAGTATGAACCAACTTTGCTCACCCCCTATGTAAAAAAGTAATGTCTCCTTAATAGTCCAGAAGGCAGTGAATTAGCTGACAAGGGCCCATGAATGAAGCCAGGGATGGGATTAGAGAATGAGATTTCGACTTGTGTTCAAAAACAGAATCTTTGATATTTACCACATCTTTTGCAAAGGCCTTATATTTAATAAGTTGTTGGTCTTTTTTCCTCTCCAGGGGAATTGAAGAGTCTGGTTCACCAAGGCTTGATGTATCTGACGTGTCCGCCGCCACTAACACTGGAATAAGCCTTGTTTTACTGGAACTGACACAAGGTGCATCTTTCTGAGAAGTAGACGAACAGTTGGGACACTTGGCGGTTTTTTTCCCAAAGCCACTATCAGCCATTTTCTGAACGCTGCAACAAAAGCAACTTGAAAGAAAGACGCTTCCACTCTTTGAGGGAAAGAACCAGACCAAAAAAAAAAAAAAATAGGTAAGCTGATGGCAAAGTTTGTAACTTCCAATTGGTGAGGTCCTTATGTTAATGATGCACTAAACTTATATTCACACATGAGAGCTGCAGAAAGAAAAGAAATCACCATTTAGAAAATTCTTTCTCATCCTATCACCCGCCTAGAAGTGAGAGGAAAAACTAGCAACTAGCACCAAAAGCATCCTGCCCAGCCCTCATCGGTTTGGCTCAGTGGACAGAGCGTCGGGCTATGGACCAAAGGGTCCCAGGTTCGATTGTGGTCAAGGGCACCATGTACCTTGGTTCTAGCCTCCTCCCTGCCCTGACTGGGGCTCCTGCAGGAGGCAACCAATCGATGTGTTTCTCTCACATAAATATTTCTCTCTCTCTTTCCCTCTCTCTTCCATTCTAAAAGATCAATGGAAAAATATCTTCTGGTGAGGATTAACCAAAATATTTTTTTCTAAAAGCAAACATACTGCCTATAAATGAAAAGTTACTATTTACAACAAAATTAGGACATATTTCTAAAAAGCAATGAATTCTCATCTGTCAAAATTGAATTCTTGAACTCTAGAAATTTTATTTGCTTTACCATCAAAAGAACCATGAGCCGAGACCGGTTTGGCTCAGTGGATGGAGCGTCGGCCTGCAGACTGAGGGGTCCCAGGTTCGATTCCGGTCAAGGGCATGTGCCTGGGTTGCGGGCACATCCCCAGTGGGAGATGTGCAGGAGGCGGCTGATCGATGTTTCTCTCTCATCGATGTTTCTAACTCTCTGTCTCTCTCCCTTCCTGTCTGTAAAAAATCAATAAAATATATTTAAAAAAAAAAAGAACCATGAAACTGCTGAAAAGCATAGTCTAAGGAAGTCAATTAGGTGAGTTGATATAAATTTTTTAAATGAAATAAAATAGATAACATCAGAGTATTTTACATAGACCCTTGGTAAGTTTTGTGAAAACTTTATTATAATCATATACATATATGTAATGTTTGTGTGTGTATGTGAATACCTGGTCACATTATAAAAAGTATTTCTTAATATAACTTTGGTTTTAAAAAAGGCTTAAAATAATGGTATAGAACATACATTACCATGATTTCAAAATTTAAACCTTGGTCTAATAATTATTAGAGAAAATACATATTATACACATCACAAAGAAGTAGACAATTTGATTTTATAAAACAATCTAATTCTAAAAGTTCAAGGGCAATATTAGAAGTATCCTCATTTTTATACTTAAATAGCAAAAATAGGAAATAATGGGTGCTGTTTTCCCTGAGTGCATAATACGTATGCCCAGCAATCTACCTAACTAAAGCTATTGGCAGTAATACGGTGCCAAGTTGAAAAGATCTAAGCTAAGGAAGGAGGGAGGAATGTGTTCTGTGGTACATGTAAGAGAAATTTCCAGAAGTAACTGGGAATACATTATTATAGTCTTGTGCCATACTATTTCAGATATTATTTAAAAGTATACAGGGTTGGGCAAAAGTAGGTCTACAGTTGTTAGTATAAAAATAGTACAATAATTAATAAATAATAATACAAGAATAAAGTGTGTTTTGCGTACTCACAACTGGAAACCTACTTGTGCCCCACTCTGTACTTTGTAGTCACAGGTTTCTATGGAAAAACAAGGCCAAGCATTTGTGAGAGGAGCATGTGTTTGTCTGTTTACTGGCATCATTTGCATTCTTTCCCCCTCTACCGGTCTAAAGGGTACTTCTTATACACCTTTTCTTTCTTTTCTTTTTTTTGTCAACCAGGATTAGAATCTTTATATTTTCTCAGTAAAGTAATATCAACATGAAGAAAATGAAATTGCACTCATGGGCAAAACGAGCCCCACATTATTATGCCACCTTTGGAAAACTCATTGACAACTGTAAAGCTGAGTATTTATCAAAGCTATTAGGGCTTCACAATAATTGCTTGTTATTTAAAGTTGAAATTTATTCCAAAGAGCATGAAATCAAAATTATAATTCACATTTAGATAGCAAATTACATATAACAAAGCTTTTTATTTATTCATTTTTCGATTACACTTGACATATAATAGTATATTGGTGTCAGGTGTACAACATTATGATTAGGCATTTACATACCTTATGGAGTGCTCATCCCAGTAAGTCTAGTACCCATATGACCATACATAGTTATTACAATATTATTGACTATACTAGAGGCCCGGTATATGAATTCATGCACGGGTGGAATCGATTGGGGCCGGAGCCAATTATGGCAGGACCGGCCAGGAAGAAGAGCCACGGGAGGTTGAGGGCGGGGATCAGGGCCCCAATCAGGCCGGATGGCTACCACAGTGTGCATCATAGTGACTGGCTGTTCCAGTCGCTTGGCTTTTATATATAGAGAATATACTAGTACTGTGGTCAGCAAACTGCGGCTTGTGAGCCACATGCGGCTCTTTGGCCCCTTGAGTGTGGCTCTTCCTAAGGCTTAGGAGTACCCTAATTAAGTTAATAACAATGAACCTACCTATATAGTTTAAGTTTAAAAAATTTGGCTCTCAAAAGAAATTTCAATTGTTGTACTGTTGATATTTGCTCTGTTGACTAATGAGTTTGCCGACCACTGTACTAGTATATAGATTCCCTATATACTGTGACTATTTTTATTACTGGCAATCTATACTCCTTAAATCCCTTTAACCTTTTTCACCCATCTCCCAATCCTTCTCTCATCTGACAACTATCAAAATGTTCTCTGTATCTATGAGTTTTTTTGTTTATTTTGGTGGTGTTTTTAGATTCCACATATAAATGAAGTCATATGGTATCTGTCTTCTTGTCTGACTCTTTCATTTAGAATAATACCTTCTAGGTTCATCCATGTTGTTGCAAATGGCCAGATTTCCTTCTTTCTATGGCTGAGTAATGTTGCATTGTACATATGTACCACATGGAAGAAACTATCTTTACCTCATGGTATATTCTTGCCTCTTTTGCATAGATTGACCATATAGGCATGGGTTTATTTCTGGACTCTCTATTCTGTTCCATTGCTCCATATGTCTATTCTTATGCCAGTACCATGCTGTTTTGATTACCATAGTTACTTGTAGTATAGTTTAGTATAAGGTAGTGTGATACCTCCAACTCTGTTCTTTCTGAAGATTGTTTGGGCTACCTAGGGGTTTTTTGTGTTTCCATATATGCTTTTGGATTACTTTTTCTAGTTCTGTGAGAAATATCATTGGTATTTTGATAGGGTTGCACTGAAAATGTAGACTGCTTATGGGCATTTTTAACAATGTTTATTCTTCCTATCCATCAGCATGGTATAAAACCCTTTTTACTTGTTATCTTCTTCAGTTTCTTTCCTCAATGTCTTACAGTTTTCTGAATACAGGCCTTTTACCTTCTTGCTTAAATTTATTTTGTTTTTTTGATATAATTGTAAATGGGATCATTTTCTTAATTTCTGTTTCTGATAGCTCATTATCCTATACTAGGGGCCCAGTACACAAATTCGTGCACCTTGAAAGGAACTGTGGGCCCCGAGGCTTCAGTGGGCACAGGGGCAGGTCTTGGCCCATCCTCCACACCCCCTCCCAGCCCCTCCCACCATGGCCCCTGGTCCCCTGTCTGCTGGCAGCCCCACTCCCAATGCCACTGCTTCCACTTGCTGATGGTGCTGGCCTTGTTCGCACCCGCTGATGGTACGAAGCAATTGGGGCCAGTGCCAGCAGTGGGTGCAAGTGGCGGCTGCTGCCCCTATTGCCCCTCAGGATCAGGGGGAAATGGAGAAGAACTGAGGGGCGATTGGGACCGGCAGCTGCTGCTCGCACCAACTGATGGCTCTGAGCAATCGATCGGGGCTGGGTGCCAGCAGCGGGTATGAGCAGTGGCTCCGGTGCCAACAGTGGTTGCAAGTAGGGCCAGCACCGGCAGCAGGTGCCGGGTGGGACCGTGGCATGCGAGAGCAAAGAATTTTCAGTAACCACCAGAGGCTTACCCTGATGACAGCAATCACGCTCTGCTACCTGCTGCTGATGCCTGCCATGTTCCGTGCATGCCCCCTGGTGGTGAGCACATGTCATAGCAACTGGTTGATTGTTCCATCATTCAGTCTATTTGTATATTAGGGTTTTATTGTATGTAGAAGATAATAAAAGCCTAATATGCTAAGTGTCTGCTCGTCCAGTCATCTGTTCAACCAATCAAAGAGTAATATGCTAATGATATGCTAAGGACGCTCAACCATACGCTATGACATTCACTAACCACCAAGAGGCAGATGCTCCGACCAGTAGGTTAGCTTGCTTCTGGTGTCCAGCTGATTCAGACTGAGTGAGATGGGCCAGACATGCCCTGGAGCCTTCCCGCGGTCCCTCCCTGGCTGGTCAAACTCCTGCATCCCTCCCCAGTCCCCATTGTGCACCCGTGGGGTCCCTAGGCCTGGCCTGTGCCCTCTCGCAATCCGGGACACCTCAGGGGATGTCGGAGAGCCGGTTTTGGCCCGATCCCGCAGGCCAGGCTGAGAGACCCCACTGGTGCACGAATTTGTGCACTGGGCCTCTAGTTGGCATATAATGGGAAATGATTTCTGAAAATGGAAATGATTTCTGAATATTAATTTTGTATCCTGCTACTTTACCGTATTCATTTATTAGTTCTAATCGTTTTTTGTGGGGAATCTTTAGGGTTCTCTATATATAGTATCTTGTTATCTGTAAATAATGACAGTTTGATTTCTTCCTTTCCAACTTTAATATCTTTATTTCTTTTTCTTGTCTGATTGTTGCAGCTAGGACTTCCAAGATTATGTTGAATACATGTAATGAAAGTGGACATCCTTGTCTTGTCTTGTTCTTGATCATAAGGAAAAGCTTTTAACTTTTCACCACTGAGTACAATGTTAGCTGTGGGTTTGTCATATATGACTTTTATTACGTTGAGGTATGTTTTCTCTATTCCCACTTCGCTGACAGTTTATTATAAATGGATGTTGGATTTTGTCAAAAGCTTTTTCTGCATCTATTAAAATTATCTTATGATTTTTAGCCTTACTTTGTTTACGTAGTGTATTACATTAATTGATTTGCAGATATCAAACCAACTTTGTATCCCAGGAATAAATCTCACTTGATTATAGCATATGATCCTTTTAACATATTACTGAATTCAGTTTGCTAATATTTTGTTGAGGATTTTGTATCAAGCTTCATCAGGGGTAATGACCCATAATTCTCTCTCTTCCTCTCTCTCTCTTTTTTTTGTAGGTCCTTGGTTTTAGTATTAAGGTAATACTGGCCTTGTAAAATGAGTTTGGGAGCCTTCATTCCTCTTCATTATTTTTGGAATAGTTTGATAAAAAAAAAAAAGGTATTAATTCTTCTTTGAATGTTGGTAGAATTATCCTGTGAAACAATCTGATCCACAGCTTTTATTTGTTAGGAGTTTTTTTTCTATAAATGAATTTTACTTATTTATTTTTTAGTTTTGGTTAATCCTCACCAGAGAATATTTTTTCCATTGATTTTTAGAGAGAGTGGAAGGGAGGGGTAGAGACAGAGAGAGAGACATCGATGTGAGAGAGACACATCAATTAGTTACCTCTTGCACTCGCCCAGACCAGGTGGAGAATTGAGCCTGCAACAGAGGTATGTGCCCTTGACCTGAATCAAACCCACAACCCTTCAATCTGTGGACCAATGCTCTAACCACTGAACAAAACTGGCTAGGGCTGTTAGGAGTTTTTTGATTACTGATTCAACTTTGTTAGTAGTTATCAGTCTGTTCAGATTTTCTATTTCTTCCTGGTTCAGACTTGGGAGCTTATATATTTCTCGAAATTTATCCATTTCTTCCAAGTTGTCCAATTTGTTAACATATAATGGTTCATAGTATTTTCTTATAATCCTTTGTATTTCTGTTGTGTTGGTTGTCACTTCTGATTTTTTAAAATTTGGGCCCTCTGATGAGTCTGGCTAAAGGTTTAGCAATTTTGTTTTAACTTTTCAAATAAGCAACTCTCGGTTTCATTGATCTTTTCCATTGTATCTTTTAGACTGGATTTCATTAACTTCTATTCACTTTAGGCTTTGTTTGTTCCTCTTTTCCTGGTTCCTTTAGGTATAAGGTTAGATTGATTTTTTTGAGACTTCTGTCATTTCTGGAAGTAGACATGTATTGCTATGAATTTCCCTCTTTGACTACTTTGACTGTGTCCCATAGATTTGGGGTCATTATTTAGCCTCAATGTGTTTGTGGGTTTTTTTAGTTTTCTTCTTATAATTAATTTCTAGTTTTATACCATTCTGATCAAAATGTCTCCCTGTGAAACAATCCTCACTGGTTTTCACAGCCAGATTATGAGGACTCCTGTTCCAGGCACAGATACCCCAGGTTGGGGAGCCAAATATGAGACTGAGCCCCTCACTCCTCAAGAGGTATCTCTGGAGCCAAGATATCCCTTCATATTCTTAATCTCCACAGTGTGGATGTGGTACCTGCCCATTCTGTATCACCACTCCTCCTACCAGTCTCAACATGACAGCATTTTTACATCTTTAGTTATAGTAATACTGTTCAGTTAGTCTTCAGGTGATTCTCAATGATAGTTAATTTATAATTTAGTTGTAATTTTGATGTGGTCATGGAAGAAAGCAAGCACAGAGTTTACCTACTCTGCCATCTTGTCCAGAAGTCTTGACCTATATACCTTTTCCAGTGCTCATCATCATGAGTTTTAATCACAGCAGTAGAATAGAAGGCTGAGTATATTTGGACTATACCTTTGTCCTTTGAACTGGAATAAACTTGACCTAAATAAGAAGTTACATGTCTTTATTTCATTAAATACCTTTCTAGTTTTATTGTCTAAGACTGCTTTTCTAATCAAAAACGAGTGCTAACTTTTAAAAATTCTTATCTATTGTGATTATCATATTTTTTCTTATTGAATCTTTTTATATGTTCTAGTGTTTCAAAGCTTTCCTAATATTAAAACATTCTTGAATTTATAGTATGAACCCTACATGATCATTATGAATGATTCTTTTAATGTGCTGAAAAACTGACATGCTTGTATTTTGAGTTTTCAGTTATATTCATAAGTTAAACTGGTCTGTAATTTTTCTTTTCAGCCCTCTTTATCAGATTCTTATACAAGATTCTGGATAGTTTCATAAAAGAAATTGGATATCTTTCCACTTCACAATGCTCGGTAACAATCTGTATAGCATGGGAATCTGGAAGAAAATCTCCCAGGTCTATCAGACTTTATGATATTACTACGAGTTTATCCAGTAGTTATTCCCCCATCCTTCCTTACTAACAGAATTCTGATGTTGTCTAGGGCAGCAATGTGCTCATTAAAATCTGTTTGTTTGCACCTCCCTGGTAGCTTAGGGATGGTGGCATGACTTATGGCCATAAATCTTACAGAATGCAAACAAAGCTGTACTTCAAAGAAAGTTTATATTTTTAAAACTTTATTAAAAACAGAAAAAAAGATTGAAGGAATAAAATTTAAAATGAACAGAAATGACAATGAAATGTAGGTTTTATTGACTTCATATCTTACCACTCTCCCACTGGCTCTGGATACACTCGTGGCCTTGCTGTTCCTCAGACATGCCAAGCATGTATCCTCTTCATGGGTTTGGCCCTTTTGCTTCCTCTGCCAGGATGCTCTGTCTTCAGATATCTGCATGGCTAGCTCCCTTGTTCATGGTGGTTTCTGCTCATTTAAGAGACCTTTTCTAACCACATCATCTGAAACAACAGGCCCCATTCACTCTGTCTCCTGACGTTGCTTTATTTTTATTCATAGCACTAATCATTTCACTCAGTTCTCTCCAATAGTTCTTTCATACTTTTAGGGAACAGATGATTCCTATATAAATTGGTTCAGAGCAATGAAAAGCCACCTAGTTCATTCCATTCCATTGGAATAAACTAAATCTGTCCATAGCAGTAATCTCAAAAGAGGAAAGGGAGTTTAATAGACCAATCTCATCTGTAGATAGATGCAAAAATCCTAAATGCTGTACTCGTATTTAGCCCAGGTAATGTATACAGCATACTCTAAGATTATTAGATAGAAATAATAGACAAGTCAGCCCAATAAGTATAATCTTTTATCAAAGTGATGTGAAAAAATTATCCTGCTGTGATTAAAACTCATAATGGTGAGCACTGGAAAAGGTGTCTACAAAGTGCCTTCCATACAGATAGAGGGGGAAGAGAATAAAACTGACGCCACTAAGCACACACACACACGCACACACACACGCACACACACACACGTGCGCACACACACACGCGCGCGCACGCACACACACGCACACACCCTTCTTACAAATGTCTGACTTTGTTTTTCAAGTATATGGAGCAAGACAAAAAACACTCAGAATATATCTGTATACACAACGCAAAATGAAAATAATTTAACTCCAGGCCTTGAAAGAAAATGTTTTGCATTTCAGGTTAAGTATAAAGCCTGTAACCATCAGTGACTCAGAGTAGTGGAGTAGATCTGCAAGTAACAACCTTTCTGTTGAGGAAAAATAGTGCATTCTCTCTGCAGGTGTAGGAAAAGTCCCATGTCAGGTGTGTGAGGCATCATTTTATGCGTTGAGAATACTGACTTTACAGTACTAAGAAACTGAAGGCAGGGTTCATAATGCAAAGGTTTATTTAACGTGTAGCTGAGTTCATTATAAACAGTACTTCTAAAAGCATGCTTGCTTACCATAGCCTTCGTGTGTGTGTGTGTGTGTGTGTGTGTGTGTGTGTGTGTGTGTGTGTGTAGTGTGTGTGTGTATACAGAATCTTTAAATACTACATTTCCCATTTTTGAGATGGGTTTTTTGTGAATCAAAACCCAGTTATCTTTTTCTTATCTCTATTCAGAATACATTTCCTTACATTTTTATCAATTTCTCAATAAATCATATTATCATAATACCACTGACAGATTTCTGAGTACTTTCTTGTTCCAGTTTCTGATTTATCCATTGCCCTATACTTATATTCAAAATGCATAGGAGTTCCTATTACTCACTGAGGAGTTTCATTTCTGCTCTCTAACCTACCAACCACTACATTTGCCAAAGTAATGTTCTACATTCTTACCACAGCAACTCTAATAAAACAATAGGTAGAAGAGCTGCATGCAAAATTTCTTGACAAGATTTAGATTTCAAATATAATTTCTTTTTGGCTGGCTGAATTCTAATTATTTTAGCTTTAAAATCAAAATAGAACAAATGTTTACTCACATTTCTTTCTTTCTCATTTATGAATAGATATGAAATATTTGTTACTAAAATAAATCTACTATCTAGGAGGCCATTTAATGTCATTCATATTTTAGAGGCATAAAATTAATCAAGTATTGCAAACTTAACATATCTTTATGTAAACACAAAGATGAATAACTCTTCTATAGAATCACAGAATTATGTTTAAACAGGACTTCAGATATAAAAGGATGTATTAGAAAACCAAAGAAGCTTCTAATATAATAGTGTTTCTTTGTGTCTCCAAAGACTGGACAGGGTAGGTATTAGACAATATGTAAACAAATAAAGTAAGTTCAAATCATGTCAGTATTTAACTAACGTGTGAGCGAGTTTCCCTTTGACTAAAGGTTTTCATTTTATTTTCTGAACTAAGACAAGTCAATGGAACAACTCTGATAAGAAAATTCTGAGCTTTGATTTAAGCATAAAAAGGTCCCTTACCTATTGGCCCTAGAAGATACACTTACAGCAATTTCCTCAAGAAAATGAACACAAGAATGGTTTTATATGATATAACTAGCTACAATTTTCTTCCCCAAAAGCAATATTTTACCTTTCTTTGCTAAGACTGTGTCTACAGGAATCTAAACACTCAGTCAATTTGGTAAAAAAAACTGTGTTCTATTTAAGTAAAGAAAAAAACTATGGACTGTCTGACACTATGCGGAACAATTCAACTATTTGTTTTCATAGTATGCTGTAGTACAGAGCCTAAAGAGGGGCCAAATGAGTTTTAGATAACATAGTGTTATATTTTAAAAGAGAAAAGCACTTGTTTCCTATTTCCTTAAAGGGCATGATTAGGGAAATGAGTCTGTGTTGTCTTATGAAAGGATTTACACTATATTTAAAATTTACATTATCTCATAGATTTTTTAAAAAATGTTTCATAGTTGATGCATGCTATTGGTGTTTCTTTCTACTCTAATTTGCCTAATATTCCCCACTGATTAAGCTGCAATCTGGAGGGATAGTATTAAATGTGCTCCCCATACCAACAGTTTAAGGCAAAAACAGGTGTTTTACTTAAAAAGTCTGGCTTAAAGAGACTGGATAAAACCAGGAGACCCTCTCTCTGATTCTTTCCTGTGGTTATCCAGCATCTTTTCTCCCTGTACACAATATGCACCCTGAAGCCAGGGTCCTTTATGCCACTACTGACCCATCCTTGTATGTAATAGACACACAATAAAAATTTCTGAATGTGAAAGAGCTTTGGAAACCAAGATGGCAGCATAGGTTAATGCCGGAGATTGCTGCCTCGAGCAACCACTTCAAAAAACAACTAAAAGACGGAACGGACATCATCCAGAACCACAGGAAGGCTGGCTGAGTGGAAATTCTACAACTAGGAGGAAAGAGAATATCATACCCAGACTCAGAGGAGGCGCAGTGCTGAAGTGAAATACTCAGGTGCGGAGTGCACGCGGAGCGGGCTGGCAGCGGAGGGCGCTGTTGTTGTTTTCAATCGGGAGGGAGTTTCAGACTCTGAGCTCCAGATCCGGACAAGTCTCTAGGGACCCAGACTCAAACGGGAGAAGCGGGACTGTCTGGCTTCGGTCGGAACTCGAAGGCAGCTTTCTCTCCGAGGTTTGCAGCGGTTGCTGGGACTCTGTGAGGCAGAGCCCCTAGGGACAGAACTGAGAGCAGCCATAACTGCTCGTTCCGGCCCACCCTGTAGATCCCCGGGGACCCGCCCCGCCCAAGCCCTGCGCAGAGCCATTTGCCGGATAGCCTCAGGCAAACGCTAGATTAGCACCGCCCTAGAGATCCAGCACAGAAGCTCTCCCACTACAGACACAGCGGACTCTCATAGCCAGTTAGCCTGGAGGTCAAATCACCCCCGGTATTGCCGACATCAATCAAGGCTTAACTACAACAAGACTGCGCACAAAGACCACTAGGGGGTGCACCAAGAAAGCATAAAAAATGCGGAGACAAAGAAACAGGACAAAACTGTCAATGGAGGATATTGAGTTCAGAACCACACTTTTAAGGTCTCTTAAGAACTGTCTAGAAGCCGCCGATAAATGTAGTGAGATCCTCAAGAAAACTAATGAGACCCTCGATGTTATGATAAAGAACCAACTAGAAATTAAGCATACACGGACTGAAATAATGAATACTATACAGACTCCCAACAGCAGACCAGAGGAGCGCAAGAATCAAGGCAAAGATTTGAAATGCGAAGAAGCAAAAAACACCCAACCAGAAAAGCAAAATGAAAAAACAATCCGAAAATACGAAGATAGTGTAAGGAGCCTCTGGGGCAGCTTCAAGCGTACCAACATCAGAATTATAGGGGTGCCAGAAGATGAGAGAGAGCAAGATATTGAAAACCTATTTGAAGAAATAATGACAGAAAACTTCCCCCACCTGGTGAAAGAAATAGACTTACAAGTCCAGGAAGCGCAGAGAACCCCAAACAAAAGGAATCCAAAGAGGACCACACCAAGACACATCATAAGTAAAATGCCAAGAGCAAAAGACAAAGAGAGAATCTTAAAAGCAGCAAGAGAAAGAAACTCAGTTACCTACAAGGGAATATCCATACGACTGTCAGCTGATTTCTCAACAGAAACTTTGCAGGCCAGAAGGGAATGGCAAGAAATATTCAAAGTGATGAATACCAAGAACCTACAACCAAGATTACTTTATCCAGCAAAGCTATCATTCAGAACTGAAGGTCAGATAAAGAGCTTCACAGATAAGGAAAAGCTAAAGGAGTTCATCACCACCAAACCAGTATTATATGAAATGCTGAAAGGTATCCTTTAAGAAGAGGAAGAAGAAGAAAAAGGTAAAGATACAAATTATGAACAACAAACATGCATCTATCAACAAGTGAATCTAAGAATCAAGTGAATAAATAATCTGATGATCATAATAGAATCAGGGACACAGAAAGGGAATGGACTGACTATTCTTGGGGGGGGAAAGGGGTGTGGGAGATGCGGGAAGAGACTGGACAAAAATCATGCACCTATGGATGAGGACAGTGGGTGGGAAGTGAGGGCGGAGGGTGGGGGAGGGAAGTAATGGGGGGAAAAAAGACGAACAAATGTAATAATCTGAACAATAAAGATTTAATTAAAAAAATAAAATAAAATAAAGAGCTTCACAGATAGGAAAAGGCTAAAGGAGTTCATTACCACCAAACCAGCATTATATGAAATGCTGAAAGGTATTCTTTAAGAAGAGGAAGAAGAAAAAGGAACTCTTACCATTTGCCACAGCATGGATGGAACTGGAGAGCAGATAAATACCACATGATCTCACTCATTTGTGGAATATAATGAACAACATAAACTGATGAACAAGGACTGATCCAGAGACGGAGAGGCATTGATTAGACTGTCTGGCCTTGGAAGGAAGGTAGGGGAGGGTGGGGGTAAGGGGGGAAAGATCAACCAAAGGACTTATATGCAAGCATATAGGCCTAACCAATGGACACGGACAACGGGGGGAGGGGGGGAGGGAATGAGCAGGGGGGGGGTAGGGGGTAATGTGGGGATAAGGACACATATGTAATATCTTAATCAATAAAAAATATATTTAAAAAAAATTTCTGAATGTTAGTTTTGTGGGACAGAACCAAAATCGTGACTCACTTAGGCAGAGTGTAGGCAGAGTTATCAAAGAAAGGAGGGGGTCATATAGAGGAGGGATATCTCAAAGGGTATAAGGGCTCTCTTCATAGATCTGAAGAGGGATTAGGCCCAAGGAATTAGTCTTCTGTGTGATTCAAAGAGGGGGTATATGCCAACTTCAATCAATGTATATACAAGCCAAGCTACTGGAATGACGGAACGATCAGAAGGACGGGAACGAGAGGTCACTATGACCTGCACTGCAGTGGCCAACTGGCCTGATCGGGGCCCCGATCAGTACCCCCAACCTCCCACGTCCCCTCTCCCCTGGCCTGGCCCCGATCGGCCCCCATCAGGGCAGGCCAGCCGGACCCCACCCGTGCAGGATTTCATGCACTGGGCCCCTAGTCTAATATAAAGGACTTCCTAAAAGTTAGAACTGTGAAAGATAAAAGACTCAGTCACTAGAAGTGTATAAGGCAAGGTTGGAAGGTCAGCTGGCAAGAAACCATGGAAGGTCTTTAAACATAGACTAGGATGTCCGGAGGTTCCTTCTAGCCCTAAAAGTCTATGAGGATGAATCTCTCCTTCTAATGATCCACTGAGGCACAGCAGACAGTTCAAAGAATTATAATATAAATCCTGCTTTTCTACCACAAACCAGGTGAAACAGTGGCAGCCCCAAAACTCACCTCACCCAATCTGTTTCACCTATAATAGAGCAGCACTGTTAGAATTTACCACAGGGCAGGGTGATAGTGAGGAGGCAGGAGGGACACAATGGAAGGCTGATGTGCAGAGGAGCAGTGGCCCTTGGTAGAAAAGAAAACGCTAACTAAAGTGTAGGAAAAAAGATACTATAGGAAAAAGGAAAAAAAAAGATTTCCTGCCCACTCATGAAAGCAGAGCATACAGGTGAAGAGTGGGCCCACATGTAGCTAAGACAGACAAAAAATACATTGCCAATAGATTCTAGAAGTGAATCACTCAGAGGACTGTTGCATGAACACTTAGCTATGCTCCAACCAGAATGCTTAAAAGAAAATAGTATTATTGTATTCAGTAATTTTTTCTAGCTTTATTGAACTATAATTATATTCCTATGCAACAGTGTTTTATTATTAAGTTTTATTTTTATTGTTGACACTATTACAGATGTCCATCCCCACCCACTTTGCCCACCTCAACCCAGGCCCCGCTTCTCCTTCCCTCCGGCCATCACCACACTGTTGTCTGTGTCTATGGGTTATGCATATATGTCCTTTGGCTAATCTCTTCAGCTTCTTTCACCCAGTCCCCCCCCCCCCCACACACACACACACACTCCCCTCCCCTGTGACAGCTGTCAGTCTGTTCCATGTATCTATACCTCTGGTTCTATTTTGTTCATTAGTTTATTTTGTTCATTAGATTCCACATATAAGTGAGATCATATGGTATTTGTCTTTCTCTGACTGGCTATCTTACTTAGCATAATCATCTCCAGTCCATCCATGCTGTCACAAAAGGTAAGAGTTCCTTCATTTTTATGGCTGCATAGTATTCCATTGTGTAAATGTACCTCAGCTTTCTTATCCACTCATCTAATGATGGGCATTTAGGCTATTTCCAGGTCTTAGCTATTATAAATAGCACTGCTATGAGCACATGGGAGCATATATTCTTCCTGATTGGTGCTTCAGAATTCTTAGGATATATTCCCAGAAGTGGGATTGCTGGGTCAAAAGGTAGTTCCATTTTTAATTTTTTGAAGAAACTCCATACTACTTTCCACAGTGGCTGCACCAGTCTGCAAAACCCATCAAGAATGCACTAGGATTCCCTTTTCTTCAGATCCTTGACAACACTTGTTCTTTGTTGATTTATTGATGGTAGCCATTCTGGCAGGTGGGAGGTGATATCTCATTGTGGTTTTAATTTGCATCTTTCTGATGATTAGTGACGTTGAGCATTTTTTTCATATGTCTATTGTCTGTATGTCCCCTTTAGAGAACTGTCTGTTTAGGTCCTTTGCCCATTTTTAAGTTGGATTTTTTGTGGGTTTTGTGATATTGAGTTGTATAAGTTCATTATATATTTTGGAAATAAACCCCTTATCAGATGTATCATTGGCAAATATGTTCTCCCAGATAGTGGGTTCACTTTTCATTTTGTTGATGATTTCTTTTGCTTGGCAAATAAAATCACAAGATAATCAAAGTGTACAATGTGATTATTTTATATATATATGAATTGTGAAAAAATTCCCCATCTAGTTAATTAACACATCCATCACTTCACCTATTAGGTACAAACTTTAGTCATAAGATAAGTAAGGTCTGACTAATGTATAAATGGTGACCATCACTGAAAATACTGTATTATAAAACTGAAATTTTCTAAGAGAGTAGAACAAATGTTCTCACACACACACACACACACACACACACAAAGTAAATATGTACTCAGAATTATTAATCCAATTAGCCAAAGATCAATCAGATTAAGAATTTGATGGTAAATTTGAGAGGCTTTGCAAATTTCATTTATCAAATTAATAATTTTACATTAATAAAATGCATTAACATAAGTATGGTCAGAGATCCTTTCCTGTATGCCAAATATTCCCAGGAATACTGAAAGTGAGGAACTTCCAGAAATCCTCAACTTTTCAGGAAACCAGTTAGCTAAATAAATGTGTGTTACAATGCTCCAACCCAGATGTGTCACGCCTTGGGAGAAGAGGCATTCCACCCCTCAAGATCATGCTCGATACTGGGAGCACAATTCAGAGGTGTCCAGGCAACTTTCCTTTTGTGGCCATACCTGTGCAAGCGCGACAACTCCAAACAACCTACAACAAGACACCAACAACAGACGCCATGGTCCTTGTTTTCACGTTTCTGTGGGAACAATATTAATGTAGTAAAACGGAAAACAACAAGAACTATTTCTCTTATCCCTGAGTCCCTTCAGGGCAGGGACTATGTTCTGTCATCTTCTATCCAGGAAGAGGCCCATTAAATAAGGATTATTGATTGAAAGTCATTCACTGATTTATGGAAAGTGTTTTACAGCTTGCAAATATAATATACGATGTATTTGCATAGTGTAAGACAGCCAGTGGCCTGTCATGTAAACAAAGTCAGAATATGCTCATGTAAATCTTCTGGCCCAAAAAACCCAACCCTCACTCCATCTCGACGCCCTCATTCTGGATCAAAACACCAAAACCCCTCTATCAAGGCTCAACCCAATAATCCTTTACTCTCAGTTTCCACCTGCATTCCCACATTTATATTCTACTCAAGACTTTTTGCTTTCAGGAGTCTAGAAGGATACAAGCACATAATAATTTATTTCAGTGATGGGCCATATTGTCAAATTCAAAGGGTTTCTGATACCTAAGGAGAGTCCCCAACAACTATAAGCCTTCGTCATGATAAATCTTATTGCTAAGATCCTTATACTCAACAAAAGATCACTGTTTTAGGCAAATGGCATATCTAGCAATAACTGGTTCATTTTTCTGTCATAATAAAACATGCAAGTCAGAGCCAAGACAAAAGAAAAATTCATGTGCCATATAAGTGAACCTTCTCAGGCTCCCTAGCCAGATGACCTCAGGTATGACTACTTCTTTTCTTCGCTCCTAGTGATGAGCCATACACTGCAGCACACAAACCCGTCTTACAGCCAGAACAAACGCATTTAGAATGTCGTATTTCAGGAATCAATGTGGCATGGCTGTCAATTCCAGCAAGTCAGGAAAGACAGGGGAAACAAGACCTAAAAGGCACTTAATGGCAAGGGTTCTGTAAGTCTGGCCAAGAAGAGTGTCCAGAGGGTAGTACGTAGTGAATTAAGCAAAGAGCATCAGAGGTCCAAGTAGAAGAACAGGCCATCTAATAGTTGATGTATGTGTCCAGTAAATGCTTTCTGAATATCTGTTACATACCAAGGATTGTATTGAGTATTAAGGACAAAGAGGTTATCAAGACATGGGCCTCACTAATAATGATTACGGTAAAGATAATGATAGGTATGTACAGAGTACAAAAGTGATACTAAGTTGTGAGTGATAAGGAAAATAACATCATCCAGTGAGAAACAAAACATTTTTAGAATAAGAGAAACCAGGATTCAAAGTCCACCTCTCCACTTACTAACTCAGTTCCCCGGATGCAAAGCAGAGATAATAGCAGCAACCAGAGGGGACTCTCCTTAGCTATCAGTAATTATATGATTGTTGTGAGGTCTAACTAAAGAATACTTACAAAGTGCCTAGTCCTTTGGCTGGTACATGTTAAAAGTAATTACTCACTTGTAGAGGGAAAGTCACAACAGGTTTCATGGGACAGGTGACACTCAAACTAAGTCCTATATAATAAGTGGGAGCCCAGATGGTGTGGGTCAGTGGTTGAGCATGGACCTATGAACCAGGAAGTCATGATTTGATCTCTGGTCAGGGCACATGCCTGGGTTGCGGGCTCAATCTCCTGCATGCAGGAGGCAGCTGACCAATAATTCTCTCTCATCACTGCTGTTTCTATCTCTCCTTCTCCCTCTCTGAAATCAATACAAATATGTTTTGTTTTGTTTTAAGAATAAGTTGGAATTCACCTGGTGGACAAGACAAGGACAGGCTCTCCAGACAAAGACACCAGCACATGCAAGGGCCCGGAGCCTGTGGTTCCAAGGGAGCAGAAGATGGCAGTTTCCATCTGAAGGCAAGAACAATGGGGGTGGGGGGGGGGAGCCACGTCTGGGTTAAGACAAGAAGAGGAAGAAGCACTTCCAGAAAGGACTGGGGTTAAACAACAGTGTCTTCCCTGAAGAACATGGTTCCACCAGGCACAAAGGACAGACAGGATGAAGTGGGACCTGAGGGGCTCCCTCTGAGAGCTGCCAAAAAGCAAGGGCTGCTGCAATAGAACCACCTTAGGGGAACACTTCCTCCCCTGACCCTAAGCAGCCACCAAACTGCCAACACTAACTCTGCCAGCAAGCCTGAGCAGCTCAGCGGTGAAGGGGACACAGGGCAGCGATGTATGCTGAGAATATAAACTGTACAGTTCAAAAGTATGAAAAACAGGCCTCAGCCAGTACAATTAATCCAAATCTACATAAGAATTGAGTGACAAATTCACTAGAGTTGATGTTTCAATGTGATAAAATATGTGACTTATTCTAGTTAATTCCAAAATAACAAAAAATAACAAAGAAAGCTTCCCATTATAACTCACAGAATAAATTATTAACTTATTTATTGTATAAACACACACGCACACCCCACCCCCAACACTTTTGCAAACAAAGCTACACCCGTCCCAAGAAACCGAACACCAGTGTTCTACCACTTGGGGTCTAAAGACCCCAAATTTCTAAATAATTTATGAACATTAAAACCTCAAAAGTCTTCTCAGACAATGATTCCTTTTTACATGTGCAGAAAATTTTAAATGAATGTGTTTGCCATTGGTAAGCAGAAAGAACGAAAGCTTCACTATTAGATCAAAGTTCAAATTCCTCACCTATCTGGTCTCAGCTTTCTCATATGCAAAGTAAATAGACGGTGTCTATTTACCTACATGGCAGAATTGTTATAAGGATAGGATACAATGTGTGTGAAGTCCCGAAACGTTGTAAGCTCTTAATGAATGGGGTTTTTTATTATTAAATAAACTCTGTCAAAGCCCAATGGATGGTAGCATCAGAAAACTCCTGTATTAGTCATACTCTCTCAATCTAATGCTCCAAATATTGTTCTACATGGGTTTTAAGATACAAACTGCCATCGAATTACGCATCTCTGCGTTAGAATACCGCCTTCTGGGGGCTTGCTCGATGCATGCAGCAGAGTTGTAGAGGGAATGGCTTGCTGGACCAGCCCGCAAGCAGCTTGTTATATGTTAAATTCTGAATGCTGCAGGCACTCAAATATCGCATTTATAACAATTTTATTTTTTAAATATGTAATGCCGAATATCATAATGCTGGATATCAAGGAGAACATTTTATTTAGCCTCGCCAAGGCCAGTCTCTCAAAATATTACTAATCTGTATCATACCTTAACAACTGATCATGAGGGAATAATATGTAAATGGTTAGGTTTTCAGAGAAAGGAGGCTTCTGTAACCACAGATTTATTTACTTGGTGAGTTTTCAAAGCCTTGCAATGCAACTATAAAAACAATGTGATTAAAATCGATAGAGCACATCATTTACTGATACTATTGCCCAAGAAAAGGCAATAAGCCCTAGGCATGTTATTACTAGATTACACAATTTCACTGACAGGTTCAAGATTTTTTTAAAGGCAACTGAGACTAAAGAGGATTTCTTTCTTGGAGCCAAGGGATTTTTCTCTTCAATTAAAAGGGAAATCATTGTGCTACTTTTCTTATGGTAAAGATGAGAAATATCCTCTGTAATTTGTAAAAATACTAATATTAAATTTTTATTTCCTAAAATAAAAATAGACTGATGATCCTGATTAAAACTGAAAGCTGCTTTTGTTTCACAATACTGTATCCAAACACATATCCATTTAACAAATACTAGAATAGTTCAGGGAATAGTGGTTGTAAGATTATTATCTCAGCAAAGTCCATGTAGAAGAATATGAAAGTCCAAAAATAGGAGTTTCTAAGCCTCTTCTGCAAAAATGATCAATGACTCTCTTTTTTTGTCTGTGATAAACTGAGAAACATTTTTAACGGTCTTCAAATTCAAAGAATGCTGTATTTCAAAGTATACTTTTTAATCAGATAACAAAAGTTAGCCATGTAGACATAAATTCATTTGACAAAAGTGACCGAATAAAACTGAACCTAAAATCAGCAAGACTTTTACCCTGGTCAGATCTTCCACTACACTACAAATAGAAAATCACAAAAGTTTTTTATTGCTTTATAGTAAAAATTCTGAAGTAGAAACATCTTTATGTAGCCTGGGAAAGCTAATGAAATCAACTGTAGTCTTATACTTACACTAGAAAGAAAAACTTGTGGACTAGAAAAGGTAAGATGATTTATTCACGAATCCCAATAGGAAATACTGGACCAGGCTCATAGAAATAGATAGTTCATGCAGGCGTTAGGCCTATATTTACTAGCTTTTAATAAGTGAACAGTAAAGTCTCTTCAGGAAGCTTAGTTGTGAAGACTTACCTCAGATGTCGATAATTTTTTAGAAAAAATTTACAGCCCAGCTGGCATGGCTCAGTGGTTGAGCATCAACCTATGTACCAGGAGGTCATGGTTCAATTCCCAGTCAGGGCACATGCCCGGATTGTGGGCTCAATCCCCAGTGTGGGGCGTGCAGGAGGCAGCCGATCAATGATTCTCTCTCATTATTGATGTTTCGATCTCTCTCCCTCTTCCTTTCTCTCTGAAATCAATAAAAAAATATTTTTAAATAAAATTTATGAAACATACTTTGTCATGAATATACTTACATATGTTATAGCTTTATGTTCGAAATAGCTAGCTACTGAAATAGAAAGCTTTATTAACTGAATAATGCAAGCAGTTTTCTTCAGATACTCCCTCTCCTTCGGGTTCCACATTCAACAATAACAAATCCATTCTACTTCCAAAACACTTCTCAAATTCATCCAATTTTCTCCATTCCAAACATCCACATCATTATCAACTCTTGCCTGAGTTACTCTGAGAACTTCCTAACTCTTCTTTAACTGGGCCCTTCCCTTCCAAACTGGTCACGCTGATTTGAAATCAGCCCTCTCATCCAAAGCATTCTCTGCATGCTAGTCAGGGTGCTCTTTCTAATATGCAAATCCGATCATCTTTTTCCCCCCAACAAAAATCACTTCAATGGTTCCCAAAATCACGAAGATTAAACAGAGTCCTTAAAATGACATACAGGAGTCTACTTGCTATGACCCCAGTTTACCTGTTCTGGCTTATCTCATACTACTTCCTTAACATAAAGTTTCCCAACATGCAGAACTTCTTTCATTTCCTACAACCCTATGCTTTCTCTAGGCCTTCCTACTCACACTCTCAGCCTGGAACACTCCCATTCTTCCCTTCACCATGGCAATTCTCACTCTTTCTGCAGATCTCAGATTAGATAGCATCTCTGAAATTTTCTTGATATCTTAGTCTTGCTTGAGTGTCTGTCTCCCCTGTGTGCACTATACTTGCTCAATCATACAGTGAATTGTAATTGGTCATGTACTTGTCTGTTTCTTCACTCAAAGTTACCAAAGGCAGGGATGGTATCTATTATGCTCTCTATTATTTACCCAGTGAGGGAGTGATAAAAATAAATGTGTTTTTTCGAGAGCATGTTCTTCTACCTTCAGTATAGAAAATGTGCAAAAGGCTAAACAAGAGTGGAGATGGAAAGACAAGAAAGTATTACAATAGCTTAAGCAAGACAGAAATGTGGCCTTAATTAGGAAAGCAGCATCAAGGATGGGGGAAAGAGCCAGATTTGGGATATATTTAGGAAGTAGAGGAATAAAATTTGGTAACTGATTGGCTATGACCATAGTGAGAGAAAAAGTCAAGAATACCTTACGCCCTAGTCCGTGGTCAGCAAACTGCATCTCGCGAGCCACATGCAGCTCTTTGGCCCCTTGAGTGTGGCTCTTCCACAAAATACCACGTGCGGGCGGGCACACACAGTGCAATTGAAACTTCATGGCCCATGCGCAGAAGTCGGTATTTTGTGGAAGAGCCACACTCAAGGGGCCAAAGAGCCGCATGTGGCTTGCGAGCAGCAGTTTGCCAAGCCGCAGTTTGCCGACCCCTGCAGCTGGTTTGGCTCAGTAGATAGAGCATCGGCCTGCGGACTGAAGGGTCCCAGATTCGATTCTGGTCAAGGGCATATGCCTGGGTTTTAGGCTCGATCCCCAGTAAGGGATGTGCAGGAGGCAGCTGATCAATGATTTTCTCTCATCATTGATGTTTCTATCTCTATCTCCCTGTCCCTTCCTCTCTGAAATCAATAAAAATATATTTTAAAAAATAAATAAATAAAAGAATATCTGAATACTGGTGGATTATGACCAAATCACTGAGCTAGTAAAGAGAGGAGGAAGGATAGATTTGGAGCAAGATAATCAGTTCAGTTTCAGACATGCTAAGTTAGTTTTGGCTTTAGAATACTGAAATAGAAATGTTTAAGAGACAGTGGATATGTAAATCCACAGAAAAGAGAAATCTAAGTTAGAAACACAGAAGAAGAAATTGAAGTCATGGGTATAGATGAGATCACATAGGAAGGACTTGTGGAATGAAAACTTAAGCAAGCCCAGGATAGAACTCTGAAAAACATCAGCTTCTAAAGCAGTGGTTCTCAACCTTCTGGCCCTTTAAATACAGTTCCTCATGTTGTGACCCAACCATAAAATTATTTTCGTTGCTACTTCATAACTGTAATGTTGCTACTGTTATGAATCGTAATGTAAATATCTGATATGCAGGATGGTCTTAGGCAACCCCTGTGAAAGGGTCATTCGACCCCCAAAGGGGTCGCGACCCACAAGTTGAGAACCGCTGTTCTAAAGGATAATCAGAAGAAGAGAGACCATTGAACCATGAAAAAGAGTATCCATAGAGGCATCAAGGAGGGTATAATGAAAAAAAGATTGGACAAAAGCCAAATAGCTCAACATTTTCAAGAAAGATGAAAGCTGAAAAGTTGTACTTAAAAATTAAGCTGTTGGGCCCTAGCTGGTTTGGCTTGGTGGATGGAGCGTTGGCCTGCAGACTTAGGGGTCCCAGGTTCGGTTCGGCACATGCCCCAGGTTGCGGGCTCGGTCCCCAATAGGTGGGTGCAAGAGGCAGCCGATCAATGATTCTCTCTCATCATTGATGTTTCTAGCTCTCTCCCTCTCCGTTCCTCTCTGAAATCAATAAAAATATATTTTAAAGAAATTAAGCTGTGGGGTATTATTGGCAAAAATAGCAACTATCGACCTCCAAAATTTTTTTCATTGATAAAAGCAAAGAAAAAGATGACAAAAATTATTAGAATGAACTTTACAGAGTTCTGAAGATTAACCACAATCTTGTAGCCACCCAGGAAGCATTTGTTTTAAATAAATAGTTGGATCTCAGTAAGAACAGTAAGCTTTGTAAAATTTTTAACTTCCCTTAGTCCCACCTCCCACTTCCATCTCTCTAATCGCGTTGAAATATAATAGCCCACATTCTTGGTACAGCTACTAGTCATGGAGGAGAGCAGAATGGAGCTGGAGCTCTTTCAAATCCTCATTCCCAAATATTAGTCATTTCTTAAACTTTCTGGTGATTCCCTGAGAGGCTCCACTTATAAGCCAGTCTGTACTTGACCTTATTCAGAGCTCACTTAATACAATAAATCTTTTTTTCAGGGGGCATTTATTGAAAATAATTGCAAGCAAGTGTTCTAACTTCATAGCTGCCCGAAGCAGTCATTAACACTTGGAACAACAGACTAACAAAATTCTTAAAAGGAAAGGATGGGAAATAAGATGTCCACAGGGGCTTTGAAATGCTCTAACATGTTCTTGACAATCTAGGAGGCCACACACATAAATAGACCTATACACGTACACAGGAAAGACTTGAGGAGCCCCTAAGCTTTCATCTCTGGCTGACCTTGAGGCTCTGCACAACAGAAAGCCAGGGCTAGTGCAGAGTTGTCAAAAAACCCTGCTTAATGTTGAAAGCATACCCCAACATGCACATAGAGCTCCTCAGCAAAGACTGGTGATTTATTAGTCACAGGCATTTAAGGAAACCTCTTCCAATCATTAGCTGACCACTAAGCTAAACAAGTAAAGAGTTTGGGAGCTACAGAAAACAAAGAACATAGACTTCACATAATTAGTTCAGAAAACTCACTAAACAAACAACAACTACAAGAACGAGCAACAACAAAAAATCCTGGGGAGGGAGAATACCTTCTTTCCAGAGTTGCCACATTATTTACATTATATCCAGTTTTTAACAAAAAAAAAATATGCAACATAAAAAAAGAAAGTATGGCCATATAGAAGAAAAAAGTACTCAACAGAAATTGGCTCTGATGAAGCCCAGATGTTGGACTTACTAGACAAAAACTTTAAGCTATTTTAAGTATGTTCAAAGACCTGAAGGAAAATATGTCTAAAAAATCTTTTTAAGTATGAGGATATCTCACCAAAGTAATATTATCATTAAAGATATGTAAAATATCAAGTAGATATTCTTGAATTGAAAGGTACAATAACTAAAATAAACATTCTTTTAGAGATACTTAATAGCAGATTTGAGCAGGCAGAAGAAAAATGTGGTAAACTTGAAGAGAGGCCAATGAGAATATCTAGTGTGAATAACAAAAGTAAAAAGAATCAATAAACATAGCTTCAAAAACCTATGGGGACACCATCAAATGTGCCAATTATATATAATGAAGTCTCAGAAGGAGATTCAGAAACAGAAAAAGAGACAAAGAATATTTGAAGAAATAATGTCCAATAGCTTCCAAATTGGATGAAAAACCATCTCCACATCCAAGAAGCTTAAAAAAAATAAAAAAAAACTCCAAGTACGATAAACTCAAGATCCACACCTAGACACATATTAGTCAAACTGTCAATAGACACAGAAACATCTTGAAAGCAACAACAGAAAGTTGATTCAACTTATTCAAGGGATGTCCAATAAAAATGACAGCTGAATTCTCATCAGAAACCATGTAATCTAGAAGAGAATGGGATGACATATTCAAAGTTCTGAAAGTAAAAAACAAAAACAAAAAACCTGTTAACCAAAATCCAGCAAAAATTATCCCTCAAAAATGAAGTGACTAGCCTGATACCAGTATTGCACTGATACCAAAACCAGTCAAAAACCTCTCTCTCTCTCTCTCTCTCTCTCTCTCTCTCTCTCTCTCACACACACACACACACACACACACACACAAACACACACACACAACAGATCAATATTTTTTATGAATGACTAGAAATGCAAAAATCTTCGAAAAACATTAGCAGCATATATTAGCAGCGTATTCTAGCAAAATACACCCTGTATTTAATATACCAACAAATAGAAAAGCTTAGACATAAATTTGAGAGTTATCTAATTTAATTAGATGCTATTGTTTCTATTGTCTTTTGCTCTCTATCTCCAAACTTCAATAGACTTTTGGTATCTTCTACTGATTCCAATGGTTAAGGTGCAAAACTAATATGACAGATAGTTTTCATCTCACATGCTAGTTACAGCTAGTTAGCAATGACCTGGCTCAGTATGTTGAAGAGGATGTGCGATCCTCTCAGGGAGAAAGAATGCTGTGATTGATTAGGGATGTCTACCACAGGCATTGACAGCGGTAACTTGCAGCATGCACGGTGTCTCTTTGCTGAGCCTGGCTGTAAAATACACATGGATTAAGAATCTTTTCAAAAGACTCTTGGAAAATTGCAACAAAATATGGATATAATGCACACATTTTTAACTACACCATTAACAATGCATCAGATTTTGTTCCAACTGCTGTGGAAGTTATTGTAATAATATGCAAATATTTTACATTCATAGAAAAATGAAGAAAATAAAATCATTTTGTGATTTTATCAGAATGTAATAAAGACCAATTTTGTCATGTTTTTACACAAGATTTCTGAGACTGATGTCTGCTCGTGAAAGAACACTAATAATGTTTCAAATACTATGAGCCTATATTTTATCAGCTGAAACTGTCCCCATTAATAAGACATCTTTCAAAGATCCTAACTCTCAACTTTGGGGATGATTTTTGCACATTAACACCATTTTCCCATTATGTTATTTCCAGAATATAACAAGAGAAATTATAATTTTAATATTTGCATATTTGAATTATTTAAAAGGAAAAGAATATTCATCTATCTAGGCCAGCCGTGGGCAAACTACGGCCCGCGGGCCGGATTCGGCCCGTTTGAAATTAATAAAACTAAAAAAAAAAAAAAAAGACCGTACCCTTTTATGTAATGATGTTTACTTTGAATTTATATTAGTTCACACAAACACTCCATCCATGCTTTTGTTCCGGCCCTCCGGTCCAGTTTAAGAACCCATTGTGGCCCTCGAGTCAAAAAGTTTGCCCACCCCTGATCTAGGCAAACGAAAAACTGCATAAAGAAATATATGTATATGTCTATTGTTCTAGGCAAAAGAAAAATTGCAGACGGAAATTTCCAAGGTGGGCAAGAAACAGTTAAATACCAAACACCAGTAAAGCAGGAAGTAGGCAGCAGGACTGCCAGGAGTCCAAGGATTGGTGGTGCAGGAGAACCAACCACAGTGGAGATCCTATGAGGCAAGGGTCGGCCATGCACACCCACCTGGACGTGGAGTTTTTCTTACCATCATATCAGTCCTCTCATTAACAAAGCCTGGCACATACAAAGAACTTAATAACTGTCCGTGAAAGGAAAGACAAAAGCATGAAAAGTGAAAGGGACGGAAGGCAGAAGTTCACACAACAAGCTGTGGCTCCATAATAACTACCATACGGTGACTATAAAGCAGAGCTGAGGAAGCTGATGGAAATAAATAAGGTCTGCACTACAAATGGAGATGGCCGGGGAATCAGCCTGCAGTTGCTAAGGGATGGATGTGCTAAGGTCCTAGCAAAGGAGCAGCTCTGCCCAAGACAGTGGCTCCTGGTACATCCAGAAACAAGTGTTTGTCTCTCCCAGGTCCTTGTGCACTGACTCTAAATATTGTAAAGACAACTATATACCCAGGAAGAATAATGATCCTTTGAGATGTTTAACCTTGATATGCAAAATGGAGTTTTATTTATTACACGGTCTCTCTGATCTACAACCCTGAATTAATACTTAGTAAGAGGAAGGGAGGAAGGACAGAATATCTGCTGGGCAGCTGATGCTATTTGTCCAGGCATGTTGGGTGAAATACACCAGCAAAGCAAGATAACTCCAAATGTTATCTAGCATAGAAGCTTTTAAAACGAGGGGGAATTCAACATGTAGACCTAAAGATTGTCGATCTCCTGAAAATGTATGCAAAAATGTGTGTATGTGCATTTTTCCAAAAAGAGAGTCCAGTACTTTCTTAAGAGTGCCAAAAAGGTCCACAATCTACTATACCCGTCCCCAAATATTAAGAACCACGCTGCAGTGATTTACAAACTGCAGATCATCTGTGGGGCACAATTTTTTCAAATTTAATAGAACAGGAAATATAAGAATATTAACACTTGTCATCAAGGTTTCATTTCTTTAAATTTGCTTCAGGTGTGCGTGTGCGTGTGCGTGTGCGTGTGCGTGTGCGTGCGTGTGTGTGTGTGTGTGTGTGTGTGTAGGTAAATTTTTTCATACTGAGATCTGGGTCAAGATGTTTGAGAACCACTGCTCTAAGGCATCATAAATGACTATATACAACTTTGTAACATTAAATCATCATCCATTGAAAACCATTAGATGACTCGTGGTTCCAGTGGGCATTCTACTGTTTTGAGTGACATATGATCCACCAAAATGAATTTGCTATTAGAGAACTGCAGTCTGCAATACTCAGAAATGAAAGTATCTATAGATATAAAAGGCTAACATGCAAAGTGTCCCCTTGGGAGTTCAACCAAGAGATGGGGGGTTAGATCGCTCGCTATGATGTGCTCTGACCACCAGGGGATGGCACAGAACAAAGGAAGGCCCCGGCCGGCAGCCAGAAGGCCCCAATCAGCCCTGATTGCAGGCCAGGCCTAGGGACCCTACCCATGCACAAATTTTGTGCACCAGGCCTCTAGTATCTCTATAAGGTCTTTTTGATCTTAAGGAAACCAAGGACGATGAAGAGGTTCCTTTGACAGGACCCTGCACACTGGGTGTCTCAGAGAATATGTAAAAATGTAAACTCCTGAATAAAATGTTCAGAAATGAGGAGAGCAAATATTTCCCTGGAATGATAGAATGCCTCAAGCATCATAGAAAGATATCAGGAAAGGGGAGAGTGTGGAAACTCATCCCTATACCTAGTACAGCAATGAGTCTTAGAAAAATATTATTTCCTTTACACAAAAGAGTCAGAAGGGTATGGTAAATTTCCATGACTGCTTGAGTGTGGGGTGTCACTTTAGTCCTAATGACCGGTGTCTGTCCTCTATTCTCGTCTAGACCTCAGTACAAGAAACATAAATAGTCCAATGGCCCGGGCATTGAATTAGTGATCTTATTGTCTAAAATGTCACTAAAGCACTTTACAGATTTGAGCTGTTCCAATCAGTGCAAAAATTTCAAAAATATCATTAAACTCTGCCCAGCCAGGCCACTTCCCCTTCCTCACCTACAAATGACTAGAAGTTGTCTCCTCAGGCAGATTCTGGCTTGGGGTCCAGTGTATCTGAGATCAACAGTGAAGCACCATCCTGAGATCCCCGTGCCTCTTCCCTGCTTACTCCCAGAATGTCAGGGGGCAAGGCTTACATCTCTCATCAGGAGAGAACTTCCTCTCTAGAGAAACACTCTCTCTCTCTCTCACTCTCTCTCTCTCTCACTCTCTCTCTCTCTCTCCTCTCTCTCTCCTCTCTCTCATCCTTCATCTCTCTCCCTCTCCCTCTCTCTCTCTCCCTTCCCTCTCCCTATCTCTGCACAGATACTGACACATAGGAATTCCTCCTCTAACCACTAGAGCCCCCAGAAAAAGAGCTTAGGTGCTCACCAGGTCACCTTCACTAGTTGACACAAAGCTTGGGATGCGACTTTAATATCTCCTTCTTAAATAGGAAAAAATAAGCAAGGTTAGCTAGATATTTTATGAAAGTCTCAGAAGCAAAAGAGAACAAGAAAAATAGGGGAAAGGAACTCAAAGAAAAAAGAGAGAAGGCCGGGAGCAGAATTATACCATATATGTAAAAATATTCTCTAAAAGTTGAAAGATAACATATTCATGAAATGAGAAGCTACAACAAAAGAACATTCAGAAACCAGAGGGAGCCCTTAACATCTGAAAATAAAAATTAAATTAAATTAAGGACTTGGAAGATAAATTTGGGAAGTGTCTTAGAAAATAGACCAAAATGACAAAAAGATGGAAAATGGGAGTGAATAGATAAGAAAATAAAGGATGAATCCAGGAGGTCCAATTTGAATAACAAGGGTTCAAGCAGGAAAGAATACAGAAAATTGAAAGAGAAGGAATTATCAAAGAAATAATAAAAATAAACCTTCCCAGGAGTAAAGAACATATATTTTCAAATTGAAAGAGCCCACAGATTTCACAGCAAATTAATGAAAAATGATCCAATTCAATAATCATAAAATTTCAGAACAAAGAGAAGAAAGGCTGGGGAAACTTCATAATGTGGGACTGATGGGCTGACGCCACCTGAGCCCACCGATCATTATTAGCCCGGCTGCAAGCGGGACAACCAGACAATGTACGTCTCATGATGTGATGTGACACTCGTGAAGTGATACAATGGGAATTACACAGCACCCCTTGTGAAGTATTATTGTTGAACAACTGAACTAGAATTTAGTCCAGCATCAATCTAAACACTAGTGATGTTTTACTTCAATTGTCATATTTTTAGTACTAAATATTCATTTAGTTCTTCTTTGTATCTTCTATATCTATGCTGAGGTGTTCTATTAAGAAAAATATTAAGGATGAGTCTTATCATTTTAGTAGTCATCCGTATAATTTTATAGATTACCTTGTTGCCACTAACTTTTAAAAAAAAAAAAGCCAATTGCAGGAAGTTTTCTGGGAAAAAAGAAGAGCTCAGGAACACGGGTAATTTCCCATGAATTTTGTAGAGTGACCCAAACTTAGCAGACATGTCCTGCACTAGTGTCTGGTGTTTAACAAATGCTGAATGAATGAATGAATGAATGAACGAACGAACGAACATGTCTCTACAGACTTTGAAAGAGGAGAATGTCTACTCCTTTTTAGAGGTGCTAAGGAGGGGAAGAAATCTAGAGCTATAACCTCCTAACAGAAGAGGCCCTAAAACTCAGGAGTCAGGAGCTGTTTCAGGTGGTATAAGTATGGGACAATGAACCACTGCTGTCTGGCCAACTGCCCATTCTGACGATAGGAAGGTGTATAAAAGCTAAGAAGAATGTTTCCATTCATACTGATGATGAGCTGGGATGAGAAGAGTTGTCCAGAATCTGTTCTCCCTTGGTGTTGAGACATATCTAAACACAGCACCTCTGGCCAGGTTTGTACTATGAATGCCTTGGGAAGTTTACAGAAAAGGCATTTGTATATTGCTATCAAGTCCTGACCTCCAGGGGTTTGTTGGCAATCTTTGGACAGAAGGTGATAGATCTCTCCAGTCCTGGTCTGATGAGGCCACGAGTAATCATTTGGGAGACAGTGGATCAATGAATAAGGTGAAGGAGTAAGACAGCTGACAACATGGAAACTAAAAACTGACCTAGAGACTCACCGAAACAAACTCTCAGCAAAAACGGGTTACATCCTGCACACAGGCAAAACCTTTTCACCTTTAACCTAAAGCAGTGGAGCATCCATAAAACGTCAATATCAATAAGGATATACTGCCCTAGTGTTTGCAACAGGACAGCACAATATCTGAAGAATCTATCGCAAAGGCTTCTTTATGTTAAAGAATGACCCCCAGCCCAGCCAGTTTGGCTCAGTGGTTAAAAGTCAACCAAAGGGTCTTGGGTGTGATTCCCGGTCAATGGCACATACCTGGATTGCAGGATTGATCCCTCCCCCTGGCTGAGGCCTGAGTGGGAGGCAACCAATTGATGCGTCTCTCTCACATCAATGTTTCTCTCTCTCTCCCCCCCCCCATTTCCCTCCCCTCTACTCTCTCTAAAAAAAATCAGTGGAAAAAATATCCTCAGGTGAGAATTAAAAAATAAAGAAAGAATGCCCCCTAGAAACTCATGTAGTAATTACTTGGTATTAGCATACTCATGTGATTTATTTGTCATTTAACTAACAGGAATATGTGTAAGGAACTCAGGGAGGTTACTGTATCCCCTTAATAGCTATCTCATAACTAATGTAATACACAAACAGAGACTAATATAAATTTTTAGCTTCTATGGGTTAATAAAGAATATTTTATCTACCATCCTTCCATGAGCCACAAATAAAGAAAAGATTATATGGTTAATTTAGGTTCTAAACATTTTACAGTGGAAAAGAGAAGAAGCAATTAAGGCCCCCTAAAGAATTCAGTCCAGTTTTATACCTTTAAGATATGAATTGGATGAAATTATATCAATTATTTGAGAAATGTGTACATTTTTCAATGAGAATATTATTTTTAAACTGACCTAATTTACTAATGAAAGAACAAGAGGCTTTTCATCTCTCCTCTTCCTTAGAGGGTTTTTTTTTAATTTATTAAATAGTTCTGTTTCTTGACTCAGGAGTATAATACAGTTTTATATTTCCTGCTTTATCTGCTGAAGCAAGATAACTCAGCAGCTATTGTCCACATATATTTTCATTTCACCCAGACCATAGTTTTATACAAAGTAAATTTTCTAAATTCAGAGAATTTAACACCTATTCCTAATGAGAAACTCTTCAGGTGATGCCATGAAAGAAATTCTGCTCAAGTACACTAGGAACAACTACTAAAGAGCTCTTTCCACCAACCCCGGTGCATTAAGTATGCTCTATGCATCTCTCTCTATCATTGTATATTTTGAAATAAAAGCATATATATAAAATGATAGTTCTAAGTCAGTTGCTATTTTACTTTTCATTTGTTTCAGGCATTTTACAACTTAAGCCTGGGATATTAGAAGCCCCTCCAGAAGACTTAAATAGTATCAAAATACTGCTTTCAATTTAAAGGGCAAAATATCTGGAAAATTAAGGTCACAATGTTAGAGAACCTAATGGAGTATGGATTTCTGCTTGAAGTACTACAACCAGAAACCTCAGCAATCTTAAATCTGTCTCTCCTGGATATAATAAGTTTTAAAGCTTTGAATGAATTTTCAGAATACGTTTCACATCCCTCATAGCTTCACAAAAGGATGTAGCAGAGAAGCAAAGAGAATGGGCTCTATAATAATGGAATTTTTATGCAGTACCAACAAGTTACAGAGGCTTTAAAACAAAAGATGAATATGATCATTCTTATGGGAGGAAAAATAACAAGCATTAGAAGGTTTCTTTGTAAGAATTTCTTCTCAGGTACAAAGTACTTTTCAAAAGATCAAGAAATAGTAGATTCTTTGATCCAAGATACCATAAATGCTATATATCCATGATTAAAGCAACTGTTAGTATTTTTTTAATGTAAGGATTTCATTTCAGTATTTCCATAGCTTATTTAGCTAGTTCCATATTCCATAATAAAACCGAAGCCATTTTTTTTCAGAAGGGGCACTAACCAGGAAACACTGAAAGACCAGATCACATGACGCATGTACAACATTTGAAATAGGGAAACAACGAAAAGCACATTTCAAATAATTTGCTTTTAAAATGTTCATCTGAAAAATGGTTCCCTGCCAGAGGTAATTTGCCTCCCGGGGACACTTGGCAATGTCTGGGGACATTTTTAATGGTCACACCTGGGAGGGTACACTGGCACCTAGGGGGCAGAAGCCAAAGATGCTGCTGTGAAACATCTGCAACACGTGGGACAACCCGCAGTAGAGACTATCCGGCCCAGATGTCGGTGGTGCCAAGGCCGAGAAACCTGATCTAAAACAACACCGAGCAAACAATCAAATGTGCTTGAACAATGAACACATGCTTGAAAATGAATGAATAAATACTAATAAACAAAAATATTGTTTCTACTTTTTATAGCTTCTTATTACCTCCATCAATTTGATGCTGCCTAATGCAGACTCTATTTCTGCTCTCAAGATCTCTATCTACTCATTCATCAGATTCCCTTATGGTACCAAATATGATCAGATGAAAATCACATGTTCATCACGTACCTTGCCCTGTGCTACGGTGCCATGGAATCCAAAAGAGGGGCCTCTACTGACCATTTAATTGTCCCTCAAATTAGCAGATGAAAATATTTTCTAATGTCTTCAGTGATTGAGAGCTCAAAAAAATATTTTTTAAATCATGGAAATTAAAATTCTTATTTTATTTGGCTACATTTGTTGATAAAGCAAGGTGTTTCAAATTTATATCAAGACTAAATAGCTAAAACAAATAGTCTTTTGAAAATACTCATCATGTAAACAATGTAAATGGAGAAGGTTAAAAAAAGTGGTAATTCACAATTTCCAGTTTAAAACAACTTTAAAGAAATTTTAAACCTCTAGTGTCCCGTTTAATGCAAAAGCTGCCTTCAGAGAAATCAGATTTTTGTTTTTTAATCCTTATTTATATGTATCCTTACATGGCACCTAGAGATTGATTTTTATTAATATCTAGAAGGATGATTGTCTCTAAAAGGAAAAATTATGGATAAATTCTACATTTTCCCTATAACTTTTTAAAAATTTTTACTGCATACATAATAATTTTGTAAGAAAAGTAAATGATATATTTTTAAAACAGCCTCTAAAAATTCACATATATGCATTAATATATGTAGAATCATATATTATTCCAGGGTTAAATTTTAAGAACAATAGAGCTAATCATAAAGACATGTAATTCCTGAATGATTTATCTTTAAAAAACCTACCACTTTACATAAGGGGGAAAAGTGAATATAATTTTAAAAGACTTATAAAGAAATGTTTCTAGCCAAAACAATGTTAAATGAATTACAAATACTATATCAATTATAAGTATTTACACATTATTCTACAACTATACTTTGTTTTATTTGTCCTTGGAGACAGATGTTTCTATGAGAAATATATCATTGTTCTGAACATGTAAATATTACCTGAACTGATGTGATTCTAATTTTTAAAAAAAAAACAACACCCTGTACATTACATGAACAAAAGCTCTGACCTAGTCCTACATTCATACCTTGAAGAACAACCTAAAAGCTGTTCAAATGTTTATTCAGACAGCAATGAAGGGCACAACTTCTCAAAGGGAAACTGGGTTTTAATAAAAACTTATAAACAATCAAAGATTTAGGTCCAAATGAATCAGTGAAATTCTATGTGGGATTCTTCCAAACTTATCTACAGCCACATGCACTTGGAGAAACCAGAACAATGAAAACAAGTACATTATTTAGACAAGCCTATTTCTCCCTGCAGAGTATCAATGACCACAGAGGGTGTTGATTTGTTCTTTTCATTCTTTTTTAAAGCTAAATGAGCATGCAAACCTTCAAAAGAGAGGCAAAAATGAAAATGACAGCACCATTTACGAATCTAAAATAATCTCTGTAAATCAGTGTCGCGGAAATGCACAAAAAGACATATAAACATACAAGCAAGTACTATTGCTTTGTAAGAAAATCTGAATTCAAGATTGCTAACATTACAAAGGATTTCGGTGTATATCAGTCTTTTGATGTATTTATTAGAGGTCACTAACTATTTTTTAAGGGTGATCTAGCAACCAACAATTAACTTATAAATTCCTTCCCAAAATGTTTATTTGGAGTCAGCCATATGCAAGGGGCTGTGTTAGGCACAGCAAGAGAAGCAAAGACAGTCATCACAGATTTTGAACTCAAGAAGCATACAATTCCAGTTGGGAAGATAAGACATGCCTAGAAGTAATTTTTTAAAAAAAGAGCAGAGAAGTGCCTAAGGAGCAATAAAAATAAAATGCCATAAGAAGTCAGAAGAAAAGGAGTGACTTCCAGCTGGGGTGGCCAGGGAAGACATTGAGATTAGATGGTAACATTGGAGATGGACCTAGAAATATACATGGGATTTAGACAGTCTGAGAAAGAGGCAAACAGACTGTAGGGAGAGAGAAACAATGTAAGTGAAGGTGGACACACGAGAGAGCATCCATGCTCATTCAGAAATTCTGCTGGCTAGCAGAAAGAGGAGGCATGAAAGATGCAGCAGGCTATTGAGGCTAGGACCAGCTGCAGAGGGCTTGGCCACGAGGCTGAGAAGTCTGGACTTTATCGGGTACTTGGGGAGCTGGTGAAGATTTCTGAACAGGAAAAAGCAGGAGTAAAGTTGTGGTTTAGAAAGATCAATCTAGCAGTAATTGAAGTAACTGAACATCAATCAAATGCAGATGATGCAGCACAGTGAGTATAATGTAAGCCTGCAGGAATTCAGGAATTCATTTATAAAAATGTAATTTATACACATCTTTTCAGTAACACTGCTCTATAAACGGTCTTGCTCATATACTAGTACCTAATTATATAAGCATTTCAAAAGGTCATAAGCACTATAAAATGATATCACAAAACCTCTTGCCTCTGCCTGGAAAGCCTTCCACCCCCTTTCCCTTCCGGTAAACTCCTTATCCTGTAGGTCTCAGTTTAAATGTCACTTCCTCAGAAAGGCCTTTTTTAATCACTTATCCAAATTAGGTCTCCCTGCTTGTACTCTTTCAAAGGAACTTGTACTTTTTCTTCATAGCACTTATCACAATTTACTAGTATAATTATGTATTTTGGTCAGTAATTGATTAAAGTCTATCTCTACCACTAGATTGTGAGAGGAAGGATAATACTATTTTTGCTCCTCATCATATTCTAATAGTACAACACATAGTAGGCACTTAACATATACCTGTTCTATGAAGAACGAATGAAGAAGAGAGGAACAGAGTTTAATGTCACCAATGTAATGTCCCCAGATACTTTCTTTCAAAGAGGACATTTTTTAAAATATATTTTTATTGATTTTTTACAGAGAGGAAGGGAGAGGGATAGAGAGTTAGAAACATCGATGAGAGAGAAACATCGATCAGCTGCCTCCTGCACACCCCCTACTGGGGATGTGCCCACAACTAAGGTACATGCCCTTGACCGGAATCGAACCTGGGACCCCTCAGTCCGCAGGCCGACGCTCTATCCACTGAGCCAAACCAGTCAGGGCAAAGAGGACATTTTTTAAATCTTAAATTTCAACTTAGGGCCAAATTTCTACCTTTTAAAATCAGGAAAAAAGCATGTACTTCCCAAACGAAAACCTTAAACCAAATATTCAACCCAAAATATATCTTCCTACTTCTCGTATTTGTACAGAAATGTAACTAGTAAGCGAACTGGAAGAGGGAGTGGGATAAGCATTGTAAGTCAGATGTAAAGAATACACTTGTGATTCCTTGCATATCATGTCAGAACATCAATAAAATCTTCAATATTCAACATGAAAGAATTCATATTAACCCAAATCAGCACTGGAATAGACAAAACCCTCAAAGAAAGATTGCTAAGCTTCTTCACAAGTAATTCATTTCCAAATAATAAATATGCGTCTTTCAACCACCTGCTACCTGTACTCAGTGCCACAAGCTTGGTACAGTGTTTGCTTCATATAATAGTAAACATATGGGAGATTAGCGATGCAATCAACAGAGATCTAGAGAAGTCCAAAGGAGTTCAACAAGTGGCATTCGGCTCCGTATTCTGACATGCAGCCCTTTGTAAATTTTTAATTTACAGAAATCACCCAGTTCATTCCTCTACTTGTAAACTAGGAAGGCCTAACCAACTGTTGGTAGGAAACTAGAGAAGCTGTTTTAACCCTGGAAATGTTGAGCTAATTTGGTACAATGGAATAGCAACAAAAGGGAAAATATGATTTCCATCATTCATTTTGGGGTGCCTGTGCAACTACATTTTACACACCATATGCACTATGTAAACTTAACATGAAAAGACAAAAGGATCAGCATAGATATAAGGGAACACCTGCATTCCTAAAAATCACATTGCTATGTAAAAACCGCAGAACAGAAAACGGGACTTACAGGGAATATGTAGTTCGAGACTCAACACTCAAAACTTTGTCAGTGACGCACAGCAAAACGGACTCTATGGATATTTAGCATCAAACAGCTAATGCCAACTGGATACTGCAATCATTTCCCATTGCTCAAATGTCTTGAGTTGAGTAGAATCAAAAAATTCTGAAGAGCTCTGGCTGCATGGCTCAGTTGGTTGGAGCATTGTCCCATACATCAAAAAAGGTTGTGTGTTCGAATCCCGTCAGGGTACATACCTAGATTAAGGGTCTGAACCCCAGTCAGGGTGCATAGAAAGGCAACCAATCAATATTCCTCTCACATCAATGTCTGTCTGTCTGTCTGTCTCTTTCTCCTTCTCATCCTTTCTCTCTCAAAATCAATGGAAACATTGATTTTTAAAAATGGATTTAAAAAAAAAAAAAGATTCTGAAGAATCACAGACTCTGTAATAGAAAAAAAGTCACAATTTCAAAATAGATTTGTATAAGCCATATGGCCAATCTCCAGAAAAGGCTGAGGTTTGCTTGGCTCCAGGAAAGTGCACTCTTCTTCATAAAATCATAGTGACAATGGGTGGGGGTAAGGGGGAGAGATCAACC
Source organism: Myotis daubentonii (assembly GCF_963259705.1). NCBI lineage: Eukaryota > Metazoa > Chordata > Mammalia > Chiroptera > Vespertilionidae > Myotis > Myotis daubentonii. Next base: position 48,051,388 of record NC_081848.1, read on the forward strand.
AAAGGATTTGTATGCATGCATATAACCATAACCAAAGGACACAGATACCCGGGGGGTGGGGGCATGAGCGGAGGGGGGGGAATTGGGGGGGGGGGGTAAGAACACATAAGTAATACCTTAATCAATAAAGAAAGAAAAAAATCATAGTGACAAAACTAAACACCAGTGGTAAATACAGCATTTGATCAAGTCTAGTTTTTGCTCAGGAATGCCGCATCTTCTTTTCCTATTGTCATCAGTATGATCATTAGAGCACCTTTGCCCATTTTCCCTAGGCCTTCAGCAGACATCATCATGATAACCAAAGCCCAAAGCCAACAGATAGGTGTAGCCAAATTAATACCCTTAGCAATGGCACTGTTCTTACCACGGGTGCTCGTTTCTAGGTTGGTATCACAACAACAGTCATGTAGTGAAAATGGTAATTGTGAACACATCCCATTTCATCTGGTTTTGATTAGAAAACCCAACCTCTAAGAGGAATGTCTGAGCTTCTATTTATAGCATTTTAAAGCATAAGCTGTTCCAAGGCTTACAAGCATCAAGAGCACCCAGTTCTGTGCTTCATGCAAAGTGGGAGTTTACTTAACTTCTGTTGAATAAACATTAGTAAAACTTGGTTAATTAGTTTTGCTATTTACCCAAAATAATTTTATTCCCTAAATATTAAATTTCATTTTCAAATGCAACATAGTCATCAGCACCACCAATCAAAGATTATTTTTGTTTGTTTTTAATTATGTAAAATTAAAAGATGATTGCTTAATAAAAGTGGGAAGAGTCCAGGGGGGATAAAATGAAAACAAAAGTCCACAGCATCTCCATTCTTCACCTCAGAGACAACTACTTTCAACAGTTCTTGTGTAACATTCTAGAAATTTTCTGTGCATTTATATAAGAACTAGTAGCCCTGCGCACGAATCCATGCGCCAGTAGCTCACTGCCGTCCTTCTGTAGCTCTCTGCCCACTGCCCTGCCCTCCTGTAGCTCCCCCTAGCCTCCATCATAGCTTGCTGCCCTGCTCTCCTATAGCTCCCCCCGACCCCCCTCATAGCTTGCTGCCCTGCCCTCCTGTAGCTCCCCCCGACCCCCCTCATAGCTTGCTGCCCTGCCCTCCTGTAGCTCCCCCCGACACCCCCTCATAGCTTGCTGCCCTGCCCTCCTGTAGCTCCCCCCGACCCCCCTCATAGCTTGCTGCCCTGCCCTCCTGTAGCTCCCCCCGACACCCCCTCATAGCTTGCTGCCCTGCTCTCCTATAGCTCCCCCCGACCCCCCTCATAGCTTGCTGCCCTGCCCTCCTGTAGCTCCCCCCGACACCCCCTCATAGCTTGCTGCCCTGCCCTCCTGTAGCTCCCCCCGACACCCCCTCATAGCTTGCTGCCCTGCCCTCCTGTAGCTCCCCCCGACACCCCCTCATAGCTTGCTGCCCTGCCCTCCTATAGCTCCCCCCGACACCCCCTCATAGCTTGCTGCCCTGCCCTCCTGTAGCTCCCCCCGACACCCCCTCATAGCTTGCTGCCCTGCCCTCCTATAGCTCCCCCCGACACCCCCTCATAGCTTGCTGCCCTGCCCTCTCCTGTAGCTCTCTGCAGCCCACTTGTACCTCGCTGGTCCACCCTCCTGCTGATCCCTGATCTGGCCATGATGGGCTTGGTCGTTATGCCTCGGGGTGTAATGGTTAATTAGCATATTCCTCTCTTATTATATAGGATAATGTGTATTATTTTCAGTAAATAAGATAATATTATATCTATTTTCATGGGACTTGCTTATTCCTCTAAATTCTATAGTGTGGCCATTTTTCCATTATCAGTACATATATTTATACATCTTTTGCTTGAATTGCTATATAATATTCAAAGGTAAAAAAGCACCTTAAATTATTTAACAAACTAATATCAATAGTCAAATAAATCATTTCCAAATTGTTTCTATTATAAGCAATGATATAAACAACATACTTTTACATATATCTCTGTATCCTAAGATAAATCTATTTTAGAATATATTCTTAGAAGTACCACTGCAGAAATAACATTGACAATTTTTTTTTGACAATTTTGATGAATGCCAAATTGCTCTCCAGAAAGGATATGAGAATGCCTACTTCACCACACCCTTTCCATCATTAGATATTTTCAAACTCATCTTTGTCAAGTTGATAAAAGAAAAATGACATATTTTAATTTCCACCTTTTTAATTATAAGTGAGACTAAGTATTTTTCAAAATTTTATTATTTTATTTTTCTATAAAATATTTGTTCATATCAATTATCCCGATCCTTCTATCAAATATATTGCAATTATTCTTTCCCACTTGAGTATTTGTTCATTGATTCTTATCATGGTGATTTTATCATGCAAAAGCTTTTACTTTTTATGAAGTAAAATTTTTAATATTTTCCCTTATGGTCTCTGGGTTTAAAGTTATGCTTAGAAAGACCTTCTCTGTCCTGAGATTATAAAACTCTCCGCTCACATTTTCTCCTTAAAATAAAATGTAGTTTTTATTGAATGCTTACTCGGGGCCAGGAACTATTCTGAGTACTTCACATACATTATGGCAGTTAATCCTCACAGCAACCTTAGAAGCTGGGTAGTGTCACTATCTTCATGACACAGATTAAGATTCTGTGACTACGGCTGAGGTTTAAAATCTGAGGTTGCACAACTGGCTGGTATATAGCAGTGTCAAGATTTCAACTCGGACCAACAAATTCATCAACGTTAGGCCATATCTGACCCTTTCCACTTATATTTAACTTTACCTCTTCTGTCTTCCTCACCTTATATTTGTTACATAATTTCTGTTTTCACTATTAATTGTACAGCCTTTACATTTTCTTGTTTTCATAACACTCACAGTCCTTTACATTTGATTTAGTTCTATATTTAAATGAATTCCATATGCTCTGACAATCCTTTCACTTATCTGCTTCTCCCAAGTTCTTTTTCCTTATTTATCATTTAGACAACTAATTTCATAATGAGGTAATTTTTCAGGAACTAGATCCTTGAATGTTTGAGAACATTGTTTGATACCTTCATAAGTAAGCCATAGTGTGACTAGATATCAATTCTATCCACATACACCCACCAAAGCTCTATGGACGCTGCTCCACAGCCTCCTGGCTTTGACCGTGACCATGATGGCTGAGGCCAGACTGATTTTCTCCCTTTTGGATGACGTGTTTTCTGCCTAAAGGTCTGAATAGGCTCTTTTCTTAATCTTGAAGCACATTAACTTTACTCTAATATGTCTGCCTGTTATTGGTCATCCTACTTCAGTTTTTCCTAGAACTGTGTGTCCTTTTGATTTATAGATTATGCATTTCCTTAATTTCTGAAGAATTTTTTCTCCATTATATATCTAAAATTTTTCTATCCATTTGTTCTGCTCTCTTTATCAGGCATGCCAATTATGCATATGTTGGGTCTTCTGCCTGTCTTTTTTCCTATATTATACTGAAACTTTTAGTTGCAAGCCTATAATGATGTCTCACTTGAACTAGCTTAGATAAAAACAATGTATTGGAAGGACACTGGAGCAGCTCATACAGTTCTGGGAAATGCATAAAGAGCAGCTGGGCAATTCCACTTCTGAGTTTTTATTTGAAGAAATCCAAAACACTATTTTGAAAGCTCCATGAATCCATATGTTCATTGCAGTACCATTTATAATAGCCAACATGTGGAAGCACCCTGAGTGTCTATCAATAGACCAGTGGATAAAGAAGGTGTGGTACATATATAAAGTGGAATATTACTCAGCCATAAAAAACATGGAAATTTTGCCATTTCCAACATGGACAGACCTAGAAGGTATTATGCTAAGTGAAATAAGTCAGACAAAGACAAATACCATATGATTTCACTTATATGTGGAATCTAAAACAGAAAATAAACAAAACTGAAACAAACTCATAGATACAGAGAACAAATTGATGGTCACTAGATAGGAAGGAGCTGGGAAGTTAGGTAAAAAAGGCGAAAGTGATTAAAAACTATAAATTGCCAGCTATAATAATCGTCACAGGAATGTAAAGTACAGCAAAGGGAATATAATCAATAATATTGTAATAACTATGTATGGTGCCCTATGGTTACTAGACTTATTTGAGTGATCACCTCATAAGGTATACAAATGTCTAATCATTATGTTGTATACTTCAAACTAATACAATATTGTATGTCAAAAAGGGGGAGGAGCAGCTGGGCCTCAGGGATAACTAGAATCACAAACTTGACCACTACCATCTGGCCTGTTTGTATCAACCAGGTTGTTTCTCTCATCTTTTATTTCTGCTTCTATGAGTAAAACTGGCTCTTAATATTATAGACAGACCAACTTCCTTCCCAAGGCAGGGAGTATGACTGCCAGCAGCTCCAACGTTGCATAACCCACGATTCTCACCACCAGAAAGGGACTGCCTTGTTTTCCTTAATTACAATTGTAAAAATCCTATGTTCCTGTCAAATTATTTGAATGAATATAGATGCATTTTTCTGAGATTTCTGTTTCCAGAAATAATTCTTAATCTTCAATGCACTTCATCTGTATGCTTAGAATAAAGCAGTTTAGCCAACTTGGGCTTGCTAATTTATTGCTTATTCACTTCTGTTCGTTTGATTCTTGTCAACTTCTGCAAAGCTCACTGTCATTTTCTTTCTCTTTCTTCCCCCTCGCTTCATTATAGGTTAGAAGTCAGGTATAAAACATACTGTTCCCTCAGCCTCATCTCTCTATCTATGCTGAGATGTGGCACTGGCTTTCTTAAGGATTTTCCAATTTTTCACAGGATCTGTCCAACTCCTAAACCTCGCAGGATGGAGTACTTTGGAGCCCTCCTCTTACTTTCAGTGAAATTCACACCCTGTTTACAATGTAGAGATGTATCAGCTTTTAGCATCCTTCTTAGACTTGACTATATTTCACTATACTTCTTAGATACCAGTCTATACCCTGGAACTGAGCTTTTCCTAATTTCGCACAAGTTTTGCCTTTGTTTTTCATTATATTTGTTAAGTTTTAATTAGTTCCATGACAAGGAATATGATTAGCATGCCTTTACTTTTCTAAATATCTTCTGAATTTTTAGAATAGTTCTATGAAATTTCTACTTTAGAAAACTTACTATTCCATTCACTCATCAAATAGGCACATAATGTGGACTATGTACAAGGCACTTCAAGAGTCACTAAAGAAAGATAACTGAAGAAGACAGAGAGAGTCCCCATTCTCTTAGAGCTTGTGTTATAGTAAGGAAGATGTAAACAAATAATCACAAGAGTAATAGACAGTAAGTAAATAAAAGTGTGACTGTTACAGCAGAGATTAAATAGAGTGCCTAAGAAGTATGGATTAAATTATTTTAGCTAGAAAAATCTCTGAAGTGCTTCTCAGTATGGGAAGAGTCAAAAGTATCCTTGCCCAGCCAGTGTGGCTCAGTGGCTGAGCATTGACCTATGAACCAGGAGGTCACGGTTCGATTCCCAGTCAGGGCATATGCCCGGGTTGCTGGCTCGATCCCCAGTGTGGGGTGTTCAAAAGGCAGCTGGTCAGTGATTCTCATCATTGATGTTTCTAGCTCTCTCTTCCTCTCCCTTCCTCTCTGAAATCAATAAAAATATATATTTTTTAAAAGTATCCTTGAAGTTAATTGTCTTTATTTTGTGAAGAGTTACTTAAATTGCTTCCCTTAATGTCAGATTGCAAGATGCGTACCTTATCTCTGAGTATAACAGGACCTTTCTTGGATGTGTAACTTCTTTTTCTCTTGGGATGCAAAGCCCAAAGGCCTTCTGGGAGTATTTCTTGGGACTCAAAGTTAAGGAAACCTAATGGGTAAACTTAACATGGCCCTGACCAAACTCTTCTGGCAAGAGGGGCTGCAAATGTCACTGAAAGAGTACTTGCTAGGTAGGAGCTGTCTGATTTGGTAACTCAACCCAAGGGTTTATGAAAGAAGGGTGACTCTCCCCAGCCTATAACCACCATAACACAAGATTTTATGCTTTGAGGAACAATGGTCGCATATATGAATGCCAACTAATGATACATTCTGTGATTGGGCAGGTCATCACAATGCAATAGATAATTTTCCCCTTTGGGCTACTCAGAATCAGTCTTCAACATCAACAGTCTTTATCAGTAACAGCTATGTTGTATTTATCAGAATTCCAGCTCACTCCCTCTTGGTGAATGAAACTAACACTTCTTTGGAACCTCCTGGTTCTTAAGATAACCCACAAAATGAAGGGAGAGTTCTCAAAAGGGAGAGCCTGAATTTCTGCAATAAAAACATGTAGAAAATAATACCAAAAAGTTGATAGTTAAGAGAGATATGACGACATAGGAGTTCTCTGAGTGACATTTGAGCAAAGATCTGAAGGACAACAAGCAGATTAGCTAGGAAAAGCAAAGAGCACATTCCAAAAGATGGGCTACACTGTTGTCAGTCAAAGATGGTGAGGTAGGCAAGGGGTCATCTCTACAGGGCCTTGTAAATACGGTAAAGATTTGAGGCTATAACCTAGGAGCACTGCAGAGGAATAGATAAGTTTTCAGAGTAACGTGACCAGACTAGTATTTGTAAAATATGAGTTTAGCTGTAGGATGCAAGAGAGTCAAGAGTGGAAATGAGCAGGAGAGCCAGCTGGGAAGTTACTTGAAGAGATGTGGATGAGTGTAGGTGCGAGTGGGTTTCTTAATTTGGTGGCAGGGAAATTCCCATCAACTATCTTCCTTCTCTATAAAACAGCAAGGAGAGAGAGAGTTGACTTTGGCATTCGTGGGTCAAAAACAAGGATGAGTAAATTCAATCCCAAAAGCCTTTTGAAAGAAAGTGGGCACTTTGGCCTTAGAGAATTCTGCTTAGAGGCTTCGAAGGGAATTCTGGTACTTGTGGATCCAGTGCCATATTGTATTGCTAGGTTAAGAATTCTATGTTATTTTGTCAAAATAAATCAAAGTTTTACCCAAGAGATTAAAAGCTATATAAAGAGAAGAAGTTTCCATTTGCTTGCCCTGAGTATCACCTTCAAGCAACTTCAGATGAAAAAACGGAGAGAACTTGGGAAATACTTTTTGCAGTTGACCATAGACGCTGGCTAGACCACAGGAAAGAGGGCCTTATTAAAAGCATTCTTAGCCGATGGCCCTTTCATCATTAACCAGTCACTTAGGTCAAAAAACAAAAGATAAATGCTATTCCCCAGGTCGTATACCACCATCAACATGGAGGAAATGATGAAAGCCCTAGATTATAGGGGAAATTCAGCAACGGGTGCCTTTGGGAGAAGAAAGCTGACATTCTGTCCTCATCCCTTCAAAAACATCTCCCAAGCAGAAAGAGATCTAGGATCAAAGCTATCTTTAAAGGACTAAAAGGTCTCAGAAGCCCTGCTGCCTGCAGGTGTAAAAATAAAGCGACAAAAGTATACTGACAGACCAAATTAGTGATCCCTAAACTTCTTTTAGGTTGGCCCACTACTCTTCCTATTAAGGCTCTGGAAAGTCCTTGAGAGGGCACCTCCAGTGGTGTCATTTATGAAAAACCAAGCCAACAGAGAGGACACCTAGTAAGATAATTAGTGGATTTTAGGAGAAGGGGAAAAAAACCCACAAAGTAGTGAGAAGTACAAGGGACAGATTCACCATCTAATCACTGCCACATGGAGAATATAGGTCTTTACTGTGGTTTATAAGCAAAGGTTAAGAAACTTCACATCTTTCACAAAAATATCCCTACCTCACCTCCCTGCAAGGTATAACCCTCTACTTTTGTTGTAATGGGGTTTTCCTATGGGGTTAATTTCCCACTGGATGTGAGCCTGTGACCATCTCTACACTGCAGGCAGCATAAAACTGGGGCAAAAAAGAAATACCTTCTGCCTCAGAAAGCCGAGTTTCATAGCTGGAGTCACAAAGCCCTGGGTTCAAATATCAGTTCTACCATTTACAAGCTATCGGACCCCAGGCAAGTTACTGAGACTCTTGGAGCTTCAGTCATCCTGTCTGTAAAAGGGGATTGGGATCTGTCTCATAGAATTATTTTAAGGAGAAAATGAGATAATATAATATATATAAAGCATCTTAGCACAGTACCTAAAAAGGACACAATAAGGGAAAGGTGTGCTAGCATGAGAAATCAAAAACTCTTGCCTTCCTTCCATTTGTTCTTCTCTGCTGCCTTGGAAGAATCCTTGAGTCTTAGTGGCAACTTGTCTACCTGGAACCCCAATATTGTCTCTGCTTCTGCCTACTATCTCTATCTACAAAACTCTCTTGTCTCTCATTATACTAAGGATCCCCTAGACCAGTGGTCGGCAAACTGCAGCTCGCGAGCCACATGCGGCTCTTTGGCCCCTTGAGTGTGGCTCTTCCACAAAATACCGACTTCTGCACATGGGCCACGAAGTTTCAATCGCACTGTACATGGTATTTTGTGGAAGAGCCACACTCAAGGGGCCAAAGAGCCGCATGTGGCTCGCGAGCCACAGTTTGCCGACCACTACCCTAGACCAGTGGTCGCAAACTCATTAGTCAACAGAGCCAAATATCAATAGTACAATGATTGAAATTTCTTTAGAGAGCCAAATTTTTTAAACTTAAACTATATAGGTAGGTACATTGTTATTAACTTGATTAGGGTACTCCTAAGCTGGCCTTTGCTAAAAATGTCCTCTATCTGATTGAGTTACGTTTGCTGAGGTCGACCCCTTCCAACTCTCCCATCCACACTTGTCTTGTATACTTGTTTCAGACAGACGAGTGTGGATGGGAGAGTTGGAAGGGGTCGACCTCAGCAAACGTAACTCAAAACAATGTACCTCCCCCGCGCTGTGTATCCCGCGGCCCGCCTGCACTGCGTCTCCCATCGTCCCACCGACCAACAGCCCCCACTTCTTCTAACGCCACTTCTTTTTTTTTTATTATTAGTTAAGGTATTACAAATGTGTCCTCATCGCCCCTATTAACTCCCAACCTCCCCCCGCCCCGCTCTGCACACTCATGCTCCCATCCCCCTGTTGTCCATGTCCATTGGTTTGGCTTATATACATGTATACAAGTCCTTCGGTTGATCTCGCCCAGGCTGAAAACCAACTTCTGCGCATGGGCCACAAAGTTTCAATCGCTCTGTACGTGTGTGCCCACACGTGGTATTTTGTGGAAGAGCCACACTCAAGTGGCCAAAGAGCCGCATGTGGCCCGCGAGCCACGGTTTGCTGACCACTGCCCTAGACTTAAGTTATTCCCTATCCAGAGCTACAGCCTCTGCTGATGCACCCCTCCTGTATGACTTCCCCCCTGGCCTGGACTCTTCTGCATGTTTCCATTCATTGCCAGTGTGACCAATCTGAAGTCAAGTCAGATTGTTTCATTAGTTTGAAGGCTGCCTAAAAGGCTTTATTTAACCTACTAGAGGCCCAGTGCACAAAAATTTGTGCACTGGGGGGGGGGGGTGTCCCTCAGCCCGGCCTATGCCCTCTTGCAGTCTGGGACCCCTCGGAGGATGTCCACCTGCTGGCTTAGGCCTGCTCCCTGGGGGATCAGGCCCAAGCTGGCAGTCAGACATCCCTCTGGCAGCCCAGCAGCCCTCGGGGGACATCCACTTGCCAGCGGGGAGCAGGCCTAAGCTGCAGTCAGACATCCTTAGCGCTGCTGAGGAGGCAGGAGAGGCTCCCACCACCACCACTGTACTGGCAGCCGTCAACCTGGCTTGTGGCTGAGCAGAGCTCCCCCTGTGAGAGCGCACTGACCACCAGGGGGCAGCTCCTGCATTGAGCGTCTGCCACCTGGTGGTCAGTGTGTGTCATAGTGACCAGTCATTCCCAGTCATTAGGGTCAGTTTGCATATTACACTTTTATTATATAGGATAGAGGCCTGGTGAATTGGGTGGGGGCCGGCTGGTTTGCCCTGAAGGGTGTCCCAGATCAGGGTGGGGATCCCACTGGGGTGCCTGGCCAGCCTGGGTGAGGGGCTGATGACTGTTTTCAGGCTGGCCAAGCCCCCCTGTGACGGAAGCTCCCAGCCTCTCCTTTTTTTTCTTTTTTCTTTTTTTTATTCTTGGATTTATTTACCTTCTATAATTGAAACTTTGTTGCCTTTAGAGGAGCTCAGAGCAGGCCAGGGCGGGCGGGAGGGAAGCCTCCTGCTTGGTCCAGCTCCGTGGCCATGGCCGGCCAAAAGCAGGTATCTGGGGTTTATTTACCTTCTACAATTGAAACTTTGTTGCTTTGAGTGGAGCTCAGAGCTGCCGCGGCAAGCAGGAAGCTTGGCTTCCTCCATCATTGGGGCAACCAAGCCTCCTGCTTGCTCCAGCTCCGTGGCTGCCAGCCGCCATCTTGGTTGGGTTAATTTGCATATAGTCGCTCTGACTGGCTGGTGAGCATGGCTTAAGGCGTAGCGAAGGTATGGTCAATTTGCATGTTTGTCTTTTATTAGTGTATATAGTAGCTGGAACCATTACTTATATATAACTAACATCCCTGGTCAACTGATAAATTACTCTGTACTCAGGACCATGCTAGACTCTGCAAATAACTATGTTTTGATCCCTCTAAAACAGTGGTCAGCAAACTGCGGCTCACAAGCCACATGCGGCTCTTTGGCCCCTTGAGTGTGGCTCTTCCACAAAATACCAACTTCTGCACATGGGCCACGAAGTTTCAATAGCACTGTACATGCACGCCCGCACGTGGTATTTTGTGGAAGAGCCACACTCAAGGGGCCAAAGAGCCGCATGTGGCTCACAAGCCGCAATTTGCTGACCACTGTTCTAAAACATGACTTTCCTCTTATACAACCACAGAAATGGCTTCAAAATGTTGCTTCTACATGAAGAGTCTTGGTTTCTGCATCTCAATTCAATACCTTATTATTTCCAGAACTAGACAGCTGAGAAATGTCTCTCAGCTACTTTTAAAAAGATTCTTAGACATTTATTTCCTTAAACTTACCAGAGAGTATCTATTAGTGAACACTAAATAACTGCACTATTTCATTACTCTCAGGGTATATTCTAAGTCCTTGATTGAATTAAATGAATCAAGAAAAGAAATTTGGAGTACTAGTAATTGGTTTAATGTTTAATGTGTGGTTAGTTTAGAGGCAATAAAGAAAGGTCAAGGTCATTAGCCTTTCCTATGCCACATATTATCCCACAGGATATCTTGATTAAATTCTGCAAATACAATCTCTTGAGCCAATATTGAATCTTGTAATAGTCATATATGCAAGATGACTCTTTGGTTATGTTTCTAATTTAAAATTTTTTCTGCCACCTAAGTCTCTTTAATAGCATCCTACTTTAATTTCAGATACAGTACTTAAAATTTTGCACTTGCAATAACAGAAAGCAGAAAATATTCACATTGCCAAGTGATAGACTGACCTCTAGTGGACATTAAAGAAACTACTGAACAGGCTTTGAGACATCCCTGATCCAGTTAGAGCTGTCTATGACATTGTGAAAACAATGTTTAAAACAATGATAATAAAATTTTACTTGGGGTTTCTTATTCAATTCAAGCTAATCAGAAGAGAACAGGATTAACAGAAAATACTGGTTCATACCTAACCTCTGTCACTTTCTACCTGTGTAATGTCTGTCTCAGTTTCCCCATCTGTGAAATGGAAAAAATAGTATTACCTACCTCATGGTGTTGAGGAGAGTATCAAATGAGACAATACACAAAAAGCGTCAAAAAACTGTGTAGTACATAGTTCACTGACATAAAATTTTTGGTTATTATTATTTTGTACCTGGAAGAGATTATGGTTGGAGGCAAATCATAATTTCAGAGGATATGAAGAAAAGCAAGAGTCCTAGCAGGAACACATTTCTCTAGGGATTAGGCTATAACAAACCAACATAGCACCAATTCAGTTAGTCCTCTCATTTCCAGAAATAAATGAGGTATGCTTGTATATAATTAAACAAGGAGGGGAGATCAGAAGCTAGTGAACTATGCCAGATAACGTTTTATGGGAAATATTGGGAAGTGTTTTTGTTGTACCAATATAGGCATGATGAAGACTACCACATATTACCTTTTAAAGCAAAAACCAAAGTCACCTGGATCTTTATCCTTTAAACTCCTGTTATACTTAATGTCTACAGCACATACAATTAGTACTTTGCAGCACACTAACTAAATCATCATCAGTCTCAGATCCTCCAAATCACACATGCAGGACTTTTCTACCACTGAATTTTCCTTTAATTGGGCTTACAGCACAGAATTATAAACATTTTGAAACAACATTCCACTGCTTCCAGAGTAATATGGCTGATTAATGACTAAAAGATGCCTCCATACAAAATTAATAATATAATTTCCACCTCTTTTTCCCAGGAAAGCCGAAATCAGCAATTATTTTAGGCTGACAGAAATGCCCATAAAATTGAAAAATCACCTACAATTTCAAGTTATTTCTTTACTACAAATAATTGCCATCCAGAGAAAAATGACTTGTTTTTCACATAAAACAATATGATCACTCTAATGAAATGAATATAGCTTTTAGTTCTTTCCATCACTAATCTGAGGTGCCCTGATTCATTTCAGTTAATTCTAATTTTTTATTCTATGAACACTCCAAATTAAAAGTTGCAATTCAGTTATTTAATACAAACATGAACCATTAAAATGACATAAAAGTTCCTCTAAGATCTTATTCATAACATTTACATGTATTTACTACAAGAGACTAAAAAGGACCAATTTATGCAACTGGGATCATAAATTGTGATTCATGTTTTATATATGTAAAACCACAACTCAGAAATAATTACAAAAATGAATTCTGCAATATGGTTAGGTAAATTCTAGAAAATATCACACACACTGTTATATAATTCTTTCTGCAATTTAATGTCACCAAGATATGTAACACTATTAAAGCATATATTTCAGGATAACAGCAAAAAATAGACTGCATGAAGTTTTTGGAAAACTTAAATTTGTTTGGAAATATAAAAGCAATAAAGCTATTTCATTATAGTATTTGATACTTCACTAAGTGCAGTGCCATAAACACTGTGTTGCTGAATACTTCCCTAATACCTGTCTAGAAAATATAACGTAGCAGAAGGAAGATCAATTCTGAAATTATGAAGAAAAAAGCCCATTCTCTTACGCATTCTTTAGACAGACTTAATGACGTGCTGTTATCTTCTTGTTTTTCTTGCACTAAATCAACACATTCTTAAGAGAGGAACAATAACAATTCAGTTCTACCAAAGACACTAAAATACAAAAGACAACTCTGAACCCAGGCAAAGACCTAAAGAAAAGCATTTATTCATATAAATTTCCTTTTTAGAAATTAAAAGATATGGAAGTTGAAACAGAGTACAGCCCAGTTCTCCTAAGGAAAATATCTAGAGGAGGCCCACACGGTGACTCCAAGACACACCACACGGCACGGATTTACCAAGGTCTGTTCCGTGACTCTGGACTTTGCTGCACATTTTAAAGAAATTGGCAAACTGATTCCAGAATGTATCATTTGTAAGGGCCAAGGTCCCAGAAAAGGTCAAAACACTCTGATAACAGAAAGAAGTTGGACTCACACTACCTGGTTTCAAAAACTATAAATCTACAGTAATCATGACACTGTGGTACTGGAGCAAGGACAGACAGATTGATGGAAAAGAACAGAGGTCAAGAGATTGTCAACAAGGTGGCAGCTTTATCTGTGATGGCCAAAAAATGCAAACTACCCAAAGTCCGCTAACGGGTGAACAGACAGCCTGTGGTACATCCATACAACAGCATGCTGCACGGCAATGAGGAGGAATAAAGGACTGATGCACACAACATAGATGAATCTCACTGAGCAAAAGAAGGCAGACAAAAAAGGGTTCTGGATGATTCCAATTACATAAGATTTGAGAAAATGCAAACTAATCTCTTGTGACAAAAAGTGGTCAAGAGTTGCGGAGGGATGGGGCCTGGCAGGGAGAAGCAGGAAGGTGTGGGAAGGGGCATGAGGGAACTTTGGGGAGGAATGGGTATGTTTATTATCTGGAGTGTATCATTTAGCCATGGTTTCACTGGTATATACATATATCAAAAATAATCAAATTGTACACTTTAAACATGTACATTTTATTACACGTCATCTATATCTCAACGAAGCTGTTAAAATGTGCGTGCACACACACACACACACACACACACACAGATTTCTACTTCCAGTCAAGATGGAATAACAGAGAGCAGATTTACCCTTCTGTCTTTAACTGCTAGAGAACTGGGTAAAATGTATCACACAACAATTTTCAGATATCACATAACAGACAACACAGGACTGTGATACTTGAGAAAAGGAAAACCCGCATTGTCGGAAACATCATTATGCAGCACATGACTAAAGAAATACATGAACATGATTAAGAGAGAAATGGAAGATATTTTTTAAATGATCCAAATGGACTTTCTACAGATGAAAAATACAGTACTGAAGTGAAAAACAGAGTGGATATGATTAACAGCAGAATAGAGACTTCCGAAGAAAAGATCAGTTAATTTGAAGGCACAGCAACAGAAACTAAACAAAATGAAACACACAGAGAGATAAAAGGCCGGGGGGAAAATAAGCAGAGCTTCAGTGACCTGTGGACATTGCCAAGCATGTAAAGTGTGTGTGTGTGTGTGTAGGGAGGGAGGGAGGGAGGTAGAGAGAGAGAGAGAGAGACTCTCAAAAGGAGAGAAATGAGGTAAGAACATAAAGAAGTAATGGCTGAAATTTTTCTAAATATGATGAAAACTATAAACCAAGAAGTTCAACAAACACCAAACTGCATGCAGATAAAAAGACAGATAAAAAGAAAAATCTGATAAGTTAACCTTATCAAAATTAATTTTTTTGCTCTTCAGAAGATCCTGTTAAAAATTAAAAGATAAATTACAGACTTGGAGAAAATATTTGCAAATCACATATCTGACAAGGAATTTGTATCCAGAATATATAAAGAACTCTCAATTTTTTAAAAAAAGAGCTCTCAAAACTCAACATTTATGTATTTTATTTTTTACAGAGAGGAGGGGAGGTGGATAGAGAGTTAGAAACATTGATGAGAGAGAAACATTGATCAGCTGCCTCCTGCACACCCCCTACTGGGGATGTGCCCACCACCAAGGTACATGCCCTTGACTGGAATCGAACCTGGAACCCTTCAGTCCGCAGGCCGACGCTCTATCCACTGAGCTAAACCAGGTAGGACTCAAAACTCAACATTTAAAAAAAAAATTAGAAAATGGGCAAAACAAATATAAACATTTCATCAAAGAAGACAAACAAATGGCAAATAAGCACATGAAAAGATGATTGACCATTAGGGAAATGTGAATTAAAATCACAACAGCATATCAGAATGGCTAAAATAAAAAACAGTGACAATCAGAATGGCTATCATTGATAAATTAACAAATAAGTGTTGGTGAGGATGCCGAGAAAAGGGAACCTTTGTACCTGTTGGTGGGAATGCAGACTGGGGCAGCCACTGTGGAAAACAGTACAGAGTTTCCTCAAAAAATAAAAATGAATTCTATTCTGGGTCTCTCTCTCTCTCTCTCTCTCTCTCTCTCTCTCTCTCTCTCTCCTCTCTCCTCTCTCCTCTCTCCTCCCTCCTCTCTCTCCTCTCTCCTCCTTTCCTCCCTCCCACTCTTTCTAAAAATCAATGGAAAAAATATCCTTGGGTGAGGATTAACAACAACAAAATGTCACAACCCATAAAAGAATTAAATAGTAATAATCCTAAAAATGTGTTAATTCCTATTTTGTTTCTTTCTTCTTCAGCAAAGAGAATGTACAGAACAAATAAGAAGTGAAGATGCAGACAGACAAGGTGAGGCAAAAAAAGGACATAGACAGTCATTCTAGGCCCAGCTGAACGACATGTTAAAGAAAGTTGCAGGTGCAACCTCAGAGCCAGTATCAGTAAACTTAGAAACCTGTAGGACACAGGAGTCCTTAGACACCTACAGTCAAGTGTTATACAAATGACACCATCTGATCATTTCACCGTATAAGCCAAACAATACGGGTCATAAACCACTGGAAAGCCTACGTATCAATTAGCCAAGGTTGTTCTCATTAGACTTTGAGGGAGGGCAGTTGGCAATGGCAGGAGCTCAGAGGTGTCAAAACAGAGGTTGTGGGACAGGAAGAAAATGCAGGAGAACAGGAGCCCCAAAATATAACTAGTGCAGAGTTAACAGAGCACTATAATAGCGAATATGGTACAACTACCCAAATATGATAGCACTCCCTTCTACATGCAATAATATGCTCATAATAGAATACAAATAAACCAAAAGGCTATATTTCTGGATAAGAGATTTTAAATTTTCTGTTAATCCAAGTGACTTTACTCTGCCTTATCCAGTTCATTGACTACAGATTTAGAAGCTAATAACTAAGAAACAGAAAACAGCCAGAAAAAAAAATTAACAAAGGTATGCCAAGAATACATAACAAATTAAATATTGGGAGAGCAAATCAAACTGTTTTGACTCAAATTTCAAAAGCCCACATGACTTTTCCCAAACTTCATCTATTATTTACTACTAGAGGCCCGGTGCACAAAAACTCGTGCACTTGGGTGGGGGGAGGGTCCCTCAGCCCAGCCTGTGCCCTCTCACAGTCCAGGAGCCCTCAGGGGATGTCCGACTGGCAGCTTAGACTCGCTCAACCCAGGGTAGCACTGACCACCAGGGAGCAGCTCCGGCCCCACCCCCCCATCACCTGTCCACTACTGCCAGTTGCCACTGTTCCCTGATCGCTGTCCCCTCCCTCTGCCCACTGGCACCTGCCTTGGCTGGCCTGGTGCCTCTCGCTCGCGGGCCCCACTGACCAGTCGTTCCACTGTTCGGTCGAGTTGCTATTAGGCTTTTATTATATAGGATTTATGCAATGTGCTAAACAGAGTAATCTTAGGTATGTTTCTTGAATCTGCCATGTCACCCTCCTTAAGCTTGTTTATCTGGGCATATATTATTTTTCTAGTCTCTCCATGTTAATTTTAAAATATCTAGAACCACTCCTGAAAATAGTAACTGTCCACTCAACAACACAGAAAGATACAAATTACTATGTGACATTACCATTTATGTCCATGTTCGCTGTATATTCTACCAATGTGGAAGCTGCAGGAGCTATGAAGGTGCAAGTATATGTACCACTGGCACTCCACTCCTTTTATAGCTCTGTGGCTCTTTACATACAAGCTTACTTTGGTTTTCTTCATTTTACGTATAGAACTTAGTTTGGTGCATTTTCTGGATACACTGAATGGCAACAAAGCCATTACAACTATTTTTAGATGGCAGCTTTTTCCGAGCAAGCGTTGTACCATAATCCTGCTAAGGGTCAAATGCATCAGTGCCTCTCCGGGAAGCCCTTCCATGCAGTGAGTCATTTCTCCTCTGGAATGAATGTTTCACTCTGTTGAGTAAATATCTGCTTATATGCAGACATCTCTCACTCCGGGTCAGTCAACTATGCCATACCCTCTCTTTTCTCATTTTTGAAATCTACAAACCCTTACATATATATGATTACAGTGCTTAACATGGAGCTGTGCTGATAGAAAAGCACTGAAATATTTGTTGATTTATTGCTCAACTGTACTTGGAATAAAAAAATCTTCCATATTAGTAATAAAATATAGCTCTTCCTACAGGAATTCCACCATACTCAGAACAATCCCCTAGGTTCTTGTTTAGCATATACAGTGGAGTCACATGTGCACAAATAACAAATTCAAAGTTATTTATTACAGCATTGTTTATTACAGCAAAATATGGGGAAATGTTCAAATGCCCCTCAATAGGGGACTAGAGGCATATCCATACAGTGGAATGCAGCAATTTAAAAATGAAGATGCTTTTTTTTTTAACTGGAACAATCTCCTAGACATTGTTAAGCAAAACAAAACAAAAAATCAAGGTGCAAGCCCATAGTATACTACCATTTGTGTAAAACAGATGTGAAATTTTATTTATAAACATATTGTATATGCATAACATGTTTAATTTATACATACACACACATACAAACAGAACATCTCTGCAAAGGTATTCATTGTAAGGAAATGAGCGTCAAGAAGACAGGGACAAAAGGAAGGCCTTTTTCACTGCATACCTTCCTATTTTTAAATTATATACCAAGTAATTAAACTTTAAACTAAAAGAATATATAGAATAGTTACATGCAGCGGCTCTGTAAATAAGACCTGGATTTAAGTCCCAACTCTGCCACTTACGGGTGTGACCTTACACAAGTTCTCCAAGTTCATCTATAAAATGGGGGTAATAATAAGAATGAAATCAAGTCAAGTATTTAAATTACTTAGCACAGTGCCTAGAAAGTATTACTATTTAATATTCTCTTTTAAATGGCACTATAGACTTAGAAATCATAGTCTTCACCAATCTCATTTCTCTTCTTATTCTCAGAGAGCAAATTTTGCTAGTTCCTCTTTCAAAAAGATGTAACATCCAACCATTTCTGTCCATTTTATAAGCATTAGAAGATTGGCACAGACCACAAAGAATTAGCTAAAGATTTAAACTTCTGCCCTGGCCGATGTTGCTAGGTGGTTATAGTGTCAGCCCTCAAACTGAAGGGTCTTGGGTTTCATTCCTGGTCAAGTAGGGACGCCTAAGGGAGGCAACCAATCAATGTGAGGCAACCAATCAATGTGTCCCTCTTTTCTCTCTCTCTCTCTCTCTCTCTCTCTCTCTCTCTCTCTGTCTCTTTCTCTCTCTCTTTTTCTCTCTCTCCCCTTCCTCCTTCCCTTCCTCTTTCTCTAAAAATCAATGGAAAAAATATTGTTGGGTAAGATTTTTAAAAAAGATTTAAATTTCCTAAGTCAGGCAAAAAACATATATAAATAAATAAAATAAATGTCCTAAGCAAGACAACTAGGAGCCATTGCACATTTCCACTATAGAAACATCGCTATACAATCTCTACTAAATGCCAGATGCCAACAATTTATATTTGTATCCCTACTTCACCACTTACAAAGTATGTTCAAACACTTTAGTTTAATTCCTGGAATAAAAATCTCAGCAACAGAAAGTCCACTAAAAGGGCATTATTATTTTTCAACAATTATGAGGCAAACAGAGCAGATATTTTTGTTCCTCATTTGTAGATAAATATTTTTTTAAACTTCACCTAAGGATATTTTTAATTGGTTTGAGAGAGAGGAAAAAAGAGAGAGAGGAAGGGAGAGGGAGAGAAACATCATTGTGAGTGAGAAACCTCAACTGGTTGTCTCCCCGTGCATGCCCTGACCGGGGATCAAACCTGCAGCCTTTTGGTGTATGGGAAATGCTCCAACCAACAGAACCACCCAGCCAGGGCTATCGATAAATATTTTAGTTGGAGGGAAAACTATTAAATATGAATGTAAATGATTTTAAAATAAATAAAATGAAAGCCAAAGAAGAGGAATTGCTAAAGTGAAACATGATTTACAAAAAAAAAAAAAAATTCCTATAATTCAGATCTTCTTATTTCTCTGCTTATTTCACCCACATTTTCACCAGGAAGTGTCCATTCTCATCAGGAAGTCATCAAGAATGCTGTTCTCTCACCTAGAAGGCTCTGACTTGTGTTAAATCAAGACTTGGTCAGATGAGTGCATTAAAAACTGTGGTACATCTATACAATGGAATACTACGCTGCTATAAAAAAGAAGGAGCACTTATCATTCACAACAGCATGGATGGACATGGAGAGCATTATGCTAAGCAAAATAAGGCAGCTGGAGAAAGATAAATATCACATGATCTCACTCATTTGAGGAATATAATGCACAACAT
This sequence comes from Myotis daubentonii, assembly GCF_963259705.1. Taxonomy (NCBI): domain Eukaryota; kingdom Metazoa; phylum Chordata; class Mammalia; order Chiroptera; family Vespertilionidae; genus Myotis; species Myotis daubentonii. The sequence goes on from NC_081848.1 coordinate 48,071,238, forward strand.
AAACTGATGAACAAAAATAGATCCAGAGACAGAGAGGCAATGAATAGATGTCAAACCTCAGAGGGAAGGCAGTGGGGCGGGGGGGCAGAGCAGGGGTGGTGGTGAGAGGTCAACCAAAGGACTTGTATGCATGCATATAAGCATAACTAACAAACACAGACACCAGGGGGCATGTGCTGGGGGGTGGGAGTAGTCAGGGAGAGGTCAATGGGGGGGAAAGGAGACATATGCAATACTTTAATCAATAAAGAATTTTTAAAAAGGAAGAAAAAAAAAGACCTGGTTCAAAGTTGCTGTCCTGGATCTGGTAGCCACAGTCTCCCTCAGAATTCTAGCTATGGTGGTAGCAAACAACTTAGATCCATACAACTGTCTGCTGAGCATATCTACAAGGATGACCCACAAATTCAACATGTTAACAACAGTAATGATCTCACCTTGCTCCTCCACCCCCAACGCCTGCCGGGACTTGCTCCTCCTCCTCAGCCTCGTGGCCTCCCTGTCACAGTGACTGGTCCCACGATCACCAAGTAGCCAAACATAAATCTAAAAGTCATTCTACTCTCCTTCTTCTTCCTAAACCCACAAACGCTGCTTCTACCTCTAAATATCTTTAGCATTAATCTGCTTCTCTTCAGAACAGATACAGAATAGAAGAGAGAGAGTTGGAGAGGAGGACTCATGCCTAGTCCCCCAAACTTCCAGGATTGGGGAGCAATGAGTACGAGCCCTGACCCTGGCACCAAACTAGCGTTCAAATCCCAACTTAGGCACTTTCTGGCTATCTGACCTTGGGTATATTACTTAACCTACGCCTTAGTTTTCTCATCTGTCCGACTGAAATAATACTAGCAGTTACCTTATAGGATTGTTGTAAAGTATAAATAAATTAATATAATAAGTGCTGAGAATGTCTTGTACACTTTATAGTATTCACTACAATTTATAACATAAACATGATTTTAATATCATAAGGCATTTATTCTAAAGCAGCGTAAAATCCAGACTTTTTCATCAAGACAGAAAATCAAAACATAGCCCAATGTCCAATTAATTTGAGCCTCGATCACATTTCAAGTTTTAGTCATGCCATGCCTATGGCCCTTTCCCTACACTACAACTCCAATAGCTCTTGCCTGGATTACTATGCCAGCCTCCAATTAACTGATCTCTTTCTTTCTAGCCCTCTCCCATACATTCTCCAAATTGCAGCCAAAATGATTTTTCTAAAATCAATGTCTATTTATGCTATTCTCCTACTTAAAGCCCTTCAATCACTCCCTAATACTTTGAATTAAAAATCTAGATTCGTCCTGGCCAGTGTTGCTAACTGGTTAGAGCGTCAGCTGGTGCACCAAAGGGTCATGGGTTCGATTCCCAGTCAAGGGCATATGCCTGGATTGCAAGTTTGATCCCCAGTCCCAGTTGGGGCATATACAGAAGACAACCAGCCAATGTCTCTCTGATCTCTCTCTCTCTCTCTCTCTCTCTCTCTCTCTCTCTCTCTCTCTCTCCCCCCCCCCTGCCTCCCTCCCTCCCTCCTCCCACTCACCCACCTCCCTTCCACCCTCTAAAAATCAATGGAAAAAATAGCCTTGGGTGAGGAATTAACAAAAATAAAATACAATAAAATCTAGATTCAAGATGGCTTGAAGAGCCCAATATGATCTGTATAATATAGTCTCTGGCCTCATCTCCATCCCCACCTCATACTCTCAGCTCATGCCATCATTTTTTTTTCAGTTCTTAAAATTCTTTCAGTTGCTGTCTCACATTTGCATATGTTATTTCCTCTGCTGAAACACTGTGCCCCATCTCTCTACCTTTTACCTGACTAATTTCTACCTATCTTTCAGTCTTAATTTAGGTGCTGTCACCCAAAACCACATCTCCTGGCTCTCAAGTCTGGATTTGGTGCCCTTCCTACAAGTCAAAAAGTACTACGTACTTCCCCTACCGTAGCACCTTTCTCAACTGCCTATTTACTGGTCTGTGTGCCCCTACAGACTGTAGACTCCATGAAGGTAGAGACCACACCTTTCTTTTATCCCAGTGCTCACCAAAATGTCTGCCACATGGTAGGTGCTTTTTATTAAATACCTGTTAAATTTAAATAACTTAATATCACAAATAGGGCTTCACACGATTTATGAATATTTTACAAACAACATTAAAGGTAAGGATTTTTTAAAACTAAAGTAAACCAAGTAAATAAAATACTAATAAATACAGAACTTGAAAATCTTAGGAATGCACTCAATAGGACACACATTCTAATCATTAGGAGACTCCAGTGACCAGGTCAGAGTCCTTGGAAAATGGCAAAATGAGCTTCTCTGAAGAGGTACAAAGAGTTTCCAGTAACACAGAGGCAAGAAATCATGAGCAACAATATATCTCCTGCTAAGCCTCTGGAACCAAAAAAAAAATCTATCATAGATCTTTTAAAGATATAAAATACATGCTTCAAACCTCCTGGCCAGCTATAAATTCCACCACACGGAACTGAAAAATCAATGGCTGAAATTCATGCAAACTAAACAACATTGACAAGTACAAAAACCTTAATATTCAATCTTACCTCTACCTCAATTTCCAATGCTCTTACTGTCCCACGCCCATACACAAAGCAACACTTTATATATAGCTCTCGGATGACTTCTGTCACACTCTAACATATTACGTGTGTACCTCTCTGCCACCAGGCCCTCATGAAGACAGGGGCGGTGCCATTAATTTATCATTGAACCTTGAGGGCTACCACAATGCACAAAGTAGTAGGTATTCAGTTGTTTATAAAAAAGAGAAAAAGAAAGAAGACAAGGGAAGAGAAAGCAGAGCAACCTATTTACACAAAAAAGCCAAAGGTAGCAGTTGAAGTGGTAGAGAACTCCCACAGATGTAAACAAAAGAAGCCCGAAAGAAGTTAAATTGCTGAAACTTAACATTCAGATGACTCAGTAAACTTTTAAAGTATGAATTAATAATAGAAATAATGACTACTCAGTTTCATTCCATTGGCACGCTACAAATAAGCCTATAAAGTAAGGAGCTCCATGTAGAGTTCTTTATATATCACACACACACACACACACACACACACACACTAGAGGTCCGGTGGGGGGTCCCTCAGCCCAGCCTGTGCCCTCTCACAGTCTGGAACCCCTTAGGGGATGTCCGCCTGCCAGCCCAGGCCCAATCACCCCTCTTGCAGTCCGGGGCTCTTGCAGTGCAGTCTGGGACCCCTGGCTCCTTAGCACCTGCCTGCAGTGGAGCTGGGAGAGGCTCCTGCCACCACCACTGCACTTGCCAGCTGCGAACCTGGCTTCTGGCTGAGCAGCACTCCCCCTGTGGAAGCGCACTGACCACCAGGGGGCAGCTCCTCCATTGAGCGTCTGCCCCTGATGGTCAGTGCATGTCACAGCAACTGGTCATTCCACCGTTCAGTCAATTTGCATATTAGGGTTTTATTATATAGGAGGATTATCCTATCTAATAATAGACAAACATGGTAATTGCCGTACCTTCGCTACGCCTCCCAGTGGCTAATCAGCATGATATGCAAATTAACCGCCAACAAAGATGGTGGTTAATTTGTATATACTGGCTGGGAGTGAAGACTGAAGACAACGTGGAAGCGAAGTGCTACAGAAGGGAGCAAAGAGAGGTGATGGAGACAGGAACAGAGCCAAGGCTGCGGAGGCGGGAGGCAGGAGGGCAAACCCAGCCGGAGAGGCTGGGAGCGGGAGGGCAAACCCACAGCAGGTTTCGCTCCCTTCTCTGCTTTGCTCCAGCAGCGGGAAGCCCTATTCTTGCAGGAACCTTCCTGCAACGGGCCTCTAGTATATCTATATATATATATATTAAAGATATATTATATATCATCAATCTCCACAGAGGCGATTAAAAAGGGGGTGCAGACAGAAATGGGGAGAGAAAAAGAAAGCTGTTCCATGCTCCAGCTAGGTATCTAAGAAGCCACAGTGATTTTAAATACTTCGACAATGGATGTCCATGGCCAATATTACTAACAATATTTTGAGAAAGATACAGGAGGATGTTTTACGATCAAGGAGAGGAAAGAAGAAAGATGTTGGCTATTCTCAACAGAAATTCATTATCCTATTTTCACTTAGCAGCATGACTCTAAAATTTTCAGAGATAAAGTGATAAATTCATGTGTTTAGTATTTGTATCAGATATGCAAATATTTGAAGTCATTATTTCAACATTAAATATCACTATTCACATTGCACAGTATGCAGACTGGAGTCAGAGGGAAAAGTGACTATGGAAGATTTGTTTTTCGCAGAGTCAGAGAATCTGCTCACTCTCCAAGGCACCCAAGGATGTACCCTCCCCTAATGAACTGAAGGACACTGCCCACATTCTCTAATACCAATGGCCTGGGCTGTGCTAGAGTTCATGGAAAAGAGATGTAATCTGTCATAATCACATATGCTTTGGGCTCTTTAAATGAAAAGGTTTAAAGAATTCTAAAACTTGGACCTTTCTCACCAGGGAAATTCTCCCAACCTTCTGACTTCTTTTTTTCACAATACCAAATCAAAGCTTGAATAGCACCCACACTGAGCTTAGGCTCATCCCAGAAAAGACTCCTCTAAAGCCTTACCACTTCAGAAGAAAGTCTGTTCTGAAAAAGAACCATCTGTCCCTGGAGGATGAGCCCATTCCAAAAGGAAGCTACCCAACTTCCCCGGTTTTATTAATTTACTGGCATGATAACTTGCATCAATTTAAAGGCATTTCATCCACAAAGAGCGAACTGTTTGAAAGCTGAATGCGCTAAATCTTCTTTCATGGGACCTATAAGAATTTTTGAACTCTTAATGGTTTGCACTTAATGCTTTATTTTAAAATCAGATTTAATCATTTCATAAAACCAATAGTTCTTTATGAAGATTAATTTCATTTTACCTCCATATCTATTACCCCAGGTCAGAATTGCAATGAATTGTGATGCCATTTGAAACCACTAATACTATACTTGACAATCCAATTAGTAAACGAGTCTGAAAACACAATTTTCCAAAATGATTATAGTGTTCCCACTTCCTATTCTTAAATATATAAGACTCTAATTGAATGTCCATACTATTTTATTTATAGATCTTTCTCAAATAAGCTCACAATAAAACCACCAGTTTTTAATTCCAATTCCCACAAAGGCTCTTTGTAAGCTCTATGTTGAAGACTTAACAGAGCTGTGTTTTAAAAAAATTAATTTGATGAATAAATGTCAAAATAAAAAATATTTTCTTCTGAAGACTCAGAAGTCTTTAATGTATATATTTTATAATGGTAGGAACAGAGGATAAAACCATGAAAGTATAATAAAGCTCAATTATACAAAACAGATGTATGTGTAAGTATGTATGAACATGTGGTATATATCCACTTTGTGAATTACCTACCAAAAAAAATAATGTCAGGGAATTTTAATCCACTACCTCACCACCTTTTATGCTACAGTATGTTCAGGAATATAAAATCAATCATGTAAATCTGCCAGAAGCCAGTTCCAGCATGTCATAATTGCAAGAGTTTCATCAAAAGGTTGATGGATGGAACTTGGGGACTCAACAAGAGCTGAGTCACATATGTTGTCACCTGTTGGGAATGGCTGAAGGCATTTCCCCAAACCTGAAAAGGGATGATTATGGCTGCAGACAGCTCAGGGCATCTTAATCTACATGTTATTGCCTCCTACTGGCCAAACATCTGAACAGCCGTAGGCTAATTCCCCCATTCTGACAATAGACTCTGTATAGGAAACCCTGACCCTTTGAAGTGTATATCTCCCCCTCGCCTCAGGACAATTTGTGTTAGTAAAAAGCATGGGGTTCTGAGACAAGGAGATCTTAGTTCCTTTTAGCTAGGCTCCTCTGACCTCCAAATGCCTTTCAAAATTATGTTTCATCTCTGGACTCTTTAAGTTACACACAGCCTTCTCCAGATTGCTGAACCCTTCTTAATGCCGGAACAAGAACCCCAGCATAAATCACTAAATCAAAACCCAGAATGGAGAAGTAACCATAATACTACATCAGGAGTGGGAGGAAATCACAAAATCCAGAAATTGGGAAAAATACCAAAGGACACTCTCTCATGGACGTCCTGTCGCATGCTGACATGGGCACTATTAAAAGTTTTCCCATGACAGGGAGCCCACTGTTTACTTTCCCCCGAAAGCTCATTCCATTGGATACTAATGATAGACTATTTCTCCTCATATTGAGCCAAAATTATTTTCCTATAAATCGACCTACTGGTCATGCCTACTCTGTCCTTCTTACAGGTATGCCTAGTTCTTCTTTAACAGATCTCCGTCTTCCAGATATGAAGACAATACACGTGTCCCTTAATCATGCTTCCTAGTGGCTGCGCCTTTTCTACATCTCCAATCCCTCAGCTGTTCTTCATATCGTTTAAAGACCCTTCACCATCGCAGGCCCTTCACTCTCCTCTGGGTGAAATTCAATTTGCCCATAACACTACTGAAAAATGGCATCTAGAACCAAAAGTCATACTCTACAAATTATCAACATTTATTCACTAGAATAAAAGATATTTGGGAAAGAGCCAAAGCAAAGAGCCTTCTGCTTCCTAGGGAGCAAGCTTGGCATGTACTATGGAAATAGCTAAATGAACAGAAAATAAGCAGTACCATTCAGAGACAGTGATAAGAACAATGTAGGGAGGTAGCGAAAAACAGATAGTTTCATCAAGCTATTTGTTCTTTTAAAAAGTTAAACACCCTATATACTAGTCCGCAACCTAAATTATCTGAGATACTGGTAATGCAAATATAACTTTCTAAATCTGCAATAAGCATAGGTAGATATAGAGTAGTCATAGCTTTTTATTGAAAAATTCCTTCTAATCTCACCTAAAGAATCAAATAAAATCAAAATACTAGGTTTAGTATTTAGTTTCTCTGGAAATTATACCAATCAGACATGTTAAGCATTCTAGAAATGAAACATTTGATACAATTAAGGAAATCCTAATAAAAAAATTAGCCTGAAAAATAGATAATATAGGGCTGAGAAATGACTTATTAATAACTCATTCAATTCTGAGTATAATAAATACAGCTATTACAATTTCAATTCACTAGTGGCTGAGCTCAAAATGCTAAAACTCAATCAGCCTCAAGAAACCAAATCTAATCGGTAGCGTCACTGCCTGCTACATTTATTAAATCACGGAATTATTTTAGGCTTAAAGAAATTTAGATGAAAAAAAAACAAACAAAACACCAAAGCTAGTAAGAAGTAGGACCAGAATTCCAGACCAAAACCTGGCACCTTAACTACTATACTTGACCAACCCTTCAAACATTTGAAAACAGCTATTATAGCCTCCTCTTCTCCCCTCCTACTCCTAACCAACCTTCTTTTCAAGGCCAGATCTTAAATGATTGCAAATGATAGAAGGAGCTCAGAACCAAGTCCTACATAAATGACCTCAGGAAATTCAGACATGTTCTTTCATATCTAAAGGGACAGCGACCCATGGTCGGCAAACCGCAGCTCGCGAGCCACATGCGGCTCTTTGGCCCCTTGAGTGCGGCCCTTCCACAAAATACCGCATGCGGGCGCACACGTACAGTGCGATTGAAACTTGGTGGCCCATGCGCAGAAGTCGGTATTTTGTGGAAGAGCTGGTATTTTGTGGAAGAGCCACACTCAAGGGGGCAAAGAGCCGCATGTTGCTCGCGAGCCGAGATTTACCGAGCCGCAGTTTGCCGACCACTGGTAGACTATGTCTTGAGGGAATATGTGACTGGCTGCCACCATCAAGCCTAGAGTCCTAAGCTGCTGGGCCACTCCTCAACCCCTCAGTTACTCTGAATAAGACAAAGCAAGAGAGACCTGAGAGACACAGTCCTGGGGCAGAGTCAATCAGTGTGACTATGGGAGATTCGAAGAGAGGCAATAACTGGGCCAACATCAGAAGCATTAGAGGGCAGTACCTCTAGTTCAGGGGCCTTCTCCATATCCCTTCCCCAATGGCTCTCTCCACTTGGTCTCAGCCAGCATGATGGGTTGGTCTTTCTATTATCTACTACTAGAGGCCTGGTGCACAAAAATTTGTGCAATCGGGGGGTCCCTCAGCCCAGCCTGTGCCCTTTCGCAGTCTGGGACCCCTCGGGGGATCACCACCTGCTGGCTTAGGCCCGCTCTCTGGGGGATTGGGTCTAAGCTGGCAGTCAGACATCCCTCTGGCAGCCCAGTAGCCCTTGGGGGATGTCCACTTGCCAGCGGGAAGCAGGCCTAAGCTGCAGTTGGACATCCTTAGTGCTGCTGAGGAGGCAGGAGAGGCTCCCACCACCACCGCTGTGCTGACAGCCGTCATCCTGGCTTGTGGCTGAGCAGAGCTCCCCCTATGGGAGCGCACAGACCACCAGGGGGAAGCTCCTGCATTGAGCATCTTCGCCCTCGTGGTGTGTGTCATAGTGACCAGTCATTCCTAGTTGTTCTGCTGTTAGGGTCAATTTGCATATTACCCTTTACTTATATAGGAGTGCCCGGACAGTCTCGGTGAGGGGCTGATGGCTGTTTGCAGGCTGGCCACAGCCCCTTCAGTTTGGGGTTCCCCACTGGGGTGCCTGGCCATCCTTGGTGAGGGGCTGAGGGCCATTTGCAGGCTGGCCACAGCCCATTCAGGGTGGGGGTCCTGCTGGGGTGCCTGGCCAGTCTGGGTGAGAGGCCGAGGGTTGTTTTTAGGCTGGCTAAGCCCCCCAGCGGGGACCATCACCCTATGAGGGTGTGGCCATCCTGTGTGAGGGGCTGATGGCTGTTTACAGGCTGGCCATGGCCCCCAGCCCCCCAAGCTCCCAGTGGAGGCTGGCTGGAAGTAGGTATCTGGGATTTATTTGTCTTTTATAATTGAACTTTGTTGCCATGAGTGGAGGCCACAGCCAGCTCAGAGCAGGCGGGAAGCTTGGCTTTCTTCATCCTGCTTGCTACAGCTCCATGGCTGCCGGCCACCATCTTGGTTGGGTTAATTTGCATATAGTTGCTCTGATTGGCTGGCGGCATGGCTTGGGGTGTAGCAAAGGTGTAGTCAATTAGCATCTTTGTCTTTTATTAGTGTAGAGATCCTGGGACAAGCAGGAGATAATATAAAGAGAAAGTATAAAGCCACACAGGGAGCTCTCTATGAGCTATAACCTTCAAGTAGACAGGCAAGTAACCTAGGATTGATAGCAAAAGGGCAGGATGCTATATGAAGAGAATCAGGAAGGCAAAGTTCAAAATTGCAGATGCTTGGAGAAAATGCTAAAGACAAAGAAAAGGAGTTTTTAAAGCTAGACTTAGAATAAGGAGAATAAAGCCAAGATAAATTGAATTCTTAACTACAAACTGTGCTTCTGTCTTCTCCATCAAAACTGGTCTCAGTATGTTCTCCTACAGGTGGGTTCTCTTCTTTTTGTTGATAGTTTCTTTTGCTGTGCAGAGATTTTTAGCTTGATGTAGTCTCATGTGTTTATCTTCTCCTGAGTTTCCCTTGCCCTCTGAGACATATCACCAAAAAATATTGCTGTGAAAGATGTCTGACATTTTACTGCCTATGTTTTCTTCTAGTGTTTTTATAGTTTCACAACTTACATTTAAGTCTTTTATCCATTTTGAGTTCATTCTTGTGTATGGTGTAAGTTGGTTTCATTATTTTTCATGTACCTGTCCAATTTTCCCAACACCATTTATTAAAGAGACTCTCTTTACTCCATTGTATGTTCTTGCCTCCTTTGTCAGATATTACTTGACCATAAAGGGTTGGGTTGATTTCTGGGCTCTCTGTTGCAACAGCATGGATGGACCTGGAGACTATTATGCTAAGTTAAATAAGCCAGTCAGAGAAAGACAAATACTATATGATTTCACTAATATGTGGAATCTAATGAGCAAAATAAACTGAAGAACAAAATGGAACCAGAAGCATGAATACATGGAACAGACTGTCCGGTGCCCAAGAGGAGGGAGATGGGGGATGACTAGATAAAGAATGTGAAGGAAATAGCTCAAAAACATATATGCATACTCCATGGACACAGACAATAATTTGGTAAAGGCCAAGGAAGGGGGTGGTGGGGGAAGGGGGGAGGCCCAGGGGGAGGGGTACTCCTGCAATAATGTCAACATTAAAAAAATGTTTAATTAAAAAAATACAAGGGAAATTACCTCAAATCTTAGCCCAGCATAACAGGCTCTTTGTAAGCTAAACACTACTATCCTGTCAAGTCACTATCTCTGATAGTTCTCCTAGATATCAACTTTTTTTAAAAATATATTTTATTGGTTTTATACAGAGAGGAAGGGAAAGGGATAGAGAGTTAGAAACATCGATGAGAGAGAAACATCGATCAGCTGCCTCCTGCACACTCCCTACTGGGGATGTGTCCACAACCCAGGTACATGGCCTTGACCGGAATCGAACCCGGGACCCCTCAGTCCGCAGGCCGATGCTCTATCCACTGAGCAAAACCAGCTAGGGCTAGATATCAACTTTTTTAAAAAAAATGTTTTTATTGAATTTTAGAGAGAGGGGAAAGGAGAGGGGTAGAGAAATAGAAACATCAATGTTTTCATTGATCAGCTGCCTCCTGCATGCCCCCTACTGGGAATCTAGCCTGCAATCTGGGCATGTGCCCTGACCAAGAATCAAACCAGTGACCTCCTGGTTCATGGGTCAGTGCTCAACCAGTGAGCCACCTCCAGGCCTTTGGGTCTGCTGTTCATTCTGCCTCAGAATCCTTTCCCTTTTGGCTCACCCTTCCCTGACTTCCCCAAGCAGACTCAGGAGTGCTCTCCTCCAAGTTCCACAGCACCTATCTATGAGTCTCTTATAGCACCTCCCATAGAATATTACAATTTTTTGGCTTTGCTTCCCTCAAAGAGACCATGAGCTCTCAAAAGCTATATCTTTGTATTTCAAGAACCTAGTATATACATATGCCTGGCTGGTGTGGCTCAGTTGGTTGAAGCATCATCCTGTGCATCGAAAGGTTGCTGGTTCGATTCCTGGTCAGAGCACATACCTGGGTTGTGGGTTTGGTCCCAGTCAGGGCATGTGTGGAATGTCAATGTTTCCTTCTCTCTCTCTTTCTTTTTCTCTCTCTCTCTCTCTCTCTCTCTCTCTCTCTCTCTCTCTCTCTCTCTCTCTCTCAATTCTGCATGTCCTGTTTGCTTTGTCTTCTGTGCTCTATATAATCCTGTATCAAGAAAGTCTATATTACACAGACTTCACTGGCAAGTGGCTCCTCAACCCCTGCATTCCAACCAACCAACCCAACCCAGGTGCACAAATAAGTCCTAATAAACTCATGTCTTTTCAGCCAGTCCTCCAGGTTATTTCTTTGGAATCAGCAAACAGTATGCTGAGGCCTTCTCGGACGTTGGCTCTGTATAACAGGGATGATGAAACGTTCTGGAATTAGACAGTGTTGATTGTTGCAAAACCTTGTGATATACTAATAGCCCAGTTACATACTTTAAAAGGGTGAATTTTATAATATGTTAATTATATCACAATTTTAAAAGTGAGGTGTGACTATAAGAAGGAGTTAAGAGTATACCTTATAACATATGTACCATCAAAGAGATACGACAGAAAAACAGTTAACTTGAAAATCACTACTAGACATTGGTGCTTCCTTTCATAATAACAAATATGAAAATAACTGAATTTTATTACCATAAACTGAACACCAACATAAAAAAGATTGAAAGGAAAAGCTAATTTGATTTCCATGAAAAACTTCCAAGGATAAGTATTTGCTTTCTTCCTAATATCTCAGCTGGTTGGAAGTTGAGCTCCCTTAGAGCAGATATAAGAGCCTCTATGTTAGATCCACTAACTGCAAATAGACTTGAAAGAATTCAAGCATAAGAACCTGAGCCTCAGATGCCCTGTCTTTGGGAAATCATAAGTGGATTCTCTCTCGACAAACTCTGTCACTGCAGATGGGCATTCACTGTGACAATGACAAAGTTACAGAGTAGAACTTTCAATTACCAGCACCTCAACCTTAGAGGCTGGATGAACGTTTTTCATAAGGCTTTTCTTAGAGTCCCTAAATAAGTATGTGTGAGCCCAATGACCAGTTTTTCCAAATAAACACAGTTCATGTTGAAAATATTGAATCAGCCCTGGCTGGGTTCCTCAGTGGTTAGAGCGCCTGCCCACAGACCAAAGAATCTTGGTTAGATTCACAGTCAAAGTCACATACCTGGGTTGCAGATTCTATCCCCGGCCCCAGTAGGGATGCATGTTGGAGGCAACCAATCAATGCGTCTTTCTCACATTGATGTTTCTCTCTCCCTCTCACCCCGCCCTCTCTCTTTCTCTCTCCCCCTCCTCCCTCCCTTCCACTCTCTCTAAAAATCAATGAAAAAAATATCCTCGGCTGAGGATTAACAATAACAACAAAAAAGAATACTGACTCACAAGCAAACTTTGAACACATACAATATAGAAGTGAAAATATAGCAGCATTCTGAAACAATGCCTGGAACATTACAGGCTCCCAATAAATGTTTGTTGAGTGGATGTTTATAATGGTTAATAATATCTACTAAATAATGTAGATCAAAAATAAGCCAAATGCAATAGTATTTCTAAATCAACTTATCTTTAAAACTGAAAGGTGTTGTTTTTGCTTTATTCCTAATGTAATACCATATCCTCACTGATATTCAAACTGACAAATCTAATTATTAAGAAAGATAATTAGTCCATTATACGTAGAAAGGATATTCTGATTAATTATAAAAGTTAGTGCCACTCACCTTATATACCTTTATGAAATGAAACAACTTCAGGTTGACAAAACTGCAGGAATTTGTGAGGTGATTAGTTTTTCATGCACCCTATGATTTATTTCAGTTAATGAATTAAGAAAAGATATATTGCCAGTCAATAAAGGAAAAATACCACATGATCTCACTCATTCGTGGACAATAGAGACCATTATAAACTTTTGAACAATAGATACAGAGGCAGAGCTGCCTCAAACAGATTGTCGAGCTGCAGCGGGAAGGCCGGGGAGGGTTGGGGGGCAGGAGGTAGGGGGGTAAGAGATCAACTAAAGGACTTGTATGCATGCATATAAGCATAACCAATGGACATAAGACACTGGGTGATAGGGGAGGCTAGGGGACTGTCTAGGGCGGGGGCATAAAATGGATACATATGTAATACCCTTTGTAATACTTTAAGCAATAAAAAAAAAAAATCAATGAGGAAAGAGAAAAAAAATAAATAAATAAATAAATAAATATCTCCCACTATGTTGATTATTAAAAAAAAAAAAAAAAAAGAAAAGATATATTAATACAGTTAGTTTAACAATAAGTTGTCCACTTTCCATATTCTGGAACCCTACGGCAGATCCAAGCAAAACACAGTTCACCTTGGAGCTCAGCTCAGCGGGAAGGGACATTCTTAAAGCACTAATTTACCAAAGCTGAGGTCAGCACTTAATTTTACATTACAGTTTCCTTTTCTTAAGCCTCTTTTAAAATCAGGGAAATTATTTCTCGGTATCTAACAACTGTGGGGCTTGAAATACTATATGGGATCATGAGATGGATAAAAGCCGTAGGAAGTATCTTCAGAGATCACATCTCCTCTTTCAGGACACCCACTTCTAAAAGTCTCTCAGGAGAGAGTCCGCACATTCACAACGTGTGACAGACACCAGCAGAAGTCGTCCTCGATCTCCCTGACAGCAGCATAAGCTCTTTCCTTCCATCTTTAAGGAAACAGGAAGATGGCCTAAGTATCACCCTTTGTATCATCATCTTTCAGGTTTTTTATTGGAAATCACACTACTCAGTTCTCACTCTCATTAACTCTAGCTTAATTTACTGACTCCACAAAATAACACTTTTAAAGAAAACATAGTTATTTGGTCTCTGTTTGAAAAGGACTTTCTGAGCATAAAAGCAACGAATCAAAAACAAAAAGGTTAATAGGCAGACAACATAAAATTGTTTTAAATTTTATAAGTCAAAAGCATTATAAATTAAATGAAAAAGGCCATTGTGGGGACATGCCCCCATATGATAAGCAAGGGTTAATATGCTGACTTTATCAAGAATTCACACAAATCAGGGTCTGGCCAAGTCAGCGCCCCCAGTGTTCCCCTCCTTGCTTATACAGAAACAGTGCAAGGTTCCTACAAAAAAAAAAGGGGGTTACTTTCTGCAGGTTTCAGGAGTTCACTCTTGCCTCCCCTGCATTGGTCCTTTGCCTCCTACCTGGATACCTTCTTTCTCCCAAGTCCAGTTAGACTGAAGATTCAGATACACAGACAGCCTGGTCTTTATTTCAGATTTTCCCCAAGATTCAGACGGAAACACTTTCTACATGGCTCTGTAGCCTGCAGGCAAGTAACAACTCGCCCTGGGCTCCAGGGATACCTGATTCAATGAATTCCAGCCAAAGCCCAGTACACTGGGCTGGGAGAGGCAGAAATCAAACAATTAAGCAATAGATAAGAAAAAAATGAGACTCCAATATAAAAAGCATCATAGAGTTTATGCAGGTAATTCACAGAAGAGAAATATCTAATAGCTAACAACAAGATTTTTTTTATGCTGAAATACATTAATAATGAAAGATGTGAGTTAAAATAAGAAGGTACTATTTTTATCTGTGATATTAACAAAGATTTTAAAAAATAATAATGATCATACAGGTGTCATAAAAGTGATGGCGGGATGGTAAGCTAGTATAATCTTTCTGAAGATGGTCATGTGTTCAAGAGCATTCACAATGAGCCTGACTTTCGACCCTGTAATTGCATTTTTTTAAATCAGTCACTAAAATAACAGTATCATATTTAATTAATTGTTTCACAATTATAAGCTCATAGAAGCCTCGTGACAATCTGTCAGACAGGTTGAGATATCCTCACTTTGCACGTGACCAGACTGAAGTTAAAACTTGTCACAGCAGCCAAGCCAGGTCTTCTGTCACCTGGTTCCAACGCCAGTGCTCTTTCTACTGTCTCTTTTGTGGAAAAGAGTGGAAAGTCATTTTTTTCATTTTAACATCATTTATGTAGCTGGTGATGGGGTTCTTTTTCATTACATCAAATGAACTGTTATAGACAATTTTGCTTAAAACCTCACCCTTTAGGTTCTTCCCCAGGAATTCCATCACTTTTCTTTTTTGAGAATATTACAGATGTCCCCCATTTCTCCCAACCACCTGGCTCCCCGCCACCAACACCTCAGGCCTTTACCTCACTACTGTCTGTGTCCATGGGCTATGCATATCCTATATAATAAAAACCTAATATGCTAAGTGTCCGGTCATCCAGTCATCTGTTCAACCAATCAAAGTGTAATATGCTAATGATATGCTAAGGCCGCTCAATTGCTTGCTATGATGTGCACTGATCACAAGGGGGCAGATGCTCCAACCAGTAGATTAGCTTGCTGCTGGTATCTGGCCGATCAGGACTAAGACGAGCCAGACATGCCCTGGAGCCCTCCCGTGGTCCCTCCCCAGCTGGCCAACCTCCCGTATTCCTCCCCAGCCCCAATCATGCACCAGTGGGGTCCCTCGGCCTTGCCTGTGCCCTCTCACAATCCGGGACCGCTCAGGGGATGTCAGAGAGCCTGTTTTGGCCCAATTCCGCAGGCCAGGCCAAGGGACCCCACTGGTGCATGAATTCGTGCACCGGGCCTCTAGTATGCATATAAGTTCTTTGGTTCATCTCTTCCTGTCCCCCTACCCCGCTTCCCCCTTGAAACCTGTCAGTCTGTTCCATGCATCCATGTCTCTGGTTCTATTTTGTTCATCAGTTTATTTTGCTCATTAGATTCCACATAAACGTAAGATCATGTGATGTTTGTCTTTCTCTGACTGGTTTATTTCACTTATCATAATAGTCTTCAGGTCCATCCATGCTGTCTCAAAGGGTAAGAACTCCTCCTTTTTTATAGCTGCATAGTATTCCATTGTATAAATGTACCACAGCTTTTTTATCCATTCATCTACTGATGGGCACTTTGGCTGTTTCCAGATCTTAACTATTGTAAATAATGCTGCCATGAACATAAGGACGCATATATTCTTTCTGATTGGTGTTTCGGGATTCTTAAAATATATTCCCAGAAGTAGGATTGTTGGGGCAAATGGCGGTTCCATATTTAATATTTTGAGGATATTCTATACTGTTTTCCATAGTGGAAAACATTCCCACCAGCAGTGTACTAGGGTTCCCTTTTCTCCACATCCTCGCCAGTACTTGTTGTTTGTTGATTTTATTAGTGGTAGCCATTCTGGCAGGTGTGAGAGGATACCTCATTGTAGTTTTGTCATTTCATTTTTAGGAAATGATCTTCAGTAATCAAAAATCCAGTCAAAAGTATGAAGATATTCATCTCGACATTTTGTACTTGAAATATAAATACCCAACAGTGAGTAAATTGCAAATAAATTTTGGTTCATCCACAATGTGGATTATTATGAAGCCACTAAAAACAATGCAGTAAGTGCTGACCCTTCCATAGCACTAAAGACCACTCACTGTCCTAGATCAGTGATTTTCAACCTTTTTCATCGCATGGCACACATAAACCAGTTACTAAAATTCTGCAACACACACACAAATATATTATCTTTTTTGCAGATCTGACAAAAAATAGGTATGTAAGTCATTCACACTGGGTGGCAATGATTGTGTTGGCTGTTATTTTTTTATATGACAATCTAAGGAAAAAGATGTCAGTGCCCATAGTCATGTATTTCACATTTTAAAAATTCTTGCGGCAAACCAGTTGAAAATCTCTGGTCTAAGGTGATAGTGGTAGGGGCAGAAATAAGCGAATGAATTTGAGATTGGTTTGAAGATAAAATGAATAGATCTTGGTGATGATTTGGATATGGAAGGAGAGGGAATGGCAGGTGAAGGGTGAGTTCAAGACTTCTGGCTTACAATCTAGACCAGTGGGTCTCAACCTTCCTAATGCCGCGGCCCTTTAATACAGTTCCTCATGTTGTGGTGACCCCAAACCATAAAATTATTTTCGTTGCTACTTCATAACTGTAATTTTGCTACTGTTATGAATCGTAATGTAAATATCTGATATGCAGGATGTATTTTCATGGTTACAAGTTGAACATAATTAAAGCATAGCGATTAAATCACAAAAACAATATGTAATTATATATGTGTTTTCCAATGGTCTTAGGTGACCCCTGTGAAAGGGTTGTTCGACCCCCAAAGGGGTCTCGACCCACAGGTTGAGAGCCGCTGATCTAGACAGATGATGGAATGATTCACTGAGACAGGAACAGGTGAGATTTACATGAGCCAGAAATTTAAATGTATGGAACATCTGCATACCGGTTGTAATTTGAAGCATGGACTTGGAAGCGTGTATAAAACAAGGAGAGAAAGCTTAGGTTCAAAACTCGTTTCTTTTCATTCTCAGAGCACTCCGCCAGTGCGTGGCGACCCGGTTTTCTGATTGGATACTGGGGCTGTTTGGTGGCCAGACAAAAAAGCAGGTCCTCCTTAGCTGGGGAGGTGAGACCAGGAGTATCAAATCACCTGTCGCATGCAAACCCCTACAACAGTGGTTCTCAACCTTGCCTGCACATTAGAATCACCTGGGAATCTTTTTAAAATCCTGATTTCTGGGCCTCATCCTCCGGAAATTCTGTTTCTTTGTTATGGGGTGGGGCCACAACATTAGTAACAAAGAAACAGAATTTCCGGAGGATGAGGCCCAGAAATCAGGATTTTAAAAAGATTCCCAGGCGATTCTATTGTGCAGCCAAGGTTGAGGACCACTGCCTTACAAGGAACTCTCAATGGTTTTACATTTACTGCTCACAAAGGAGTTTCACCTGCGGGCTCCTTCAAGCCCACAATTTTGTGAGAAATTATCTGCATTTACAGACGAGGAAACTGAGGCAGAGCGCTTAAATCACCTGTCCACTAGCCAGTCAGGGTGGTCTTATGCCACCCTATGGACTGCTATGTGCAGCCACTGTGGGCAAAGGGCTGTAAGAAAGAGCTACCATTTTATGAGGCCCTACTACATCTCAGGTCTAGGAGATTTAAAAAGATAGACAAGGAAGGAGGGGAAAAAAGCAATTTCAGAACTTTTAGATGGGTTACTTTTCCCAAATCGCACTTACCCCATGGTAAGTTGGCTTTAAACTTTCAAAAAGGTTCAGGTCCCAAGATGGAGTGGAGGTGAGAGGTGGAGATGAACCAGGGCAGCCAGGGACCACCCCAAACACCGGACCCAGGGGAAACGGGGTCCCAACGGCTGGGCCCCAGCTGACGCTCGGAGGGGACCTCGGCCGCCTCCCTCGGCGGCGGGGAGGCCAGCCCACCCCGCAGCTGGAGGCCGGGCGGCCGGTTTGCCAGCGCGTTGCTATAGCAACGGCCGCGTCCGCCTGCAGCCCGGGACCCGCTCCCATTCCCGCGGAGCCCGCCCTGCGCGGCGCCGCCAGCGGCCACTCACCCGGCGGCGAGGGAATCGGTGTCGGACGGGCGCGCACGCTGGGCGCTGGCGGCCGCCGAGGCCCGAGCCCGGAATGCCGCACCGGGAGCAGCTTTGGGGCCGCGGAACAGCCGCAGGAGGGCGGACGGGGGCCGCGCGAGGACAAAGCTCCTTCTCCCGCCGTCCCCAGGAGCCCCGTGCCGGCTGCCTCCTCCGGCGACTCCCGAAAGCTGCTCCCGGGAGGGACGCACCTGAGAATCCCGACCCTGGGACACGGAAGCAGCCGTGTTACACGAAATTAAAACTTCCCAACAGTGACACCACAGGACGAAGGTGATGGCCCGGCCAACACTGTCCGCCAGAGGCCTGGCCGTCCCGCCAGTTGGACCTTGCACTGCAATGGGTTCAGAACCAGCCTGAAAAGACAGATCAGGGTTGAGGGGAGCCTGGGAGGGAGGGTGTTTGTCCCCGCCGAGGGGCTGTAAAGGCTCTGGACAGACCAAATGGCAATTCCCAGAAATACATTTTAGCCACAAACCTCTAGAACCGCATGAGTGCACGCGCCCTATAGCGCCCCCCCCCCCCCCCCCCCGCTGCATGCTGATGCATTTCTTGACCTGAACTAGCAATGACTTCTGTGGATGCGGGCCCTGCTGTCCAGCAGCTGTGGGGAAGATATTCAACTCTCCTAATATTAACCTAATTATTTGAAACTAATGTCCTCTAAAATCTGATTGATAGCCAATAACTTGGTACAGCAGTTCTATTCATTTTATTGCTTGGATACAGGGGCACAGTTGGCAACTGGTTCGCCCTGTCAAGTTCATCTGAAAACTCAAAATGGCCATGGTGGGCAACTGGAAATTCAAACTTTTGCAAATTTTCCAAGCACAAATAATCCCCATTATGTCCTGTACCATAGAACTTTGGGATCTTGGCCAGATTTTTTTCTGGAGAAATACAGAACTATTGTCTAAAAGGGTCTGGAATAGCCTATAAGAATTTTTTGTGCTCCCCCCAAACCTGCCTTCATCCAAGCATGGGTACCACTATGTCCAACAGAAGGAAATAAACTACCACCTGCTTAATTCAATGGTGAAGTGTATACGTAGATCTTCCTTTAACCAGTAGCCGTGAATGAAGCCTTACATTCCAGATCTTACCAAGAAATAGCTTTGAACTGTCCGCTTCCTAATGCCCATCAAAAGCCTGGTTGAGAGAAACTGCAGTTTTGGAGAATTGTTTGAAAGGCATGCAGATGACCCCCTCATCTGTATACGGTCTCTGGGTCAATGAATCCGAAACGTGGCTACCTATCAGAGGCATCTGGGGAGTTCTGTTTGTCTTGCTTTATTTTGTGTTGAGATACAGATTAACAGGTAGCACTCCCAGAAACTGATTAAATAGATCCTATTAAATCATTTTTAAACAGTTTTCAAGCAAGTTTGATACAAAGCCAGGTCGGAAACCACTAGTCTACGTTTTATTCTGAAGTAAGCCAGTCTGTCAAAAAGCTGTGTGCTTGTACCACTTTGTCTTCACCCTTGCAAAGTGCCTGTCATGCTTTACACTTATGCTATATGTTTATGCTTAAAACATGACATTGGTTTTTTTCTAAATATGTTTTATTAATTTTAGAGAGAGAAGAAGGGAGAGGAATAAAGATAGAAACAGTGATGAGAAACATCAATTGGCTGCCTCCTGCCCGCCCCCTAGTGGGGATCAAGCCCGAAACCCTGGGCATGTGCCCTGACCAGTGACTTCCTGGTTCATGGGTTGATGCTCAACCACTAAACCACACCAGCTGGGCAAAAGATTGTAATTAAAAACAAAAAAAAAACAACAAAAAATAAAACTTTGTACTTACTAGAGCAGCGATTCTCAACCTGTGGGTCGCGACCCCTTTGGCGGTCGAACGACCCTTTCATAGGGGTCGCCTAAGACCATACTGCATATCAGATATTTACATTACGATTCATAACAGTAGCAACATTACAGTTATGAAGTAGCAACGAAAATAATTTTATGGTTGGGGATCACAACATGAGGAACTGTATTTAAAGGGCCAGAAGGTTGAGAACCACTGTACTAGAGGGATTAAGAATGATGCTTATTACATCTCTGTAGTAGAATCCTACCAGATTGCCCAGCCCAGGGTTTTTCAAACTTTTGGACCATAATCCACCAAAATAAATATCTTACCTTATGACCCAGTACACATATACCTATGCATTTAATAACTGAAGCAATTTTAAAATATTATCCATCCCACATACTATGCATTCCAGTACTTTTTATTTCTTTTTCATGCTGGCTTCCACCTTTTACATGGTTTCTTGACCCCTGGATGAATGATGAGTTGCATTTTAAAAACAGAAGTATAGTTAGGAGGCTTTTTCTGGAAACTAGACCTGGATCCTCAGATAAGGTAGCTAGGCCATCTGGCTACAATCAATTGCTCCAAAGTAGGTACCTGACTCACACCAACTCGATCATATTCCTTTCCCAGGAATATGGAATTAGGACTGAGAGATTTCCACTTTTCTCTAGGTGGCTAACATATTAGCATAGATCATCGCAACACAGTCAGAAGCTGTTCACAGACATGTTTTCCTACCGTGTGGCCTGGAGAAACGTAGAAAGCCAATCTGCAGGGGAAATGTGAAAAGAACAGGAAGGATTCACAAAGAGGAAAGAAGAGACAAAAAGAGTTCTGACAGCTCTCCAACCCTGATCATCGTATTTCCTGAAATGAGCTGCATTCCTGCCTTTGAAGTCCATGTAATATTTCAAATCTTTATAATAAAGTGCCCTCTTCTGCTTAAGCTAATTCAAGTGGCTGTTATTGCAACCAAAATGGGTTTAACTATATTGGTTTTATATGGCTGCAATAACAGATTACCTCCTGACTATACTGCTGCTTTTAAATTGGTGACTAATATAATCACTCTACGTCCCTTACAGGAAGGTCCATGTAAGAAATGTATTTCAATCCTGAGTGCCGGAAAAAATACTTTTCCCTTCAATACCGAAACCTCTTTTCCTTAAGAACAAAGCAAATCATGAAATTCATCAATTTTCCCTTTTCACCTTGGCTTCCAGGAAGAAAGGAACCAAATTTGCATCTCAACTTTGTCAAACTCTGTGGCTTGTATACAGGCATTACAACTTTCTCCTGTTCTCTTCTATTTCCCCCTCATTTCTACTTTTATCCTGTTGTATGTTTTTCATTGTGTATTTTAAGCTGCTTCAAATATTTTGCACTTACTGTTTCACCTGCCTGTAAGGCTTTGCCCCTATACCTACACAAGGCTGGTTCCTTTTCATTACTCAGATCTCAGCTCACTTGTCACCTCCTCAGAGAAGCCTTCCCTGATCACTGCATCTAATGTAGTCCCACCCCACAGTCTATCACAGTACCCTCCTTTGTTGTCTTAGAGCACTTAAAACCATCTAAAATAATCATTTTATTTTTTAAATATATATTATATATTTTTTTATCAATTTCAGAGAGGAAGGGAGAGGGAGAGATAAAAACATCAATAATGGGAAAGTATCACTGATCAGCTGCCTCCTGCACTCACCACACTAGGATTAAGCCCACAACCCAGGCATGTGCCCTGACCGTGAATCCAGGCATGACCTCCTGGTTCTTAGGTCGATGCTCAACCACTAAGCCACACCAGTCCGGGCAACAATCTTATTTTCTTTCTTCCCTCATCAGAAGTTAAACTCCAAGACAATAGGGACCCAATCTGTTTATTGCTTGTCCCCAGTGCCTGGCACTTAGTAGCTATTTAATAAAAATCATGGCATTAGTAAATGAAAGAATGAATGAGAGAGAGGGAAAGAGGAGGGAGGGAGGGAGGGAGGGACGGAGGGGGGGGGGAGAGAGAGAGAGAGAGAGAGAGAGAGAGAGAGAGAGAGAGAGAGAAAGGAGGGAAGGGAGGGAGAAAGGAAGGGATATTTTGTAGAACATGGTGAGCCCTGGCTAGTGTGGGTCACTGGTTGGAGGATCATCCCATACACTAAAATGTTGCCAGTTCGATTCCTGGTCAGGGCACATAACAGGTTGTGGGTTCAATCACAGGTCAGTTCTCTCTCCCACCTCCTTCCCTCCCCTCCCTCCCTCTTTCCCTCTCCTTTTCTCTTTCTCTCTCTCGAATCAATAAAAGCATGTACTTTGACAAGGATTTTTTTAAATTATAGGACATGGTGAGATATAGATGGATAGATAAATAGGTGGCTAGGTAGAATGTCACACTTGTAAAGAGAAATCAGAGAAAGTACACAGAGGTAAAACACAACTCCCTAAAATATGTACATAGAGGAACTGGATTTTCTTGGGGAACTCTTGATGTAAAAGCCTTAGACAAAACATTTTTTTAAGTTTTCAAGTGGCTCAAGTATTAAATATTATGGCTAGTTACCATAGCTGAAGCCATCAATTCTCAGTGAGATAATGGGTTGCAACATCATGACCACCAACATGACAAACTCTTGATACTGACAAGGGAACTCAGTCTATTGCAGGGGTCATTAACACAACAATCGCTCTCGTTCTATTCCTGTAATATTAATGTCACCACTGGCAACAAATGTTATATGCCGTTGACTTAAATACTCTATGGTAACGTCATTGTTACAATGCAATATCAAGTTGCTTGACAGTTAAGGAAGAGAGATCAGAATTGAGGTTTGCCAATCGAACAAACATAGAAGCAATTAGTACAGTTTGTTCCAGGGTTCATGGACCCTTTTGGTAAAAATACCAAAGTTTGGGGGTGGGGGGGATGGACCTCCATTTTTTCCTCCGTTTTTTTTAAGTCCAGAAACAGTTGATTTATGCATTAAAATTTACCTCTGGCCCTAACTGGTTTGGCTCAGTGGATAGAGCGTCGGCCTGCGGACTGAAAGTTCCCGAGTTCAATTCCGGTCAAGGGCATGTACCTTGGTTGCGGGCACATCCCCAGTAGGGGGTGTGCAGGAGGCAACTGATCCATGTTCCTCTCTCATTGATGTTTCTAACTCTCTAACCCTCTCCCTTCCTCTCTGTAAAAATCAATATATTTTTTAAAAAATTTACCTGTTATTCAAAAGATTTTTAAGAGACTCCACATCACAAAAAGCCACCCCATAATTTTTTTGTTCTATAAGATGAATTCAGAGATGTTTAGATCACGTGTCATGTTAAGATTTTTTAAACGGGGACATGTCTGACAAGTATATAATGCAAAATATAACTTTTTCCTAATGAGATCTGTCTTTGATTACTGGCAGGTTTACCAATTTATGCAAAGTCTTTCTATTGTTCTATTCTCCTACCTTGACAAAAGTAAAACTGTACCTTATGCCCATAGCTCAAAATGAAGTAAACATCTGGCAATTAATTCTGTTTGTCTGATCAACTATGAATGTCTGACCCAGCCTTGTTGTCAGATAAAACTAATTAGAGGTCAGGTTAGTGCACACACACCAGAACTAAATTAATGTTTCATGGATTGGAAGAGTTGATATTAAGACGGCAATACTCCCCAAACTGAGCACCTTTTTTTGTACAGAACTCTCTGCTAAGTATGGAGGATTGTTCAAAAATTAGAGAACTAGCTAGTGCTGCCCTACAGCTTTCTTAGCCGTGTGGGAACTGTGGGAATAGGAGGGGCAGGGTGTCAGGACACGAGTGGGATGGCTGAACCTCATAGGAATGGCAGAAAACAGAGAGGCTGTGCAGGTGAGCTGCTACAGCAAGGCCTGGAGCTGTTAGCTCGGGCAGAGCTATGAAAGGTAAGCAAAGCCCTTCCCACCTAAGCCCAATCCAGGGATACCTGCAGGCGAGAGAGGGACAATCAAGATGTCACACTTTTTTTTTAAAGGTTGTTTTATTGATTTTTAGAGAGAGAGGGGAAGGGAGAAGGAGAGAGGAGGAGAAAGAAGGAGAGAGAAGGAGAGGGAGAGGGAAAGAGAGAGCGGGGAGAGAGAGAGAGAGAGAAACATCCACATGAGAGTGAAATATCCATCAGCTGCCTCCTGCATGCCCCCCACCAGGGAGTGAGCCCAGAACCCAGGCATGTGCCCTGACCGGGAAGAGAAAATGGCAACCTTTCGGTGCACAGGATGATGCCCAACCAACTGAGCCACACTGGCCAGGGCTAGGTTTTACAATTTTTAATTTTAATTTTTTAGGTCTCATTTTTATATACCCCCTGAAAACTCTAACCTACTAATTATTTTCATGTGTAGTAATTTTTTTCTAAAATTGTCATAAAATTAACAATTAATGGGTTTAACAGATGGTGCAGTTTATAGATATTTATTTAGGTATTGACATTTTAAAAAATTTAAGAACTTATTTTTATCAGCCCTGTATATTCTGCCTCTACTGCCTGGTGGACAAACAGTCCAGAGGCCACGTGCAGGAAGAGGTCTGCTTCAGGCTGCCTGCCAGGGCAGGGCTTGCTTTAGGGCAGTGATGGCGAACCTATGAACTCATCTTTTTGGTTGATTTTTCTTGGTTAAATGGCATTTAAATATATAACATAAATATCAAAAATATAAGTCTTTGTTTTACTATGGTTGCAAATATCAAAAAATTTCTACATGTGACACAGCACCAGAGTTAAGTTAGGGTTTTTCAACATGCTGACACGCTGAGCTCAAAAGGTTCGCCATCACTGCTCTAGGGAGTGGGCTGACTCTGGCAGCTTGCCCTGCAACATGAGGGGTGGGGTGTAAAGAGGCTCTATGCCCCCGGAACCTAGAGAAGGATGGTGCTAATAAAATGAGTAAGAGACAAAACATAGCAGAAAGCTCAAAGCAAGCATGGGAACGGTTTCAGGTACTTGGGCCAGGCTGGGAAGGGGTGGAGGGTCAGCGATGATTTCTACGTCTCATCTTAAGCACTGAGAGTACTGATCATCCTTCCTTAAAACACAGACTTCTCTGGCTTCTCTGACACCGCATCCCCGATTTCCTTCTGTATGGTATATGGGAACATGGGCTGCTTCCAAAGCTCCAACCCCCTGCCACACTGGGAATACGGTGTGAGCCACCTGTAAGTGGACTGTGAGACACTGGGAGCCTGGCTTCTGAATGAATGTGAACTGGGACTGTAAGCAACTGCAGAAAAACAGCTTGTGTTTTGATTTCACACCATCATCCTGCATGTCCTGTTTGCTTTGTTTTCTGCGCTCTACATAACCCTGTACTGGGAAAGCTTAGGTTGTGGAGACTTTCCTGGCTGGCCACCCCTGTGTGGCAGTGAACTTCACCCGCCAGCCACCACTGGTATGCACGTAAGTCTAAGAAACCCGTGTTTTTCACAGCCAGTCCTCTGGGTGACTTCTTTGGAATCAGCAAGCAATACCCTGGGTTTTCTCAAACCTCGGCTCTTTGCATAACATCTTCCCACACCCCTGGTTTCTGAGATAGGGAATATGCAAGTAAGAATACATGAAGGGCCCTGGAGGATGGTTAGTGTCTCGGGTGACATTGAGACACCCAAACGAAGGTGTCCAACAGACCACGGGACAAGTGGGTCTGGAACCCAGAGAATGGGTCCGTGACTTTATCAGAGTCTCTGAGATTTCTACATCAAGTAGGGTGCTCAATTGCAAGTAAAACAAACCAATCCTGGCTAATTTAAGCAGACAATGAGTTTATGAAAATACTTTTTAGGTAGTTCACAGAATTGTTGGGAAGGCCAGAAAATTAAACTAAGAGCTCATTGGTCTGCTAAAGAAACTGTCATGCCATCAAGCACCAGGTGTTACAACGTGTTCTGCTGCTACTGCTGCCGTGGAAACACCACCTTGATGCCACCAACTCTGCCACAAACACTCCAGGACACAATTATTAGTAAAGAAAAGTACTATTTTTTTAATTTGTTCTTGACTGTATAGGTCTTTTTAAGATCACCACAGAAGTCTCTGTGGTGCCACTTTAAAAAAAAATACTACCACTAGACCTGTAGCCTGGCTGCAAGGCATGCTGGGAAATCAAGACTTTAATATATCTAGTTTCTGTAGTGAGAAGGGAGCTCTGCCTCTCAAGACTCCTGAGGTGGGGAATCCCCTCAATAGGATGAAATGAATGAAAAATATTCAATACAATGCCCTTACTCTAAAGGGCTAGAAACCACTGGTATAGAGTGGGCAGAGAGGAGAGATAAGGCTAGGCAACTGGGAATATCACTATATAAAGCACATTCATGAAATGTTATCACGTAGAAGTGGGGGCATTCATAAGGGTTTTTTTGTTACCCCACCCCAGATTTGCTGCCTGTATTTTGAAGAATAGGCTGTATTTCTGGCCTTCCCGACAATTCTGTGAACAATCTAAATAAAAGAAGCAGAGAACTCAGTTCTTTCCTGGAAAGATGGCTCCCCAGTTTATTCTTCCCTACCTTGGTTTCATAATGATGTTGGAGTCTACGGGCAAGAAGACCATGAAGTATGTTCTACCACCTTCACTGAAAAAACACTCCAGGACACAATTATTAGTAAAGAAAAGTGCTATTTTTTAATTTGTTCTTGAATGTATAGGTCTTTTTAAGATCAGTAACACTTCCCCTCCCTCATGCTCCCAACCAAAACTTTGGATTCCAATGGCCACTTCTAAGACAAGGCCCAGGAAGAACTCACCCTAGATATCCAAGAAAGGGGTACAGCTTGAGGAATGGGCGTATAGCTCCAGAAGCAGCGCCAGCTACTGAAGACTTTCCTCAAAGCAGCTCAGTTTGGCCTGTAAGTCCCTTTGCCCTGCCTTGGCCAAGAATCCCCACCTGTGTCCTACTACTCCCAGTGTTCCTTTGTTCCCAGTGTGGCCTGAACTTTAGAGTTAGAATCACCAATACCATCTTTAGAGTTGGTAAACCTCTGAGAAATCGCTGTTTTTAATACTCGCCCGACACAGAGGGAGGGGAGCAGAGCAGCTTTATAGATGAGTCATGCCGCTCATAACTGACAGACAAAACTTAGCGGTTCACCAGCTCAAATCAGACCTACTTCCACATAAACCACCCGAATTTGCTTCCAACTCTAGCAACTGGAGCAAGCAGGTGGTTATGATCAGCACAGATGGGAAAGACCTGGTTAGAGAAGGCCAGGCTGACCCCAACTGAGCCCCAAGCAAGTGATAAATCACAGCACTTCTCAGTTTTCCTTCCATCAGAATGTTCTCAGTGGCGGACACCCACTGCCAGGATTCTCCTCCTGGCTAGCAGCACTGAACCATGCAGGGAAACATGTTTACCATGATCCCAAGCTCCTCACCAATTGTGGCAAGCTCTAACTGGTACAGGGATCATGCTGGTGAGCTGTCTGATAGCCTGATAATCCCATTTACCAAACTGCTTCTTGGTAAGGCCCAAGCCACACTCCTGGGCTGATTTAGATGGACTTCTTAGCAAACGTGGCTAAAATCTGTCTCTGTGCTGTGTAGGAAGAGACAGATGGAAGGACTCACAGATGCTATCCTCCCGGCAGAGCTCATAAACATGCTTGACATGAGGAGAACTGGGCTCAGGGGGAAAACAGGCCAAAGACAAGAGGCTGACACAGAGGGAGGGGAGCAGAGCAGCTGGGAAGCAGAAGCAGCTGGGCTTCCTCCTGCCCACCCAACTCCTGAAGAGAAGAGACCAAAGTAAGTAACAGATGTGTCCCCCTGTCTAAGTTTCAAGGGAGGCTCAGCCTGTGTGGCTGAGAGATAAGAGAAGAATCCAGAGACTTGTGGTATCGTAAAAGCCAAGTGAAGAGGATGTTCAATGAGGAAGTGGTGAGTGGTGTGAAATGCTGTACAGAGTTCAACAGTTGAGGACTGAAGATATTTTTTTTAATTTGGCAACTGGGTGGTCACTGGTAACTTTTATGAAAAACTATACAGAATGAAGAGTGACTGAGAAAAATCAGTAAAAAAGATTATTTTTAAAAGAATGAGGCTGACAAGATAAAAGTGTAAGGAGCAACACACTCTTAAGAAATTGTTTTTAATCTTGGGGAGGCTATGTGGAGGTAACCATGGAAAGGGAGGTTGAAGACGCTAGAAAGAGGAGCTGTGGGACAAGAGATAGAGCAAAGTTGTGGAGGACACAGAACAGGATTCAAGAACCAGAGCACCAGACAGGAGCAAGAGGAGGGATAGAGACACAGAGAGTGGGGATGGGGAGAAAAACGAGGGGGCAAGGACAGTTTTCCTTTCGGGCCTCTCTCCTGTGAAATGGGCAAAGAGGTCAGTCATTGGCTGAGAGCAAAGATGAATGTCATGGACTGAAAGCAGAATAATGATGTCACATCTCAGTATTGATTGGTATATTACGACACCAATCAATACTGAGAGACCAACTGAGGCTGCCAACTATGGATCTCCCATGTTTAGCAGCCCAGGGAGAAGGAGCGAAAAATAGGTTGATGCAGCAAATGGGGAAGTGTCAGCAACAGGAGGGGATGAGAAATTTCAGGATGCTGATGAAAATATCAGAGACGGGCCACAGGCTCAAGCTGGGGAGAGGAAGAAGCCCAGAAGGCTGAGAAGCTGGGAGCACGACTGAGGCCACGGGAATGGCCAGAGAAGCGGGCGATTTAAATAAACGGCAGCGAGGGGGTGGGGGAGAGGAAGCACAGCTGTGGCGATCCGAAAGGAGTAATGGCTCAGTTCGGTTCAGAAAAGAAGACCATAGGCCAGTGATGGCGAACCGTTCGAGCTCGGCGTGTCAGCATTTTGAAAAACCCTAACTTAACTCTGGTGCCGTGTCCCATCTAGAAATTTTTTGATATTTGCAACCATAGTAAAACAAAGACTTATATTTTTGATATTTATTTTTATATTTAAATGCCATTTCACAAAGAAAAATCAACCCAAAAAATGAGTTCGCGTGTCACCTCTGACACGCGTGTCACAGGTTCGCCTTCACTGCTCTAGGTGATACCATGATCCGAGAGAGCAAATAGAGCAGAGCCCAGGAACAAACAAGAAAGGGCCTTGGTCTTAGGAGCGAGGCAAGGGCCCGTTGCCAGAAATGGGTACAGGGAGCTGGAGTGCGCCGAGGTTCATGGCAGGGCCTGCGTACAGCAAAGGCTGCAGAGGGTCTGGTGGCTGCCACTCGGGATACCTGCAGAGGGTGTAGTTGGCAACTGCTAGAAGTCAGGCAGGACCAACCTACCCATGTTCTAGAATAGTGCTCTGAAAGTTCATCCTGCACCAGTTTGCACTAAAATCCCCTTCACATCAACTGAAGCCACTCCGCTCTCCTGTTTCTCGGCACACCCAAGAAGCCCAGGTTCTTCTATAGGATGGCATTTTGTACCATAAGAATCCAGAACTCACTGTACCTTCAATTCCTGACTTTGTCAGGAGCCAATGCACGTGACTGACTTCAAAATGGGGCCACTGTAGAACCAAGTCAAAAGCAGAATTTGCTCAAATGTTTGCAGAGCCACTGAAGTCAATCACTCAGCTAGTAGCTTTTTAAAAAATTGTTTTTCTAAAAAGTCATGATCTGTTTTCTGCATGCAAAAACAAAACATAACCATGACTCACAACATTGGTAATAAGCACACAGGAAAAGCCAGAGAGAGGACAGTGCTTTCAGGTAAGCAGTGCAGGAAGGAGATGGTGGGCCAGGGCCTTGAACCCGTGGAGGGAAGAGCACCCTACCTTTTGCCCTTCCCAGGTCAGGTGCCTAAAGGGAGCATCTCAGCATGCAGAGTATCTGTAATAAGAATGGAATGTGTGACTCTCTACTACAATACTGAGGTCCCCTGGCCCAGCAGGCTGGTCCCTGGGTCCATCATGCTATACCCAAGCTGGAAGCTTCATCGATAGACAGAAAGCAAAGCATCTAACCAGGCATTTCTGCGTCATATTTGTGGTCTCCAACTGGTCCTGGGAAGGATCTTAAATCAAGTTTGAGCCAGTCACAGCCTTCACCTGGCTGCCCAACACAAAGCACCATGAAGCTCTCTCCGGGGAGGTGGGAATGTGGGCCACACACAGGAAAAATCGCCAAGAACAGAAATCAGGGAGGTAATTACAGAGGGGACCTTGCCAAGCCAACCGAACAGAGGAAAAGATTCAAAAATTGAAAGGGAAGTGGCCAAAGCCCAAACCAGAAAATTATGTGAGCCTCAAAGAGCAGAGGGCTAAGTCCAAAGACTGCCTGGCTACTGGAGTATTCAAGACTTAGTTACCCCAAACTAGAAAACAGGAAGTGGAATCCCACCTGCTTAGGAGAGCTTGGCAAGTGCTGGTGAAAGAATGGCAAGTTAATGGGCACGGTTTGCTGTGAGGTGAAGATGACCCTCCAGCCTGGGTGGAGACGGAAAGGAGCAGTACCAACTCGCAAGGAGAGAAGAAATGTTTTCTCTGATCAAAATGTTCCTGTCAACAAAGACCCAACAAACAAGAACTTCCTTAAACTGCATCTCTTAGTAAAAATAAAACTATGACCTAAGACCCTCTGAAATTAGCCAAACCAGGACAGGACCAAGGAGAGCTGTGTCTCCAGGCCACTGAAGGACCAGGTCCACAGCTCCCCACATCAGCAATAGGTTCTTTCCTGAGCAAGCCTTTGCTGGCGAGGTGGCCTGACCCCCAGCATCTGCCTGTGCCTCTTCCTCCCAAACACCCTGAATGGACCATGAAGAGCCATCTGAGATGCAGCTCGGAGCTCTGTTCCTGTTCTCGTGGCTTCTAGAACTCTTCTCTCTGCTTTCAAGGAGAAGTCAAGTCCTGAAGTGGTTTCAGGGCCACTGAAGGGTACTGGAGTTTTGCCTCTCAGCTTTCCCCTTCTCCATCCTAGACAGAACTTCCCCGTGAATGCTAAGGTCTGGCTCCTGCCAGTCACACTGGCCTTCTTCAACTGCCAAAAAAAAAAAAAGAGCTGCCAGTAGAGACTTGGCTGTTTCTGGGCATGGACAGCCCCAAGGGCAGGCAAGTCAGAGGACTCACTTCCAATCTTTGGCTCTGTAAACATGGACAGGTTGAGGACTAGGATCTCTAAGCAAGAGGAGAGGGCCCAACAGAGTGAGCTGGTTGTGGGTCACTCTCCTTGCCCAGGAAACGCTGTACCTGAAGCAGCTGCCTCACAGATTCCCAAGCAGAACTTGGGATCCAAACCTCAAAATGGAGATAATGAAGGGGTAGCCACCAACAATCATCTCTAGGAAGGCAGGTTCTGACACCAAAGAAGAGCTCTTAGCCCAAAGTGAGTAGCACAGAGAGCTAGCTCTGAAGTTGACATCTTCTAAAGCTCAGTGAAATCTGAACCTAAAGATGTAAGTGGTCCCTACACAGCCACCAGCCCCATCAAGAATGCCATACCCCCCAGAGCATGTGCACAGCAGCCACCTATCAACATCAGGAAGGGGGCATGGAAAACAAATACCCTGAAAACCGTTAGAACCCGAATAGGCACCAATTGAGACCTCTGGCCTCCGTCACCCTGCCCAGGGCTGGTGCCTCTGTCCCGGCAGACCAAGCAAAGGCAAACAGTGACAGTCTTTGGCTGTGCTGGACCAGGGATCACAGGCCTGCCATATGTCAGAACCTCTCTCCCTTCTTTACCCTCTTTTGAGCCCAAGAGGAGTTCAGATATATACACTGCTCCTGAGCCCTGCACTGAAAGGTGAGGAAAGTTTGCTTTCCTCAGCAGCAAGGACTCACCAAGGAAGGTAGGTCCCCCCAAGCCTGAGCAGGCTTGGTCTTGTCATGTTACCCTATACATCTGGTAGTAGGGAATATTCCCTCTGCAGTTTATTACTGAAATCTTCTCTGTAGTAGATGCACTGTGGTTCCCAAATAAATGCTGTAAGATGCAAATGGCAAAGAAGGGCACTACACCAGCTCGACAAGACTTGTCTCACATCCACAATCTGAAGAGAATGAGCTGAAAGGGGGGGAGGAGTGGTCAACAGGATGTGGCACCATCTGCCAGAGTGCTGTCTCCTGCCAGATCTACACCTGGGAGATGCTGTTGGCCAGGCGGAAAGACATTCTTTTTGCTCTTTCATTCTCCTGAAAGAAAAATAAATTTGGAATTAGAAGGGACAAGTGTGGGATTTATTAACGTGAAAAGGCTATAAATGTCCAGATTGGGATTCGCCGGAGCCAAGTGTTTTTTCCTACGCTCGGAATGCAACAGCAAAACTCAATGAAGCCACTAAACATTGTGTGCGAAGTATCGCCAACAACTGGGGGAGGCTGGTCAGTCCCTGGCGCACAGTAGGCAGGCAGTACATTTTGGTGGAATTAAATAGTTTTGAACTGATATTTCAGGTCTGCACAGGTGGGGCCAGCCAAAAGGTCAGAGGAGCTCTCTTTGTTGCAAGCAACACCTCTCCTTCCTTCTCTACACCAAGGTCCTGAAAAGATCCCTTCCTTTCTCCCAAAGGTGAGACCCGCCCAAGTTGAAACCAGGCTCTGAGAGTCAGCAGACCTCGATTCTGCCGTTAATTTACTGAGTGACCCTGAGGAAGTACATCTACCTCTCTGAAATTTAAACCTCGGGGATAATTGGAGTTGATGAGCCCCGCATTGCCCTGCCTGCCTTTTAGACTAAGGGAGTGGAAGTGAGGGTTCATTGTCACCACTCTCCTGTTCCACCAGCTTCACTCTAGGTTGCTCTTATACATGTTGCTCAGGTGCCCCGTCCCTGCCCAATCACCCACCCACCCATCTGCCTGCCAGCTGGCAGCAACTATTTACCATGTGTCGCCGCCGCCTCTTGGGTTGGATGCCCTCCTGCATGTAGTGGGGCCACGGGAAGCCCTGGGGAGTGGAACAGCCACTCTCACTAGACACCTCCTCGGAGTCTGAGTCTTCTTGCCTCGGCTGGGCGAACTGTTTCCCTGGGTAGATCTCCTTCAACCAGCCTTCAAAGAATACTTCCAGGCAGCGGCCGGCCTCTGCAACCTCAGAATCAGGCTGGGGTGGGGGGGAGGGAGAAAAGCAGTGATGGTCTAGCCCAGTGGTCGGCAAACTGCGGCTCGCGAGCCACATGCGGCTCTTTGGCCCCTTGAGTGTGGCCACGAAGTTTCAATCGCACTGTACGTGTGCGCCTGCACGTGGTATTTTGTGGAAGAGCCACACTCAAGGGGCCGCAGTTTGCCAACCACTAGCCTAGCCTCTTTCCACCAGCTCATCTCTTCCAGGCCTCTCAAGAGCTATACAGAGACCATAAAGCCTAGCTGGGTCTCCTGGATGTCTGGAAATCTGTTTTTCCCCTCAGGACTCAGAATAACCAGTTTGGTATCAGTTCTTAAACAGAAATGACCCTGACAGTTCCCACAGGTGGCCAGGCACCAGCACCACCACCCCTCCGAGCCCATGCTGAGGCCACATGTGGGAGAGAGTTTTTAAACAATCACTACCACAGCAGGCCCCCAGAGGTCTACTCCCAAGTCCTCATGGCGGCCCAGGACCAACCGGATACGCCACCCAGCTATGACAATCTTGGGGTCCTGGGAAACAGGGGAGAGGTCAAACAGGCAAGACATACATAATTGAACTTAGCACAGTTCCAGAACATGAGGCGCACGTCTGACACCACCTCCTCCGGGGTGGTGTAGTGAGCTGGATCCTTCTTCTGCAGCCTCCTCCGGATGATTGACAGGTCCATGGGCCTCTTGATAATCTGGTAGTAATGCCGGGCCTGGCGGAGAAGAAGCCCAAGCAGGAAGAGAGACGTGAAGATAAGAAAAAAGAAGAGATGGAGAATGAGTGGAGAAGAAGTGAAAGAACATAAGAAAGAGAAAGTCAGCAAGAAGAAACGTGTGGGGAAGGAAGACAAAGAGAAAGCGAAGAGGAGAAATGCTCTACTTGTCAAGTCAGGTCTGTTGTAGCAGCATTGGGGTGGGAGGGGCTGTACTGGCCATGGCCCCCTGGTCTCCTGGACCATCCACTTCTAGTGGCTGTGCTCTGAGCCCACATGGGTACCATGGTGATCTTCCCCCCGCCCCAGGGCCCTCTGAGCAGAGAGCACAGTGGCAGGCAGAAACAGCAAGGCCTTCCTTACCAGAGGGCTGACAGGTTCGTGGAAAGGCAGGCTGAGGCTATTGCAGCACAAGGACAGTACCAGCTTCTCACACTTCTGCAGAGATCAGAATTGGCAACAGTGTGACTTTGTTCTGGTCCGACCTCAATAAGAACTAAAGACAGTGACCCTGAGAACTCTAATGGGGTTGGCTCTGCTCCACAGGGTATGAGCCACCATACTAAGGGGTACAGTTCAGCCTTCCAGGCCAGAAGAAAACAGTGGGCAGGAGGAAAATCCTAGCAACTCCCAATGGGCCAAACTGCAAGGCATACCCCAAAGAGAGGTACCAGGAGAAGCCTCTCAGCCCCTCAGAAAGGCCTCAGCCCCTATTAGCACAGGGAGGCTGCTGCAGGCCTGGAGCCTTTTCCCAGAGACCACGCCCTACCTTCTGGTCAGATATGCCCAGGCCAGGAGGGGCCCAGCTTCCAGGCTGGTTATAGCGGGCATTCTCACAGTCGTATTCCATCTCGGGCTGGGTCAGGCTGCGGCACAAGGTACACACCCAGTCTCCCCTGCAGAGACGGGTGAGGCCACGTTAGACTTCAACACATTGCCCAGAGCTCCCTCCCCTGTCCCTGTGCCCCAAGACAGGCGTGTGTAGGGGGAAAGAGGGGCACTGGAAAGCTGAGTCCCTAGCCCTACACTGTAGGGAATGGTTTCCGAGCCAAAAGCTTGAGAGAAATTCAATAACTTGGGATTTAGTGAATGCAAGGAAAGAGAATTTGTAACAGGGCAGAGACAGGAGTATAGGGACAATCTGTTTGCAGGGTGAAGCTGGGAACAGAAAAGGAAAGGAAGCCACCTGAATTTCAACCACCCACTTTTCTGTGTGCAGAAGGAACACAGCTACAGGATCACTAACTCATTCATGCAGGCTCAGAGAGGAGGGGAAGCCCACCAGAGGGAGCTCCGAGGGCCAGGCCTGAAATAATCATCCTTGGAAGATCTCCCCCGCACCCCACCCCACCCTACCTCCGCCAGCCAGGTGATAGCCCTGGATTGGCACGACTCACCCTGGGAAGCTGAGCAAGGCTGGCAAGTGGCAGGAAAGGTGGTACACTTTGGGGCAGCGGTCACAGCACAGCAACTCTCCCCCATTGAGGCACACAGCACAGAAGTCCTCATTCTCTATTGGTGCTGGCGGCCCCTTCTTGGCTCCAGGAGCTCGAGGAGCGAGTCTGTGTTCTTCGGGAGATGCCCCCTCCACCTCTGGTGACTGCTGCCCCAGAGATGTGACAGTGACCTTCCTTCCTCCCAGACTTGGGGCCTGGCTGGCATCAGGCAGGGTGTTCTGACTGACCTTGGAAAAGAAGTGAGTCTGAGCCAATAGCTACAGCACCAGTAGGTGGTTGAGGGAGAGAAGGAGGGGAGGGATTAACAATCTCTGAACACTGACTTTATCCAGGACCACAAGCCCGCCAAGCCCCATGACTGCTGCAGCTCACTCCTAATGTGCATCTCACAGGCCACTGCAGCAAGGAACAAAGTCTGGCCAAGCTGAAGCCCCACTCAGAGACGCAGGACAGAGCCAGAGCCAGAATTCTGCCAGTAGCAAAGAGAAAGGAGGTTCAAGGCCAAAGCAGAGCAAAGTGGTACCTTAATGGACATGCTGGAGGACTCATTGCCATACTCGATGATCAACAGGAAGCTCCCATCCTGATCATTCTCCTGTGGCTTCAACTTAAACACAGGCATCTCTCCCGAGGAGGAAGCACGGATCTTGAGTCGTTCTAGTCGCACATAGGGAATCTTGGACTCACTATTGTACGATCTATGGCAAGAGAGATACCCTGGGTCTCAGTGGGAACCTCCTCTGGCCCCAACCTCTAAATAGGGTTCATCCAGGATCCCACAACTAAATTGCTGCTCAAAATCTCCCCCATGCTCGGCCGGTGTGGCCCAGTGGTTAAGCGTCAACCTATGAACCAGAAGATCATGGTTCGATTCCAGGTCAGGCCACATGCCAAGGTTGCAGGCTCGATTCCCCAGTGTGGGGCATGCAGGAGGCAATCGATCTCTCATCATTCATATTTCTGTCTCTCCCTCTCCCTTCCTCTCTGAAATTAATAAAAATATATTTAATTTTACAAAAAGATCTCCATCCAACCCTCGACAGGCCCATATTTTGCCCTCCTGCCCAGCTCTGCCTGGCCAGACCCTGTCAGCCTCTGGGAAACCCTTTGGCCCAAGAAAGGGATCCATGAAGAGGGAGGACTGCACACAGAGCATGCCTCATGGTGCAGGAGCCACAACATCCTTCCACAAAATTCCAGACACCCGCCCACACAGACCCCATTTGCAGGTCTAGGGGTTGAAGAAAACAGTTGCAGGCAAACATCTGCTTCTAGTGAAGTCATCAAAGATGCTTACTTCTGTGCCAGCCTCCCAGGACCTGAACCTTGGCGGTGGGGGCGGGGGGGGGGGGGAGAAAAAGGTTGGGCCAAGAATCTCTTACCTGATACTCTGGTTCTCTTTTGTATCCAGCTCTAGGGCTCCTTGTTCAACATTCTCATACTCTAAGGCAAAAGACAAATACCTGTGACATATTTATGACAACATCTCCTGTCACCCACACTCATATCTGCCACTCATATCTTTGGCCACACACCTCTCATACAATAGTTACATACACGGTTATCATTCATAGTGGTGACAGTCCTTCCATGGCTGGTTTTCTAACTTAGATCTACCTGACTCCAAAGTCAGACACGCTCTTTTCCTTAATCTGCCAAGGCTAGCCTTTCTGGGGTGCATTCTTCCGGTTACCCCTTACCTATAACTCAGGCCCCCAGAACCGTTTGCATGGGGAATGTTACAAGGAGGCTAAGTCTTGGCCATGCCTGAATCAGCCATGGCCACAGCGAGGGAAACAGAACAGGAATCAATAAATCAGTTCTGGAGGAGAGAAGTGAAGTTAGCCTGAGAGAGGAACACTGCTCCCTCCGGCCCAGAGCCTGGCTGCTACCTCCACCCCCCTGGAAATGCTGAGCCCATTCGCTCAGGTTTGTGGCCAGCATGAGAGCAGGTTGCTCACAGGAGTCTCACCTTTTAGGTTCTGGTACTGCTGCAGAGCCACGGATGTTTTGACCACTGAGACCACAGGTGGTTTTTTCACAGAGAGGTTAATTGGTTCCTCCAGTTCTGAGGGGACAGGCAAGTCCTTGGAAACATCTAGACCAGGGCCTGTGGGATCTTGTCCCAAAGAGTCATTGAAATGGGTGGAATCTTCACTTTCCATCTTTCAAAAGTAAAAGGCCAAGAAAAAACAAAGAAATCAGACATTTCTGCTGTTAGTGGTCACAGAGCTGTTAAGTGAAAGCCAGGATAAGGCCTTCAGGGGCCACCCTTTTGCCCCGTGATGAGCAGAGATAGTTGAATGGCATTTTCCCAGGACTTACCTTACAGAGGGTGTTCCCCATGGAGGGGTCAGCCCCATCGCCAGGGCGCAGGCCCCCTGCAGCTCGGCCAGGGCCAGGACTGCCACTGGCTCCAGTGTTGGGCTGCACGTCAGAAGCCGGAGGCGTACTCTGCAGAGGACAAATTGCCAGGCTTGGCACGGCCTGGCTGGGACCAGACATCAGGTTGGGCTCGGCCTGACCATAATTACTTGCCCGGTTTGTGACGGCCTGGGAGGCCTCACTAATCAGACTGGGCATGGACCGGGCTGTGCCACGCATGAGGCTGGGCATTGTCTGCAGGTGACTGCCTGTCAGGCTGGACAGAGCCTGGTTTTGTCTGCTTGTCAGGCTGGACACAGTCGGTGGGGGGGCACTCAGCAGGCCTGGTACTGCCTGAAGAGGGGCAGCTGTCAGGCTGCTCACACTCTTGATCTGCGGCTCTAGGGCCTTCGCCAGCCTCGTAGATGACAGCTCCATCTCCACAGTGTTGGAAAAGCCCATGATGCTCACAGAGGTGGAGTGCTGCAGGAGCAAAGACAGGGCAGAGCGAGGCTGTTAGCTGGGGATGGTAGAGGGAAAGGGGAGAGGTAGCCCATACCAGCTCCCCCCTTTTATGCTCTCATAAATCCCTGTACTTTATTCTAATAGCACAGTCTGTGGCACCATTTGATACTAATGTCTGCTTCCCCTCCAAACTGTAAACTCCATCAGGGCATGGATTTTTATCTATCTTGCTTACCCTCTGCATTCATAGACCCATGAGCAGTGCCTGACTAAATAAATAATGAGCTATTAAAAAAATGTTTTAAATAACAATAATGCATGACTGTTTATTCCACAAATCTTAAGCCAAATGAATAGCAGCTTAGTTCTACTAACAACTGAGTCTATGCACCTCTCTAACATAATGATTGTTTTTATATTGCTAAAATTTATTAAGAATGTATTATATGCAAGGCAATTTGCTGAGTGCTTTACATACATTTCATCATTTAATCCTCACAACAAACATTAAAGGGTTGCTGTAAAGGCCAAAAGAAAGAATCCATGTAAGCATTTGGAACAATGTCTGGCATATTGCAGGTACTCAATAAACCCAGCTGCTGCTATTATCGTTGTTATTGCTACTGTGACCCTAAGTTTACACTGGAGGAAACGCTGCAGAATATTAAGACAAGTTATTCATTTCATGAACAGGAAGAAAGAGGGGAGTTGAGAACCTCCATCCAGAAAGGCATCTGCAGTTTTTTGGTTTTCTTTTTAATGTTATTGGAAACCTAATTTTGTAAATTTCCATTTCTTTTTATTTGTGCTCACATATAGAAATACAATTCATTTTTGTCTACGGACCTTCTATCCAGAGACCTTGTTAAAGTCACTTTGGGGTTTTTCTGTGCACACAAATCATGTCATCTGTGAATAGTAAGTTTTATGTCTTCCTTTCCTTATGTTTGTTTTTCTTGCCTTACTCCACTAGCTCAGACCTCCAGTACCAAGTTAAATAGAAGCAGTTGGAGTAGCCATCCCAGTCTCATTCCTGACTTCAGGGGGAATCCTTTCAGCATTTCACCACTAGGTAGGACTTCTGTAGATTTAGAATCCAGATCTCCGGCACTGAAGCCACACTCTTAATCCTGGCCTGTCTGCCACTACCCTTCTCTATGCTTCCTCCTTTCCCCTCCCACTGCCATACTCTTCTTCCCTCTCTGTCCTTCCTTCACCTGCTCCTTCTCCCCCTAACCTTCTTCTCTCTTCCTCTCCTGTTTCCTTGTTCTTATCATCTTTTTCTCTTCCCTCCCAACTCATTTCCCTTATTGTTTTAGCAAAGTCTATATTTTCTATTCTTAATTCTCAATTTTAAAAGCAAATAAGCTAAATACCCTCTGCGTCTCCACAGAAAAGTTTGCTTTTTATATGTTCCTTGGTAGTTCAATAGTCTTCATTAAAAAAAAGGGCTCAATTTCCTCTATAGTCTAAAGCAGCGGTCTCAACCTGTGGGTCGTGACCCCTTTGGCTGTCAAACGACCCTTTCACAGGGGTCGCCTAAACTTCCTGCATATCAGGTATTTACATTACGATTGATAACAGTAACAACATTACAGTTATGAAGTAGCAACGAAAATAATTTTATGGTTAGGTCACAACATGAGGAACTGTATTTAAAGGGCCAGAAGGTTGAGAACCACTGGTAAAGTCTCTTTCTTATAGGTAAGAAGGGTTGAAAAGAAAGAAGGATGGGGAGAATGCGCAAACCAAATTTGGCAGACTAGGCATGGAGCACAGTTTAAGGGACTGCGATTAAAAAAAAAAACAAAAAAACAAGGGCTATCTCAATCACCCCTTTGTTGTCCTGGTTATGTACTACCATAGCTTTCTATTATTCTATATTTTTTGCCTATGGACAAGAATACCCGATGATGATTGCATTCCCTTCTGTTACCTAGGACCATCTAGTCCTTGGAGCTAGATTTTTTCACCTTTTCCGATTTGACATGCATATTTAATGCAGTGCTGGTGTTCATTTCATCTACCGACTACACAGATGGCTCTCTGCCTTTCAGTGAGACCCTTCGTGCCATGCACTAAGAACACCAAGATCCGCAATGAGGGGATAAGGACACATTTGTAATACCTTAATCAATAAAGGGGGGGGGGAGAACACCAAAATCCACCTGGACCCATGCCAAGTAATATGTCAGTGCAATATGTCACAAGCTGTACACAAAATTAAATTCCCCAAGACAAAACTTTCCAGATTCGTGGGGAGAAAATCACACTCCCCTGTCCTGGTTACTTACTGCATATCATGCAATGTGAGTTAATATAATAATAGAGGAGAGCAGGGCATGCACACTGAGCCGTGGAAGAATTGTGGAAACTGCGACAGTTTATTTTAACCTGGACCTGATGGACCTGCTTCCATACACACCCGTAACAGTATCATAACAGTGCAAGATCAGTAACGCGCCCTAAGATACTGCAGACAAGACCGGTCTCTTTTGCCTCCGTATCTACAGCCAATCTCAAGGAGGCTAAGGCCATCGGGAGGCGGGTGAAGCTCTGGCAGTGGTAACAAGAACCTGGGACATGTCCCTGGGGGATTCTGAGTAGAGACTCAGAGCAAGTGCCATAAGGAAGCCAGCCCCGACTCCGTTTCTACA
Organism: Myotis daubentonii; assembly: GCF_963259705.1. Classification (NCBI taxonomy): domain Eukaryota; kingdom Metazoa; phylum Chordata; class Mammalia; order Chiroptera; family Vespertilionidae; genus Myotis; species Myotis daubentonii. The sequence continues at coordinate 48,112,327 of NC_081848.1, forward strand.
GGCTGTACAAACACAGTGGCATTTCCGGAACCGGTATTTGCTGAGTATTAGTTATTTTAAGATGCTTTATCTGTCTCTCTGGAGTGAAAGGCAGGCTGCAAAAGGTACTCATTTCATGTATAGAAAGAAAGAGATGAGTTGAGAACCTCCATCCTACTCTCCTGCCAGGGCTACTAGGTGAGTAGAGGGGTAAGGGGAGGGTCTACTTTCAGGGCCAGGAAAGCAGGCTGAGTCTCTAGGGCCTGCAAGGAAGGAAAGGGCTTCTGAAACACATGCTCGCATTGGAGAAGGGCTTGGGAATGTGGCCACACCTGGCATTTGGTGTCTCACACACAGGAGCTCAACTGTCAGTGGAGATGATGCCACCTGCCCTCTCTGCACCACGACTGTTCACAGGTTAAATGAGAAACGTAAGCCTATGGCCTGCTTTCAAGTCTGTATAGGCCGCAGTGATGGCGAACCTATGACACGCGTGTCAGAGGTGACACGCAAACTCATTTTTTTGGTTGATTTTTCTTTGTTAAATGGCATTTAAATATATAAAATAAATATCAAAAATATAAGTCTTTGTTTTACTATGATTGCAAATATCAAAAAATTTCTATAGGTGACACGGCACCAGAGTTAAGTTAGGGTTTTTCAAAATGCTGACACGCCGAGCTCAAAAGGTTCGCCATCACTGGTATAGGGCAATCATTGATTGACACTTCCAAGCTGGCAGGTATACAACCGATACCTTGATCTCATCTTTACATACAAAATCTTCAGATTTCATTGGGGAAAATGTATACTTGAGGTTTTCAAGTGAAAATGAACATTTTCTAGTTCAGGGAACAAACAAAGTCAAAATGCCAAAAACATTCATTCTGATAATCCACTCAGGTTACCTTTGGGGAAGAGGGCAGAGTGCCCTGAGCCTAAAGAGCCCCTCTTACCTCTCTGACCTAGCATATACTCACTTGCCCCTAATTTTTCTCTCCCCACAAACTGCATGTTCCTGTCCCTGTCCCTTTCCTCTTCTTGTCTCTTATCTCTTTATCTCTATCTCCTTATCTCTGTTTGCATCTGCCTGACCTATGATTTGTCTGCATCACCCCATCTAGAATGTATATAATCTACCCGTCTGAACCACCTGCCTCCACAACTTGCCTGGCCTGCTACTTCCCTGAATTGTCTGACTTTCACCCTTTTCTACTGGTCACCTATGCAACCCTTCACCTGTTTAATCTGCCTTTCCTGCTTGCCCTGCGCTGTTACCTGCTGCGCCTCCTCCCTCTCCCCAGCCTCACCGCACAAATCTTTTTCTAGAGTTCAATGTGTTAACATTATTATTCTAATTATTGCCACATGGTGATGTCAACCATCAGAGGAAGCTCTGTTCTTTCATTTTAGGAAGGGATTGAGACACAGAGTGATTATCCAGATCTCCCAAGCCCCTGTAGGCCCAAGACTAGGAACCTGAGCCCAGCCTTAAAAACCTGCTGACTGGTCTTGATTTTCTGCCATTAGCTAAAAAGCCAGTGCCCTCGTAAGACAGAATTGAGAAGGCAATAAACAGACACTTAGTGCACATGCCCTGAGTTTAATATCCATTTCAGGTTTACAGCAAGACAATAGCGCTGGGGGTAGAGTAGTGTAGATGGGGTGGTATTCCACAGAAATTCATTTTCGAGATATCTGAAACATACCTTAAAATTATTATTTTGAATGGGAGCACTTCTGAAACACCTTACACACTAGCTTGTCTTAGTAAATAGAGCACATGGGGCCTAATGAGACCATTTCTTTAGTGACACAAAGGAACTTTGATGAACTCCTCTTACTGGGGCAGGACAGTGGTGCTTCAGGGAACGTCTGAGAATGCAGGGCGTTGCTTGTCAACTTGGGACTCACACCGCCCAACTTTTCTGGGTGAAGCTTCTCACCTTCCCCAGGTGTTAGCTGCCATTATCGAAGGCCCGACTCCCTGCTTCTGATCTGCTTACTGCCGCAATGTAAGAAAACTAAGTAATTTCCAAAGAAAACCATACAGCTAAGCTTTCTAGATCAAGACTGCTGACTAGACACCCGAGTGTGGGCTTATGGTCTCATACAGAAAATAATGTGTGGAGTTCGTGACACTGTGTTCTGCTGCTGCTCCGAAGCTTTGACCGATCACTTCTGGTTTCAGGGTTTTGTTCAGTAGTAAACCTGTCTAAGACTAACCACACCGTGTAAATGGGCAGTATGAGAAGGGACCAGTGACTTGGCAGTTGTGTCTGGGAAACACACGGAAGGCCTTCACTCTGGCTGAAGGAAACAGATAAGGAGACAAGGATAGCGGTAAATAGATTTGTGAATTAAATCCTTGGGATATTTGAGTGCGTCAGCAGCTTCCGAGGTAGGCTGGTTTAAAATAGTATAGTAGATCTTGAAACAGTTGAATCAGATAGCTGAGGAAGGAACTAACTTTCCAGCAAGTGGTTTCACAAGCTGATTTTTTATAGTGAAGTCGCTGCTCTTGTTGACAATGAGCGTTCTGTACAAATTAGGGCTGCTGCTGTGGCTGTAACTATGCTGATTTAGGCTAACTGACCAAAGCCAAATGAGAAAACATTCATGGGTGGTGAAGAGATAACTAAAGAATACCCAGTGCCTTGATGATCATAAGAGACAGAAAAAGCAAAGAGGATCTCAGAGCCTGAGGGGGAAGAGGAAAGGAATCAATGGATTCCAGTGAATATGAAGTGAAAGAATGAGTAGAACTCTCGAAATAGTTCTACTATTAGAGGGGCTGCATCCTTGGTTACGCTGGAGAAATAGGTCAGAGGTATTGTGGCCAGGCAAGGGTAAGGAAATTTAAGACCTACAGGCAAGAACCTGTTCTCTCATGGGCCAGGTGACCTAAGCAAAGGGCCTGAGTTTGGTCTGTGAATCAAGCCAGGCTAGAGCTAAGGAGACAGGTTTCCCAGAGGGAGCTAGATTCAGGGAACCAGGCCTGGGGAGTGTTTGCCTCGATTCCTGAGTAGGACAGAGTAGACCTCTGTATAAGTTCTACATGTGCTAACACAGGCTGTGCCCTAAGAAAGCCTCATCAGGCACTTTGTTCAGGAACATTCTGAGCAACAGCTGCTCTCAGGGCTAGCAATGAGGAGAATATGGTTGCTGAGGTCGAGACCCCATGATCTGATCCATGGCAGTGGATTCGGAGACTAGGAAGACTAGGAAGACAGGATGCCTAGTATTTTCTCACTTGTGCCAGGGTTTAGACTGCAGGGCTGGGTATGTCCGGCCCATGGGCCAGATAAGGCCCACAAAATCATTTGGTCTGGGTCTGCCAAGCCATTAGGGGTGAGTTAGTTAAATGTTTGACCAAATATAGCAGGTTTTTAATTGATGATTTTATATGGCCCACGAATAATGTTATCCAAATATCCAAATGGCCCTTGGCAGAGAAATGGTTCCACACCCCTGGTTTAGAGTATGGGTTTAAGCACATCATTTCCCACTTCTGGGTTTTAATTCCTTTTTCCACAGGTTAATGTGAATCTCACTGAGTTGTAAGAATCAAATTTAGAGCTCAGGCATCAAAGTGCTTTAATAATGGTAATAAATGCTATTTGTATGAGTCATACTCCTTTACTTTCTGCATCACTCTTAGTCATCATCTGGACTACAGGAATGCCTACTGCTTCAGTAACATTTACTGAAAATACATCCCAGACTCCTCTCAAACCATGAGCAGCATCCTGATGGCTCAAAGTTCTCTGTTAGAGATCTGGGGCCACATTATGAGCAGAAGAGAGATCCCTCTTGCAGGTGAAGTGGGGCTCAGACAGGGCTTCCTGTGATGCCGCCAGGCTTGACTCCATGAGAGCTTTGCATAAAGGGGGTGTCTTTCTCAGCAGTCAAATCGTTCAGAAGTATGAAATGGAGCCATCAAGTGTCTTCCAGTTTCACTTGGGAGGTAAGAGGTTCTCCTGCAGAGCTGTAGCCATGGTCTTTCTTCAGAGTAGCTAAACCAAGACTAAGAAGCATAGGTAACAGCTAGTGTCAGACAAATGTCAACCTTCTTTCAAAACATCCTGGTGGATTCAGGGAAGGTGGTGGATAAAATGCTCCTGCGATCGCAGAGCTCAAGCCACGAGAAAACCCATTCTAGAACTTCCAGATCTGCTTTTAGCATCAGCTCACTTAGTACCAAGTCCTAGGTACTTGTGCACAGCAGCCCTCTGTAACCACAATCTTCCTTGTGGTGACATAAAGCCAGTGCGCAGCTCAGAGCATGAAAGAGTCCCATGGAACACGCAGAGAGGTGCCTGGTGCCATAGGTTCCCCTGGTCTGTGACCTTCAGATAGGCTTCTGACTTCCCTGGCACGCAGGCCAGTACAGGCTGAGGAGTGGGCTGGAGGCTAAACAGCCTTTATCAGATAAAGAAAACCAAGGCCAAACTAGGCTCCTAAGACCTCTCCCCACTAAGGCCTCAGGCTACGTCAACAATTATCAGGACAGGAAAATCCAGCACATGAGAGGCCAAATGAAGTACTGCCTCCTCCATTGCAGTCCACAAAGACAGAAAATTTAACCTAGTCACTAACACAGGGTTGAATAAGAGACCTGTGCTTTGGTCATAACATTGCCAATAATCAACTGTATAACCTCCTGGATGGGTCACTTAACCTCTCTGTGTCTCAGTTTCCACATCTTTCAAAGGGGAGCAAGAGAGTGGCTTGCTCATAGTATTTCTAGATAAACAAAGAGACAAAATGAATAATCCATGTAAAAATCTATAGAAAAAGCAGAAAATGATATACAAAATATTATCACTTAATGATAAGATGCTCAAAATGTTATCTTCATACCCTCAACCTGGCCCAATTCCAGGCTCAAGGCAATGACTGCCCTCAAAAAGAAAGCCCTTTTTCCTATTTAAGTAGCTTTGTATTTAATTAGGACTCTCTCAGTCAAGTGGATCCAAAGGGTCCTCTGGGCCAGAATGGCAACCCTGGTGTTCCTTTTTCTAGGAGTTCAAGCCATAAAGAAGTCTATAAAACATCTGAAAAATTTTGGGCCCCCTGCCCTACAAATTTCTGCATGAGCCCAGGTTGATAAGGGCCATGGCAGCTCAAAATGAGAAATTAGAGTTCCTAGGACCTTCACTAACCCCATTACCAACCTATTCGTGGCTCATCTCCTTTTCTGCCTCTGTCCTGTGTTTAGGAACAGAACTGAGACTCATTAAACAAGATGTGACATTTTCTGCATGACTTCTACTACCACTTGAACACAGGAAATTCCCATGCTTCCTTCTGAACTACTGACATCTACAGCTACCTGCCTTTTGCTCTTCTTCTAATGCAGCTTCCACAGAAGACCATTAACAGTACAAAACATAACTTTTTTCTCCCCCCAAATATACCTTCTTCCCATGCTCCCATCTCAGTGAAAGGTAAACCAGGGGGACAGAACAGACCTAGGTGTTAAGCCAAAAGACTTTCTTTCCCTCTCTTCCCATCGCTGATCAGGCTCTGAATACAAACAGCTCCTGTAATCTGCTTTCTTGAAGTCCTTTTTTCCTCTTTAGCCCCATCACTACTGACTTCATTCAACCTCTCCTATTTCTCCTCTGTACTATTTTGGTCTCCCTTACTGCAGCTAAAGTGACTTTTCTAAAATTTCATTCAAACCAGATCCCTCCTTGCTAGAAATTCTTCATTCACTCTTCACAACCCACAAGACTGGATGCCAACTCCAGAGCTTAATTCACAAGGTCTCAGACTCTGGTTTCACTCCCATCCCCCAGTACATCTCATGTTCCTACCAAGCCAAATTATCTGAGACCCTCTAAGTGCCCGAGGCTTTCTCTCACTTCTGGAGCTTCCTACTTGCCATTGATTTTGACTGTTTATTCTAGCCCCCCACCCCTACCTCTTTCACCAGCCTAACTTGTCTTTCAAATCTCAGCTCAAAATCATGTCCTCTAGGAATCTTCTCTGAACAGTCCCTCTCCCAGGGATAGGTGTTCCTTCTATATTCCCCAATAGTTATCACGGCACTTTATCATAATTGATTGTTGTTGCTTAACTATCTCTCCCGCTAGACCTTAAACTCCAGTGTGAGACTATTCACCAATGTGTGCCTGACACTTAGCAAAAATATTTAGCACATACTAGGAGACTGTGTGTGTGTGTGTGTGTGTGTGTGTGTGTGTATTTATTTATTTTAACATTGAGTGAATAAATGTTTGGATGGATAGGCAGTTGGCCTAAGTATAAGAATTTAAGGACCCAAGTAGTATACCCCTAAGAGCCACAAGGGGCCTATTTACAGCATCTCTATGGCCTCTAGGCCAAAGCATTTCAACAGGTAGGACAGGACAGGCATAAACCAAAAACCATTAATACAAGAGACCTATCCAGACTTCAAGAGTCATCAGGGATTTCTAAGTTAACATTTCATTTTGGCCACGCCTTACTTTTCTAAATTCTCAAATATCACTGAGATAGATTGACCTAAGCATAGATGGCACTGGTGCTGCTAGGGAAACATGGTGAGGGGGTAGGTACACAGAACAACTAGTGAACTGGGGCAGAGGGTGCAGACTGGAAGGCTACAGAATAACTGACAGAGCTTCAGGGGCAGGGCTGAGTGGAGCACCAGGAGTGCCAAGGGCACCAGACCAGAGAAGGCAATAGATAATATGAAAAGGGCCAAAGTGCATAGGGAGGGCTGAGTGGAGGTCATGGCACAGTACTGAGGTTTCAGCTAGGAGGATTGTAAGGGTGGGGGGTATAGGACAGTAAGAGTAGGACAGCTGAGGAGTTGTGGGGTTCAGTAACTGACACTTCCAACCAGCAGGGAGGTGGGTGCACAGGGAGGGCTCCAGTAGCTGATCTTTAAGAGATCTCAGTGCCCCCAGATGCTCAGGACATCTCTGTACTCACCTAACAAATTCCATTGATTCTAATTCCAAGGCCAATCAATGTTGGGTTGTGGAGTCACATAAAATATTTTCACCATTTCCATTGCAGAGTTATGTTCAGGCTTTGGATTCTGACAGATCTCATTTTAAATAAAACTCAGCCCTTTTATCTACTAGCTCTGGGGCTTCCATAGCCATATAATGGGGATGCCCACCTCACAGAACTGCTGGGCGGGCTGAGATGCTTGTGAAGCACACGCACAGTTCTAGGCACAGAGTAAGTGTTCAGGAAACTGGCTCTTCCCTTTTCTAAATGAAGCTTAGCTGGTCCCATTTTAAGTATCTACGTGGGGGTGGAAATGGGGTGAGGAGGACTTATGTTGCTGACTCATTAGGACAGAAGGCATGAGTCAGGGCTGTGTAACATCCAGGGATGGAACAGGGCCACTCCTCCCGCCGCCCCGTCCTCCTCATCCAGCTCCCGGGGGTCTTGGCTACCAGTGGGTCCCACATGGTTAGGAAAAGCAGGCTCTGTTAGTACCTTTCTCACCACATTTGGAGAGGAGTGCTGGGCAGTGCTGTCCAGGGAGGGAACACTGTGAGGGGTTTCTTCCCCAGATGACTGGGGCAAGTTAGCAGCTGTATTCTTGTCAAGAGAGAGAGCTGGCTTTGGGACTTCAGATGCTGGGGGCTCATCTGTAGCCTGTAGAAGAAAATAAAAACTTGGGTGGCTTTCACTGCAGAGAGGAGCGGCAGCAGGAGCAGCAGCTGTACCCAGGGTTAGTGCCCACCCTGCACTCCCCCTTACCACCACTGTGAACTGCTTAAAATTTTTTCAGAAAGATACTCTTATCTAAACTCTTCCTAAGATATATCCTAATAACAGTCTTAGGATAAAACCCCAGGAGAATTCTGAACTAACTCTGTCATATTCGCCTTAGCAGTCATAACAGTTATGACTTATATTTAACTTGTGGTCCTCTAGGAACCCTAGACCCTTCACTGCCATGATGAGGATTAGTCTATATCCCCTCGTAGAAACTGACCTCAGAGGAAAACTTTGAAACATGGTCTAAAGTTGAAAGTACTAAGTATTAATGTGAGGCCTTATATTTTGTAATAAAGTAAAAGTCTGTAGAGCTGCTTTGAAGATATAACTGTGATCACAGATCTAAAGGAGACACCACTATGGGAAAAGTGAGTAGAGAGAAGGGGGCTGCAACAGGAAGTTCGGGGGGGTGGGGGGGGAGAAAAGCAAGAGTTAAGAATGAAGATGTAGAAGGCAGCAAAGATCCCAGAGGTCAAAGTGCACCTCTTCGATTGGCTTTTAGCTGAGAGAAGCATTCATCATCCCCCAGGGAGAAAACAAGGCCTCTTCTGTGGCATTCCAGAGTCCGCAGACCTGGATCTAAGACCTGGTTCTATCACTATGTTTCAGGATCTCAAGGTTAATTCCTCACCCTCTTTGACCTCCACTTCTGTACCTATGAAATACAGATGGCAATGCCTCCCTGACAGCACCGTTGATAGGATAAATGATACACTGTCTATAAAACATACCTAGCGTAGTAGGCTTGAAATAAATTTTAAGCCTATAGCTATGCAGTGGTATAAAGATGCTGCCCCGGTGCTATATACAGATCTTGTAACATAGAAACCGACACCTGAAGCCTATATGTTCATGTTGACCAATGTCACCCCAATTTAATAAGAAAAAAAAAAAGATGCTGCTCACTAGCATCTAACGCATACACTCCGTTGCTCTTTAAGTTCTCCCTTTCTCCTGTCTGAGATTCATAAGTTCCCAGCAAGGAAAGGGAGGAGGTTACAAAGGTTTAAGACAGGGGTCCTCAAACTTTTTAAACAGGGGGCCAGTTCACTGTCCCTCAGACCGTTGGAGGGCCGGACTATAGTTTAAAAAAAAACTATGAACAAATTCCTATGCACACTGCACATATCTTATTTTGAAGTAAAAAAACAAAACGGGAACAAATACAATATTTGTATTTGCATGTGGCCCGCGGGCCGTAGTTTGAGGACCCCTGGTTTAAGAGATAGCCTCTCTCTGCCATGGCACTGGTAGCAATCCAGCACAGATCAGAAAGGTCTAGTCATGAACAAGGTTCCGGGTGTCACAGAAGAGGACAAGGCTGAGTTAGGCCACTCTGGAGTGTTGACCCCATTCTATGTTGGGACTAGATGCTATGTTCTCTGGAGGTTCCCGAGATGGGAGGTGGAACCCAGGGCAGTCTTGAAATGTGAAGGTTGTGCTCAAGGCCACCCTAAGGTGAAGAGACTGTGTGCCACCCTGTGGTTGGGAGGCTGTGTTCCTGAGTGATCCCAGGATGGGACGAATATGTACCCCAAGCCATTCTAAGGCTCACCTGCACGGTGTCCTCCTGGGTCTGGGACTGGATGGGGGCTGGCTGCCTCACAATGTAGTTGATCTGCCCCACAATGGTTTGCTGAAGATGCTGAGGTGATTTGGTCTGACTCAGTTGCAGGCTGGGCTGTTGAGCCTGAAGGAGAAGCTCCAGGTCCTTCTGCATTTCCTCCAGCTCGAACTTGTGGTGCATTATGTCCACGTTCTGGGAACAGGCAGGCCCAGGAGGGTTCTCATGCTGACTAGAAGCCAGGTGCTGGGATGGAGGTAGAAGTGCGGGTGGCTGCTGCTGGGGTGGGGGTGGCAGAGGTAGCGGAGGTGGCAGCTGCTGCTGTGGCTGCTGCTGAAAGTGGCTGAGCTTCAGCTTCTGGTGGTGGCCAAACTGGACTTGGATCGAGGGTGTCTGTAAGGTGGGCTGGGCATGGGCTCCAGGCTGAACATCCTGCGGGGGGACAATGCACACCGGCTGGGAGGTCAGCTGGTGCCCCAGCCGCTGGGATGTGCTCTCCGGTTCCACGGAGGGCTGGGTTTCCAGCCACGGCTGCAGCAGCTTTGGTGGGTGAGGGTTGCAGGGCAGCTCTTTCTCTCTGGGTAGCAGGGTGGAGCACTGCAGTGACCCCAGCTGCTGGGGCACCACCTCAGAGGGCTGCCGAAAGCTGTGAGCTTGGTGTAGGCTGGGTGGGGGGACCTGGCCTTTAAGGGAGGGCGAGACGGGGGAGCAGTGGGAGCAGCACACAGACGAGGAACACAGTGCTGGAGAGTGGAACTTGTGTGAGGGGTGGCTAAGAGCCTCTTGCTGAGCTACTGGAGACTGGTGGCTTTGATAAAAGGACGATGGCCCCTGTAAACTTCCATACGCATGGGTATCTGTCCGAGACAGTTGTCCACCTTCTGTGGTTATGCAGCCTGGAAATTCAGAATAGAGACAGTTTCCAAAGGTAACCTGCAATTGTTCCCTACTTGCTACCTCCTTCTCCTGGGACCAACAGACATCATTCAACAAACCTATACCAGGCAGAAATTAAGAAATTCAACCCCTGATCTCTAAGACTCATTCTTAAATGAGACCAGTAATTGAATCTGTATGGACCAGCTTTGGGGACCTAGGACATTTGAGAAATTAGCACTGCTTTTACCAGATGCTCATTCCTGACTCTGTATCCTACTAGAGAAACAATGGGCTCCCTCAAAGAGAACCCATTCTTTCTTTTCTTTTTTACTGTTTAAAGTATTATGAATAGTAGTACATACGTCTCCTTTGTCTCCTTTCTCCCCCATTGACCTCCACCCAGCCTCCCCAAACCCTCGGCACAAACTCTCACCCCGCTAGTGTCTGTGTCCATTGATTATGCTTGGAAAACTGTGGTACATCTTCACAATGGAATGCTATGCTGCTGTGAAAAAGGAATTTGACCCCATTCTTTTTTTTTAACAAAATAGCCCAACAGAGACTGAGACAAAAAAAAAAAAAAATTAACATTGGAGATAGGGAGGGAATGTGCTGGGAAGTAGCAAAGAAGAGAGCGCCATCCCCAGGACAATGAGCAAGTCTGCAGATACAGACCTGGGGAACCATGTGTGGAGCAAATAAGGTGGAAGAGCGTGGGGAAGCTCCAATGCAGCTCAGTGCCAGGGACCAGCACTGTCCTCTGAGGTCCCTGGCCTGGCGCATGAGTAGATGGTATCTATTGCTAGCTCAGTCTAATGGTTCCTTTGGCTCATTTGTTTGTTTGTTTTAATATATTTTTATTGATTTCAGAGAGGAAGGGAGAGGGAGAGAGAGATAGAAACATCAATGATGAGAGAGAATCATGATTGGCTGCCTTCTGCACGCCTCCCAGTGGGGATAGAGCCCACAAGCCAGGAATGTGCCCTGACCAGGAGGAATCAAACCTTGACTTCCTGGTTCATAGGTTGACACTCAACTACTGAGCCATGCCAGCTGGGCTTAGCTCAGTTTTGATGAGACTGATTTAGGGGAATACTGAGCAACTTGAGGGCAAGAGGTGTTTTATTCAACTTTGGTCTCTTAGTGCCCAAAATAAGACCTGACCCAGAGCAAGGGTCCACCAAAGGTCTGTTGAGTTAAACCCAAGAGGAGATGGCAGCAAAATAAAATCCTAAATATCATTCATCATTCTGTCAAGTTCAAAAAAACTTTCAAGGAAATTAATAGCCCAGATGAAGGCAACATTTGGCTATTAGTTTAATAAACCTACCATTAGGTTGTCAACACAGACACAACCACAAGTGGTCTATATTCTGCCTAAAGACTGAATGTCAGCAAATTATTGCAGCAGAAAAAAAATGCACAATATCATGAATTATCTGCTTACATCTCAACTCCAAAGAGAATGCACAACATTCACTTTCTCTCGCTCTCTCCTCTTCCCTCCCTCTCCTCTGCGCGCACGCTTTCTCTCTCTCTCTCTCTCTCTCTCTCTCTCTCTCTCTCTCTCTCTTTCTCCCCTTTTTCTTTTCTCCCTCTCCTCTCTCTGCTCTCTATCTCCTCTCTCATTTCTCCTCTCTCTTCTCTGTCTCCTCTCTCTCTCTCTCTTTCCCTCCCTCCGTCCCTCCCAGTTGCTGATATACCCATTTGTGCCCACACTGGTATACACCCTTGTATAACCACAGAGACACAGGTTCACCTGTACTGCCAGACATTCTGTAGAGCAGAGCTACTGTCTTGTCTCCTCTCCGCAATAAAACCAAGGTAACAGGGACATTCATACAGAATGGGAAGCTCAGATTTCAAATGGTCCTGTCCTATATAGCCACTGGTATTTAAGCTGTCCACTCACTCATACCTTAGTTCCACTCCCAAGAAAGGTTTGCTGAATGACTCCATGACCGCTGGCAGTCTCAGGGAGTGCTTTCTCTTGGGCATAGAAGTTGACCTACCCAGTAAGTTCAGCTAAGCAGACACTTTATATTCATTCTTAGCAAATATGTAAAAGCCCACGGGGTAGGCCCTGGCTCACCAAGGGAAGCCAGCTGCTTGGTCCAGAAGTTAGGCTCCCAGGTGAATCTGATACTCCAAGGGGAGCCAGGATCTGTGTTACAATTTGTCTCCAGCAATCGCTGCATCTGAAACACAATCTGACAACAGCACTAAAGTCATTTCTTTGGGCATCTTGCTCCAGAATGAAAATTCCCTCTCCCTCACTCTTTGAACAGGTTGAAGGGCTCAAAGCCATGGTTCTTTAGACATAGTTCTTCTGCCATATGCTCGTTTCCTTGAACCTTAGTGTCTCCATAGTCTTATCCTGCCTCCTCACCACCTCTACCCACCTGGAACTCCCTCCCATTCCCCACTGATCCCCTTCCTCTTATTGAGGCTTCTGAAATCCTTACATTCTTATTTCTTCCAAGCCTCAAATAATTTTTAATTCCTCTCAGGATATCAGCTACTGGCAGACCTCTCAAGAGTGCTCCATTCATTCTATCATATCTCAATTTATAAGCCTATGGGGGCAGACATTCTCTGAGCTCCCTTAGTGCTGTCCTTCCACCCACAGATAAAAGTCCCTTCCATCCTAATCATCTGACCTCTTCCTCCCTCATGACTTTCATCTATTTCCTATCACTAACCCTCCCATTTATCTAAGGTTCTGGCAAATGACCAACTTATCCTGCCATCATCTAGTTAACTAATACCCCAATCAACATCTTGGCCTCTTATTTCCTTGATCTCTTTTAAATGTCAATCAACTTCACTTCTCTTTTCAGTTCAGTCATCCTTTTCATCATCTACAACCATTTTACCTATGAGACCGTAAACTCCAATAACCTATTACCTGATCATAACTAGTTCTTACTCTTTCAGAGTAGGCTCTTCAACCTCGTTGAGCTCTGAAAGCCTGCCATAAGACCATCTCAGCTTTTCATCATTTTCATTAACAATGTCACTTGTGCCCCAATTCCTCCACACCAACAATGCCTAACCTTAGGACAATACAGCCATTCCAAAGCCATGTTATCTGGGGTTGGGTCAGTGATTATGAACCTCAGTCCTTATTCTTGTCACTTCCTTTTTTGTCGGCTTCTTCATCCACTGCCACAGTGACTATTTAAAATCTTCACACCTACCCAAGGACTAACCCTCTTATTATCACTTTCAACTTCACAGAGGACAAAAGAAACCATAAAGGGCCAGCTCCCTCAAACTTGTATCCCTCCTACCTCCAAACTTAACTATATGAAAGCTGATGCCTGCCTGTCCTCCATCTCACAGGAAGGGAATGCCTCTATGTTTAAGGTGAACCAATTCACTCTAGACCCCACTTCTTTCTGCCTTCTCAGTATGCTCACTCTACCACACAACTATTTTCAACTTCTCCCAGATAAATTCATGCAAACACTTTCCGTATTAAAAAAAAAGAAAAGAAAAAGTCAAGTCGCCTTGTCAAGCTATCTTCTGGATTCCCTTCTTTTCACTTCTGTCTCTCCTTCACCTCCCATCCTCAGTCCCCTTGTTCTAGCTTTTAATTCTAGATTTTGCCAGAATTTCTTTCAAAAGATCACCAGGGACTTCCTGATTCCCAGATCTCAAGGTGTCTCTTCACTACTCATCCTGTCTCACCTCAGTAGCAATGATAACATTGACTACTTGAAACTCAGTTCATTTCTGTGCACCACACTCTCCTATTTCTCCTCAGACCTTTGCTTTTCACTTTCTTTCAGTTGTCCCTTTCCTCTCTTCTCTGCTGAAATTCATGGCATTTCCCTGGGTTCCAGATTTGTTCTTTTCTTCTTCCATCACACACTCTTCCAATGCGATATCAGAGATATTCCAGTGACTCCCACATCTCTATCTCAAACCCTGACTTTTCTTTTGACTTCCAAATCCATCTATCAATACAGATTTTGGATTATCTCCATGTAGAGGCCCTACAGGCATCTCAGGTTTAAACTCTGCCGCTGTAGGTTCATTTCCTTGAACCTTAGTGTCTTCATATCCTTCTTCTGCCTCCTCACCCGAATATAAACCCCACCAACTTCTCTCCAAATCATTGCTGCTGGGCATCTCTCCTCCCAAGCTCACCACTTCGACATCATCCTCCACTTCTTTCCTCTTAGGCCCCATTTAAACCCAAATAATTTTGTAGGGGATGATCAGCACACCGCTAGTGCTCAGGATAATTTCTAAATCTGTGACCTAAGGCAAATAACTACAGAATTTCCCAGCTGAGTTGCCTAGAGGAAGGCAGGATGATTTCAGCACCTGGGTTCTTTGCACTATGGGGTTTGGTAAAAATAATGGCATCCACTTACTAACTTAAAAGCAGTGATTGAGGAGTTAAGAGTTCTTCTTACCAGCTCTTTGCTGAAAAGGAAAGGGATACTGGTTTTGCTGCAAACAGCCCAATTGATGAAATTCTGCACATGCTCGAACTGACGGTTGAGCACCATGATGCTCTGTAACTGCTGCTCCAGCTTCCGCTTTCTCTCATTAGTAATGCCCTGGGTACAGAGAGAGAAGGCAGAGTTCCTGATCCTATTCTTGGACTGCAGTCTACCCGCTTGGAAATCTGGTGGTCTGTGTGTACCAGTGTAAACACTGATGGAACCAGATGAGACTGCACCTGAGAGGAGGACAGCAGGACAGAGCACTACCATGGGCTGCTGAGGGGTGGAGGAAGGGAGGGAGAAAGAGTGGGCGGATTTTATAGTGCAAATATGGGACAGGTGATAAATGAATGAGAAAAAGAATGAATGTCTACATCTGCTGGGAATAACTTGATGAAGAAGGAGGGCTGTTTTATGACTTTCTTCCAAGGCTATAATGTTGCACAACCCAGGAAGGCAGTTGCCTGAGAGCCATAGTGCTGATGAGAGTTTGAACTAACTTTCCAGCCTTTAATGAACCACCCTCCCCAAATTAAAATGAACATTTTAAGTTACAGAGAGCAAGAAAGAGCACATAAATTCCAGCCCAAGAAGCTCTGCGCCATGGGCCCAGTTTGATATGTGTCTGGTTTCTGATCTAGGGAGAGCACAGAACCCACCCGCTGGCCCATCTGTCCACATATACCTCCAACTCTTCTATGAGCACGTTGGCCTGTTTGTTCAGCTCATTCATTAGAACCATCTTGGCCATTTTGATCTGGTTTTCCACCTTCCTGTGCTGATGCTTCACCTCAAAAATCCTATAAACAAGATGGGACATAGCAGGGTGAGCCCTATGAGGGCTTAGAGACAGCAAACATAAGAGCCAACAACTTGGAGGCCGCCCATTGAGATCAAGACCCATCAGGCACCAAATATACAGAAACAAGAACCTTCCTCACCAACCCACCCTTTGGACAACCCAGGCCAACTGAGCTAAGTGGGCCAGTGGCCCAGAGTTCAACCTGGTTTTCTTGAGGTAAACCTCAGGTCCACACCCAGGCCAACCCAGCAGTTCAACAGTTCACACAGACTAGAGGCAGGATAAAGTATGAGTATGACTTCATGTAATCTATTGTCTAAAAAGGAGAATGCTCCACTAAACAGTGCCATGCAGTAAAAAGAGCATGGACAGAAACAAAAAGTAGACTAGTGGTTGCCAAGAACTGGGGATATTGGGGGAATAGAGAATGACTGCTAATGAGTACGGGGTTTCTTTTTGGGGTGAATAAATGTTCTAAAAGTAGATAATAATAATGGTTGCACAACTCTATGAATATACTATAAACCACTGAATTGTACATTTTAAAAGGGAAATATTATGGTATGCAAATTAAATCTCGGTAAAGCTGTTAAAAAGAAGAAGAAGAAAAAAGAGCATGGGTTTGAAGTCACACAGAACAGCTTCCAAACTAGCTTGATCACTGACTGTGTATTCAAACAAATCACCTAACTTCTCCGAACTTCACTCTCCTCATCAGTAAAATGGAGTTAACCCAACTCAAAGAATTGTAAAAATTGAACAAAATAATGTATGTATGATGCCCGATCCAATGCCTGCCACATGATGAACTCTTAGTACCTAGTAATTCCTCTTCCTCGTAAATACTAATGATTTCATGACATGTGTAGATTTCTACAGAAAACATTTGGAAATGGGTGATAAAGGGCAGATTACCACCTACTAGCTGTACCCTAGGATAAACAGGACTCTTGTCCCAGGTATCTACTCTGTGCCCTTGTTCTCAAGCACCAACCTCTGGCTATTTCATGGCTACTTTCAAAAGGCATGTGCTTTGGCCCAGACTCACTCAGATCATCCTGACCTAGTTTGGTCCCATTCACTAAGTGATGACCTGAAGCCCTTTCACTGGCCCTGAGACCTCTAAGGCCAAGACATACGCCTCTGGGACATATGCCCACATCTGCCTAAAGGCATATCCAGGGTGTGAGGGAACAGAGCATTTTCCGAGTTGACAAAGGGCTAGCTTGTGCTACCTGTCCTCAATTTGCTTTGCAGATGTCTGCAGGCTGGATTTCTTATGAGCCACCTGTGTAGTCACACTTTCCAGAAGCATCCTCTGATTTTGCAGAACTTCTTCAAGATGTCTGCACCTACAGGAGGAGGAGGCAGAGAAAAAGCTGAGGAAAGCTGAGTTTTATTCTGAACATGCCAGCCAAACCAGAATCCCCACAGTGCGTGTCTCAGCTAGGCCGATGGAGGCTGGAATTGCATCTAGGAAAAGTCAAAGATACTGCAGGCTTTTGGCTTTTTAGCCCTTCTGCGAAGAATCCCCACAAAAGGAGCAGTGAAAACTTCATCCCAGGGGCTGAAGGTTGGCTTAGGCAGGCAAAGAATTTTGATGCACCAGGAGCCCAACACTCTATAAGTAAGAAGTACAGAGCCCTCCCAATCCCCCTTTGAGCAGCCAGCCAACTCTACCTGTGTTCTTTGTGTTCCACCATGAGGCATCTATGGCACGTGAGCACATCACAGGTCTCGCAGAATAGCTTAAGCACTTCCTGTGTGTGTAGAGGACAGTACAAGGCGAAGTCCCCAGAACTACCATTCACTCCTGCCAGACAAGATGGAGAAAGTGGGCTTCACTTGTTCAGGAAGACCTCTCTGTTAAGCCCCACCGAGCAGGCCTTGGCCCTCAATGGGACCCTCCATGGACACAGGGTAGACACAGAGCTTCAAGGATAGGTGGTGCAAACAGAAAAGGCCTCTTGTTGGGCCACTGAGGTTCCAGGAGCACGAGGAATGCTGGCTTAGCCCAGCTGGCCAAAAATTGCACAACTGGCCAAAAATAACACACTATCAAGCCCCAGGCATCCCACTACCTGCCAGAGGCTAAGGAAAGTGTTTGTTACTACTCCAGCACATGGATCGCCTGCAGGATAATGACTCCTCTAAAATTCAACTTAAAACTCTTCATTAAACCAGGATTTAGTGTGATGGGGCTGAAACCAGCTAACCAGCCTCACCAGGGTCAAGGCCAGATCACATGGATCATTAAATCTGATTCCTGTGGCCCTAGCCGATTTGGCTCAGTGGCTAGAGCGTCGGCCTGTGGACTGAAGAGTCCCACATTCGATTCCAGTCAAGGGCACATGTCCGGGTTGCAGGCTCGATTCCCAGTTGGGGGCGTGCAGGAGGCAGCCGATCAGTGGTTCTCTCTCATCATTGATGTTTCTACCACTCTCTTCCTCTCTGAAATCAATAAAAAAATATATTTTAAAAAAAAAATCTGATTCCTATGGATATGACAACAGTAAAATTCCTCCCATGGTCTAAAGGCCTTGGGAAAAGACTTTCAAAAAGATTGCCATTGAAAACAAAGGGTATTAGACAAATGGACAAGCCCTGGTACAAGCTGTTTAATTAAGTAACTAGAAGTGAGACATGACTGCTGTAAATAGAGGTGAAAGTAAGGAACTCACCTAGTTTCCATGATAATTCAAAACTATTCCTCCCTGCTCAGGAAGACATCTCACCCCCACTCACCCACCCCCACCCCCACCAGGGTGAGCCTAGAGCAACTTACACTGTGACTGTGATTCTGGAGGAGACCACCCCTACCGCCGCCACCATCACCACCACCACCAGCGGGGAAACAACGTCAGAGAGCTATTCTCCCAGGATTTTAAGGTTCAGCACCGCTTAAGGGCATGTGAGCTGGTGGGTCAAGTCGGCAGTGATACCTGGAGATCCCTTCTGGGCCGGCGGGAAAAGTGGACCCCCAGGGGCAGGGCCATGCTGGTGCTCTTCCGTGCAGGAGCTGCAGAGCCAGCGGTTGCAGTAGGTACAGAGAATGTGCGCCGCCCTCTTCTCCTTGCACTCGGAGCAGTTCTGGAAGCAGAAAGTTCTGGAGTTATTTGGGCCTGCCTCTCTGAGCAGTAAAGGCTCTAGGGCCTGGGGTCCTGCAGAGCTGTTCCTCCACTAGTTTGGAGAGCAGTCAATCTGGAGAGCTACCTGGGAGTGACATGTGGGGGCTTGTGAAGAAAAGCAACCTTTGTGACTAAAAGAAGAGTATCCTCAGGGCCTATTAGCACAAGTACTGTGCTGAAGATGAGGGTACCCAAATGAATAAGGCTCATATAGCCTGACGGGTGGCAGAATTCAGAGTAACGCTGTGATAAGGATGCACACCGTGCTAAGGAAGCAAGGGGAAGTTCCCAGGGGCTCCATCTAGGAGAGGCCAGGAAAGTTCTCAGAAAGAGGTGACATTTGAGTTGAATATGGAACGACAAGTAGAAGTTTATCGGGCAAACACGAGAGGAAAATGAGAAAGCACAAGCAATAAGTCAATGTGCCTGCAGAGAGGAGGAAGCTGCTGATGTGGGGTACACAGAAAGATGATTGTATACAGCCAGGAAAGACCAAGCACAGATCAACTCCCAGAGTTATGTTTCCACAGCTGAGGCTTGCTGGGCCCAAGAGAACCCAGTCCTCTCCTAATCCAAATGTCCATTCATTTGGTCAGCAAATACCTTGCAGGGCTGATGTACTAGTAAAGCATGTGGAGAAGAGATTTTGGAAAAAAATTAGCATGTCTATTTCTGAATAATATAGGCCACTGAACTGATGTAGGTTCTAACAGCTTTTTCCTCACACTGACATCTGAAACACCCATAGCAGGGAGAAGAAGAGAAGAAATACTACAAGTTTTACTAATTAAACTATGAACTAATTAAGGGTAGAGAACATGGGTCTCTGTCTGCCTAGCACCCAGCACAGGGCCTACCACATGCAAGATATTCAATAAAAATTAGATACAGGAGCAAGTAAGTAAATTGACAAATGAATAAAACGTAGTGTCAGGGATACCCTAGTGGAGAAAGGAACAAAAGGAGAAGCAATCAGTAAGTAATGTGAACTTTCAAAAACTCAGGTTACAGGTATCAGTTGTTAAATACAAGAAAGACTGATGAACCCATTTAACCCAGTCTGCTGTATGAGTTTCAGCTCAGGGGTAAAAAAGTGAAAAAATTAAAGCTCAATACGAATATTTTTCAGTAAGAACTGTAAGAATGAGGGGGAAAAGCTCCCATTTTGCTTTCCCCAACTCAACATTTTCATTTTTTTCTGGATAGATGCATAGAAAGGAGGGAGGGAGGGAGGGAGGGAGGGAGGGAAGGAGGGAGGGAGGGAGGGAGGGAGGGAGGAAGGAAGGAAGGAAGGAAGGAAGGAAGGAAGGAAGGAAGGAAGGAAGGAAGGAAGGAAGATGGATGGATGAGGCAAATTGATAGCAGGGTAAGAAGTTGGATGGAGTGATAAGTAGACAGACTTATAGAAAGAGGTCCCACAGATTTCTGGAAAGGATCAGCTGCTTCTTTGGTCCTGACTTACCCTGGCCATCTTGAATTGCCCAGCAGAGAAGCACTGCAGAAAAAAATGTTCAGTTACATCCCTGGTAGGGTACACTCGCTTACACCCAGGACAGGAGATGAGCTCTGGGAGGGGGGAAAAAGATAGCAGAATCAGGGCAACATGGCAGATTATACATAAGGCCTTGACATGAGGCTTTCTAATATATAACAACCAAGGTATGTGCCAATACCACTTGTGCCAAAATTAACTATGTCTGACACCATAGCCTGCACTTTCCACCTAGGTACTCTGAACATGACCGTCCCCTTAGGTGCCTGCCCTACACACCTCTTTACAGCCCTATGTTTGCTGGTCCTACCTTCCTTCCCCCTCCCATAAGCCATTCTACTACAGTTCCAACCCTACTCTGGTTGATAATTGGGTGCCTTCTGCTGCTCCCACTCCTCTTTCCACAGTCCTAGGAGCCCAGCAAATCTCCAGGGAACCGGTTTAGACTAGGGCACAACTCCAGCCATTAAGGTTACCGGGCAGCAGAATTACTTTAAAGATCTCAAAGCGGGGGCTTCCAAAAGGCCCTAACCAGAGAAAGACAAGGCCTTCCTGCCTGCTCATCAAGGAGGTACTTTTCTCTTGTTACAGCCAAGACCAAGCGGTCTGCCCTTGGGGCTTAGAGTGCTTCTGTAGGGCCTTCTCCAGCTAGTGATGTTGGGTGCATCACATGTATGTGTGTTTCACCTGTGAACATGCACATCTTGTCCTAACCCCCTCTTCCCAGAGAAATGCAACCATCTTCAACACATTCCTCAGCATAATGGGCTCCTGAACTATATAAGCGGAATCAGACTGCCCCCCTCCCCCACCGCCAGAGACTATGGTGCTCTTCAGGCCCACCCCCAGAGCAATCAGCTCACCAGGTGCCAGGAAATGAGCCTCCTGAGCAGGACTGGGTACCTGTGTCCAAGGATGAAAATGACATGGGAAGGGACTGCCTGCGGCAGTGAGTGCTGCTATACCACAGTCTAGATTTTCAGTAAGACAAATGTAAGCCCAAACACCAGGTATACCACCCAATGACCTTGGTTGGCAACTCATTTAAACTCACTTAACTCCTCTGTGCCCCAGTTTCTTCATAGGTAAAATAGAAAGGGAAAACAAGAGTTGCTATGGGAATTAAATTAGGTAATACTTGAGAAAGCACATGACCATCCATGAATGTTGACTTTGCATTCAAAAGATTTCTCATATCCCTTTCATGGCAATGACCTCAATTAGCAACTCTCCCAGATGATGAAAATCAAACAGTCTGAGAGGTAGATTTAAAAAATGTTCACAAAATTCTTCCCCTCTGTGTGCCCCTGCCCTTCAAATAAGCCACTTCAAAACTTCATGGTTAAAACAACTAAACCGTTAAGGTTGAGTCTGTTCCCCAGCCTTTGAAGCTAGGCTAACCTCATGATTTGCTCTGACCAACAGAACGTAGCAAAAATGACAATGAACATGTTCCAAGCCTAAACCTCAGGTGCCTTTGTATGGTTCTGCTCTTGCTCTCAGGAACTCTAAGACTCTCGCATGAACCTCAGGTAAACTGCTAGAAGATCAGAGGCCGTGTGGCAAGAGGTCTCAGTTGCTTCAGGTGTCCCACCTGAGCCATCATAAGCCAGTTAGCTCCAACTGACACCCAGCTGAACCCAGACACAGGAATGAGCACAGCTGAGATAAGCCAAGCCCAGCTCAACCCAGCCAAGAATTCCAGCCCAAATGCCAACCTGTATAATCATAAATTAAAATTTAGTTATTTTAACCATGAAGTATTCCACAAAATCATGAAAAATAATAGTTTAATACTCTTCCTCCACCCCTCCTAGCCACCCTCCCTCAAATGTTTAAAGCCTCCCCCAGCCTTCACAGAGCCATGAACAGAACTGAGTCTGGAATATCCTAGTCTCTTGCCCATCAAGAACAGTGGCCAGAGGTGGAGAAGGATGCTCTCCACAGGTGGTCTCATCCAGGGGAATCAGGTGACCGTTCCTCCCTTCTAATCTCTGGGGAGACCCTACTCATCTATCCCTAGATCAGAAATGCTGCTCTAATCGTTGAAAATTTCCACAAGGCTTCCAACTCCACGGTACCAGAGGCCCACACATTAGTCATACTAACACAGCCTCATTAGCATCATAAAAAAAGAGAAATAACTGAATAGATCAGAGAAGCCCTTATTACATATCCTCTGTCTTCCTTGGCCTTAAAGGCCCAAATCCTCAACTTGGTTCTCAGGCCCTTTCCAAGTTGGCCTCTCTCTCGTGACATCTCTAGCTTTATCTGCCACAAACCCTATGTCCTTGCCATGCCCCAATATCTCTGCTATCTCCCGAATACACCAAACCTTTGCATAACTGTTTATAAAAGTGCTGTTCCCTCTCCCTGAAGTACTTTTTCTTGCTCCCCTTCTTTTCAGATAAACTCCTATTCATCCTTTCAAACCTGTTCCAAATGCTCTACCTTTGAGAAACAGGGTTGATTTCCCTCAGGATAAGTTAATTATTCCCTCCTCTGAGTCCCCACAGCACCCTGAACGTTCTTCTAGTATAACACATATCACGTAGCATTCTATCTGTTCACATGTCTGCATTAAAAAATAATCCACAATTGGTACTAAAAAAAGATTGCATGCTTTTTAGCAAATTGTGACAATTACGTTTCTATTGCATTTGAGGACTCCACGTGTAGTCCTTGCACTCACAGCCACTGAAAGTAGTAAGAAGCCATCTGCAAGTTTTCAGGGTGACAGAAAAAAAGCCAGTCCGGAGGACAAAGGAATCAGGTCTGATCCAGGGCAGAGCTGTGGTGCTTGGGAAAGGCTGTGAATTGGGAGATGTGGGTTCCAGGCCCAGGGCTGGCACTATCTGTGTAACCTTACATAAGTGACCCCCTTTCTCTGAACTGTACTTTCTACGTCCTTAAAAATGAGGGAAATGGGAATATCAGGGAAGCATGGATTATCCAACCCTCTTCCTCTGCCGACTGCAGCCAGGCTTCAGAAATATTCCCCTGGGCCGGGTGGGAAGACACAGAGAGCCAAACAGCGACCTGGCTATCAAGTCAGCAAGGCAGGAGACAAGCTGTGGGCTCAGCCCATCTACAGAGGGGCTGCTGCAGCAGACTGCACGGATGGGAGACTGTGGGCCCAGCGTGAACTCGGAGACACGTGTTATCTGTCACAACACTCTGTCCAGAAATTCTTATCTTCCCTCAGAAGGTCCTAACCCCATCAAGCTGTGTCAACCTTGAGCTTTTTTTTTTTTTTTAAGAGAATTCCCCATTTTTCAATGAAGATACAAAAACAAAATTTAAGACGATTGAATACATGAACTCTTAATTATCTAAAATTATCAAACATCTATAATATTTAACATTAATTTGGTTATTGATACATATGTAAGTCACATGTTACATAAAACATTATTTAGATATATTGCTTTTTTTCTACTTGAATTATTCAAGCAACAGCCTTGAGTGTCTATGTTGTACATGGGAACATCAATTCTGAGAAATGGTCCAAAGGTCATGCAACCATCCTGGGAGGAGGTGGGGCGTCTGCTTCCAGAGTAAAGAAGGCATTGGCCCCAGAGGTCCTCCTGGGGACCTAGCAGCCTGGTAGAATGGCTCTGAAACCCAAGGATGTTCAGTGACACTGTTGTAAGAGTGAGCACTTCTGGTCCCTAGGATGTGTGGGACAAATTATTCTTTACTACTACTCCCCGTACCAGGCACTTTACATGTATTATCTCATTTAATCATCAATCCACATCTAATAGGTAGCCATTGTCCCCATTTCATAGTTGGAGAGACTGAGGCTCCAAGAAATTGTCACCCATCAAAGATCACGCAAAGCAAGGGCAGAACTACCATTAAAACCCAAGTCTGTCTATCTCTAAAACCCAGCCCTTTTCACTATGCTAGGCTCCTCTCTAATTCAAGTGTGAATAAAAAAGGTAGCCCTAGCTGGTTTTGCTCAGTGGATAGAGCATCAGCCTGAGGACTGGAGGGTCCCGGGTTCAATTCTAGTCAAAGGCACATGCCCGGGTTGTGGGCTCAACCCCCACTAGGGGGCGTGCAGGAGGCAGCCAATCAATGATTCTCTCTCATCATTGATGTTTCCCTCTCCCTCTCCCTTCCTCTCTGAAATCAATAAAAAAATAAATTTTTAAAAAGGTAATTTTATTTTAATCAAGTAAATACTTCATAAGTAAAATATTCCATAATAATGATCCAACTCTAATGATCATATGGAAACAGCTCTGGACCTGGGAATCCAGGAGAAACTGAAATCCAGCCCCAGCTATGCTTAAAGTTTTAAGAAATATGATCTTTGAAAAAAGGCAAGTGAAGCAGAGTTTTTCTGCCTGGAGAAAATAAATCTGGGGCAGTTTCATTCTACGGACCAGTGGTTCTCACACTTTGTTACATGTCTGAATCATATGAGGCATCTTTAAACATCCTGATGTCCAGTCCACATCCCATAGCAATTAAATCAGAGTTTCAAGTGATAGGATCCAGGCATTAGTATTTTTTAAAATTCCCCGGGTGACTGCAATATACAACCAAGTTTGAGCCTGATAGCTTTGTCCCCTGTACCTGGCAGCTGAGAAAAGCAGGCTCACCCAGTTTTAAAGAGGCTCCAAAATGTTAGAGATTCTGAATGCAGCTGGGATGTATTTGCCTTCTGACAGAGAAGAGCAGAGGCCAGATGCTCAGCACACAGAAGGATTCCCTGATACCTAGGTACCCTGAGGGTGGGCAGAGAGTTGGCAGACATTTTGCCTCCACTAAAGAACCGATGAGCAGGCTTAGGGTACAGCCTGGGGTCTGGCTCTGCAAGACTGCTACAGGGTCCCAGAGAGTGTGCTGAGCACAGGACGTAGTGAGGCAGCCAGGGAGGGTAGTCCACACTTCAGACATGAACAGCAGAGCCCAGGCAACCTGGGCACCAGGGGGTTGGGGTGGAGAGAAATGCCAGCATTGGGTCAGCTCAGCCCACCAAGTAGGGACACATACACCCCAGGTACATAAGCCTGAGCTCAGTGCTAAGCAACCAACCTTCAGAGAGTGAAGAAGCCCTTCATTCTACAGCTCCTGTCCAGGGCTCCATGAAACTTTGCAGCTGGGGCGCAAGCTCTGACTCCAACAGAGTGGCATCCTCTGAAGCAGCCTGGTGGTCCTTTGCCAGGTCTCACATGCACACCCAAAGCTGGACAGACCTAGTTTTCACTGCTCATCTAGCCAATTCTCTTACCATAGAGAAGGTGACACAGAGGCCCAGAGAGAGGGAGGAACTTAGCTAAACCCCACAGAGCCCTTGTAAAACACAGGTAGTATCTTGGACCACTGAGCAGTCCCTGATTGCCTCCAGAGCTACAAATAAGACAGTCTACCACCCTATGCCTCTCTCAGCCACTATACAAGGAGAAAAATCAGTCTGTTGTATCCTCTGGAGGGCTGGCCATCCTCACTAACCATTCCTGTCCCCCCACACAAGAGCAGCTCCAGAGTACTGGGACATCAGCTAAGACCCCCATCACACAAGTCCCTGAAGCCTTCCTCTAGCCCAAAGCTCAGAGCAGCACCACCTTTGAGAAATACATTGCACCCACTCCCCAGATGCCCAGTCCCTGCTAGAAAGACAGATTTTGATCCTAAGTGATTGCTGCCCCTGCCCCTGGCTGCCAGCAGGCGTACCTGTGGCCCTTGCTGCCCTGTGATTAGAGCAACACCTGGGAGAGAAGTCAGAAGAGCGACAGGTGAGCCCACCACAGGTCCCAGAGGACGGTGCTTACCAAGAGCCCAGGAACACCCACCCTGCATGCTGCAGCCAGCTGGACTGCAGGGCCTAAGCCTCGGGGAGCTGGGCACTGGGTAGGGTAGGGGGAGCAGCCTGGATCCTCTCCTCCTTTCTCTGAGGGATCCTCAGCCAGGGTTGCATTTCTCCAGCTCACCTGAGATGCTGCTGCAAGAAAGGGCTTGGATGACTCCTCCTGTTCCTGTTTATCTCGAAGGCGCTGCAGCAGTTTTCCCAAACTGAACAGCAAGAGGGAGACCTCAAAGAGGCGACTCTCTTCCTAGCTGCAGCTCCTTCCTAATCCTCTGGGTGCCTTGGAATAGAAGCTCAGAAGGAAGAAAGGAGATTTTCAACTTTCAGGAACTAGCTCTGTCGCTCTCTGCTCAGCTCAGGAGGCCATCACTCTCAGCCTTTTAGGACTCGATCCAAAAATCCTTCAGCCCTCCATGTTCCCCAAAATGACAGTGCTCATGTATGGCTGGAACCTGCCCGGATCCGGCAGCTCATTTAAATAGAGCTCATCACAACAACAGTGTTGGTGGAGAAGTGAGTAGCTGCAGGGCCCTGGGGACCCCCTGTTTATACGTAGGAAGAATGATGCAATCTGGGTATCAAAATAGCAATCCAGAATGGAATAACAAGCTCATGCAGCAGCGGTGCCTGCACAGCCAGAGCTCAAGTTGACACACTCTGTCAGCCCCACACTGCTGCAGCACGCAGATGCCAGGCACACACTCTCACCGCATCATTTTTAAAATCAGCAGGAGCCCGAGATATCCCTTTATGCCCCCAGCACTGAAGGAGGGTTGTGGGGGGGCCTTCGACAGACATTAAAATCTGTCTCCTACCCACTCACCTGCTCCTGCCACTTCACCTGAAGTCCTTATCCTGTGACGTCACAGTCAGTTGCCATAGTGACCAATTGTCCGTCACAAGTGGAGGATTAGGACTTCAGATGGAGCAGACACATTTTATGATACACAAAGGTCCTGGGGCGGGGGAGTGGGGGCGGGGGGCGGGCTGTCCCTAGGCAGCTAACTCCACCCCGGAGGGAGATACAGTCATATAGGAGCAGGGAGGGGGAAAAAGCAAAAAGGAAAAACAGGATCAAACTGAAGCAAAAATGTTAGAATGGGGCAAAACTTACAAGATAATTGCAGAAGTACAGAGTACAGGAAAATTTCAAAAGCACAGAGGGGGAGTGGCACAGATTGAGTTTGGAAATTAGCAGGACAGTAAGCACCTGAAAGGCTCCGAATGCCAAGCTAAGGAGCTTGGCCCTAGTCCTGAAAGCAAAGGCGGCCCAAAAAGGTTCTGGAGAGAGAAAGAGTTTGGCTTGATGATTATTTTGATGGATTGGAGGGAGGAGGAGGAGGCTTGGGTAGTTGAGCATTAATGGGACCCTGAACAAGGCAGAAATGGAAAGAAAGGGACAGAAGAGTCATCTCAATGAGAACTGATAGAATATAACCAAAATGGAATGTTAGGGGGAGTGGTGGTGTGTGAAGAAAAGTCAAATGGATGGCCTGTCATGAGCAGAGGCAGGTAACAGGAGGACGAAGAGGGCAGCTGCCAAATCCCATTTTACCTGTGCTCTCCTTTCTCTGACACCCATAGCCTCTTTTTTTAAAAATTTCTTTATTGATTAGGGCAGGGGTCCTCAAACTTTTTAAACAGGGGGCCAATTCACTGTCCCTCAGACTGTTGGAGGGCCGGACTATAGTTTAAAAAAAAACTATGAACAAATTCCTATGCACACTGCACATATCTTATTTTGAAGTAAAAAAACAAAATGGGAACAAATACAATATTTGTATTTGCATGTGGCCCGTGGGCCATAGTTTGAGGACCCCTGGATTAAGGTATTACATATGTGTCCTTATCCCCACATTACCCCCCATCCTCCCCACTCATGCCCTCACCCCCCTGTTACCTGTGTCCTTTGGTTAGGCCTATATGCTTGCATATAAGTCCTTTGGTTGATCTCTCCCCCTTACCCCCACCCTCCCCTACCTTCCCTCTGAGGTTTAATGGTCTGATTGATGCTTCTCTGTCTCTGGATCTGTTTTTGTTTGTCAGTTTATGTTGTTCATTATATTCCATAAATGAGTGAGATCATGTGATAGCACCCCTAGCCTCTTAAGATCGGGCCTCATCCTGCCTTGGTGGATCAGCGACTCACAAATCCAGAGGGTTTGTTAGAAATCCCAAAATCAACCAAATCCAAATCTCTTAGGTATAGGTGTGGAATGCATATTTTCACCAAGTTTCACAAATAATTCTTAAGCATCCAGACCAGCTCTGGTTCAAGTACCTACGTAATCTGGAACCAATGACCTGGACAACTGGAGTAGCATACTAGCAAGTCTTTCTGCATCCAGTCTTGTCTCCTCCAAACACTCTTCTGAGGCAGAATAACTTTTTAAAAATATAGATTGGATTATATTCCACTGACCAAAAACCTTCAATGGTTCCCCACTGTCTACAGAATAGCTTAAATTGGTTGATGCCCATCACAATGTGACCCTAAACTTCCTTTCAAGTTCCCACTTTTCTCCCTCAAGCAATCCTACATTCTAGCCAAAATTAACTCCTTCCTGTTCCTCCTGATCTCTCCTCTACTTTCCCCCTCCTAACACTCTCCCTACCTGTAATTCACAGCCATATTTTTTTTTTTGGCTCTGCCTGGCTCCTACACAGCTACTTCCTACTTGATGTCACCCACAGGTTCAAATCCCATGCAATTTGATTTAACAGGGGTCAGAGAACTATAGCTCACCTGTTTTTGTAAATAAAGTTTTATTGAACACAGTTATGCCCATTCCTTTCCATATTGTTTATGGTGGTTTTTGTGCTGCCATGGCAAAGCTGAGTAGTTGTGACACGGTCTATATGACCTGCAAAGCCAAAAATATTTACAGTCTAGCCCCTTAACAAAAAAGTCTGCTGACCCCTGGGCCTAAAGCAACAACCACTTAAATTTTCCTAGCCTCACACTTTGGGATTCAGTTCTGGTAATGGGGATCCTGCTTCTTCTCAAGTCAGCCCACATCCCTCTGTGCTCTAGTTCTGATAACGGAGTCACATTTGAGCTGGACCTTTAGTTTGGGGTAGGGTGTTACTAATCAGGAAAGAGCATTTCAGGAAGCAGGAACATCATAAACAGAGAATTCGGATGTCAAAATGTGAGGACTCTTGAGGAAAGATTGGTAAAGCTAGGTCATAAAGAGGAATGACAGGAGATGAGGGTCTAAAATCAGTTTGGGGTCAGACTGGAAGAGTGTGGAAGGCCATGCTAAGTTTCTGTTCTCAACTGCAAGCCAATTGGGATTCTTTAAATAGCCAGAAATGCAGGCCCAGAATAAAAGAGAGTGATCACCAGGGTTGAAGCTAGAGGAGCTGGAAGAATCACCCACAGAGGCAACAGGTAAAGTAAGATCAGGCCAGTGGATCCGGGGACTGTGCAGCAGGACCAGGCAACAGATCTGGCCAAGAGTCAGAATCTGGGCATGAAGGCCAGGTCACAGGCTGAGACTGGACATGAAGGGTCCACAACTTTCAGAGTCCATGCTCCTGGGGACCACCCAACTGTGAAACAAGCTTTCTGTGCCAGATCAAGAACCCATGGTGGCATGCAGGAAGTACACGTAGGATGGATCTGAGCTCCTCTCATCTGGCAGAGTGGCAGCTCTCTCTCTTTTCACTTCCAAGGACTGATGCACTGACATACTCCATGCCAAGCCACTGTCCCCATTTCCACCTGGGCCTGGACAGAGAGACAGTGGGGGAACCAAGGGCAGCGGAGTTCTTACTGTGGGTCTGCAGTTCCTACTGGCCCTCAAGCCCAGGCAAGCCCTGGACTGGCAGGCAAGAGAGCTGCTTTTTTGTTGTAGTTGTTGTTGTTGTTTTGGTTCTATAAGTGATTAATTATGTGATATTAAGCAGGATTCTAGCCCTTTCTGGACTCCTGATGCCTCATTTATGCAATGAGGAGTTAGAGATAAGCTCCAAGGTTTTTCCTGATTTCCATCCTCCACAGCATCAACTATGACTGATCCCCCTTGAATGAGAGAGTTCCAGCAAACAAGGGACTCCTCCAAATCCTGTCCTTCAATCACAGCGACCATGAGCTCCCTCCACCAGCAAATCTAGCTATAACCTTTCCCAAAAACACAGCCTGCCTCCTTCCTATTACCAGAGGAATTGCTCTCCCAGTAACAGGTATTGTTCTGAGGTGCACAGTGCCAGTCCCAGTGCCCTAGAGAGCCAATTATGTGAGGAAACTGTTCTTGAACTAAAAAGCCAGCTTGCTGATAGGGTTCCAGAGCTCCAGCTTCTGGGACAGCTGCACACCCAGCTCAGCCCAGCTCAGCAACCTGACCTCCACCGGGGAGGCCTGGGTCACTACCCACAACAGGACCCACAATGTTGGACACAATTCAGCACCTGGAACAAGCAAATAGCAGTCAGCCTGCCAAGCTGCTGTAACTGAGACCTCACCCCCAACCCCCACCTCCTCCCTCTCCCCAGGCCATGGAGCCCCTCCAGCTGAGCTGCTCATTAAGAAAAGCCTCATTTCCCACTCTGACTCTGAGGTTGTAGCATCTTGCATCAGTTCCTTCTCTTTGGACCTTCCCAAAGCCCCAGTGCCTGCCCACTGAGGGAGAGACTGCTCCCCCTTTCAGCATTTGCAATTTACAACAGACATGCTGTCACCTGTCACTAGCTTCAGGAAGCTATGGTGGTTATTTGATGTTATTGTGTGTGTGTGTGTGTGTGTGTGTGTGTTTGTTTTGTTGATTTCAGAGAAGTAGAGAGAGAAAAAGAGATAGAAACATCAATGATGAGAAAGAATCATCGATCAGCTGCCTTCTGCATGCCCCACAATCCAGGCATGTGCCCTGACCAGGAGTTGAACCATGACCTCCTGATTCAGCCTTTCTGCACAGAGCCTGTAGCTCTGGTCATCCCACTGCATGGCTAAGCACACTACTGCCTTTGCTCTGGTCCCCATCACTAGCTTTGGAATACCTGGCCCAGCTGGTTTCCTCAGAGGCCTGAGACCTGATGCAGAGCCATTTCCTAGTGTGATGGAGCTGTTGGGGAGAATCTCAGGCTATGTCTGCATTAATTAAAGATTTGCACCTGATGACTCAGGCTGCAGAGTTGGTTCTTTCCTCAAGGATTTTCCATGGAGTCTCCCATCAGTTCAGGGATTCCAGTAAGCACGGGATCTCCCCAAGCAAAGTGCTACAGTGTAGATCACAAGCTTTGAGGATAAGTGAACTTTAATTTGAGCTGAGCTGATCTGATAATCTGCTACCTTCTCCCATATTTTACCTTTGAAAACCCCAGATTGGCAGAAATAGGATAAACCTTTTAGCAAGTCTGTGCTCCTTCTCTGCTGGATCAAGTGGCCGTGCTAAAAGTTCTTTCCAAAGAACCAGACTCCCAAAGCATGGCTTTCCAAATTATCGACCAGAAATCTAAGTTCAGGGATTGGGTATCTCACTGGTCTTACCTGAAATAGGTGACAGCTCTTCTTTTTATGGGACAGTTCATTTGGGTGCCATTCTTTTAGTCCTTCAGAAACATTCAGTAAGCGACTGATATCCACCAGTCCTGGTGCCTGACGAACCTTTCAGAGGTACCGTTCCCTTGCCTGGACTTGGAACAATCTTCTCTTCACATCCCTGCCACACTGATGATTATCATCTCTTTATGAATCTGTCCTTCAATAAAGTATGAGCTCCTTGAAGGCAAGGACCCTGTCTTTTTATATCTGTACCCTAAATGCCATAAAGCTCAGTACACAAAAGTCAATAAATACCTGTGAAGGAGACAGACAGACAAACCAACAAATACCACACATCGTCATAGAGTCCTAAAACCTCCAACCAGTAGAAGATTATTCTACTCTTCACCCATAAATGCAAATATGGAAGGTAACAATGACCTACTCAGACCATAGGGCACACAAAAACATATAAGATGCAATATATTCAAGAAATTGCCCCTCTGGTTCCAAAACAATCATATTTGCATCTAACAGATATTTTTCAGTTTCACAAATTCTAAATAATAGTATTTTTTTTTTCACATTTCTTGGTCGCTTACTATATCCGAAGCATAGTACAGAATGTTTTATATGTATGTTCTCATTTAATCATCATAATAATCCTGAGTTAATTACTACTATCATCATACCCATTTTACAGGTAAGAGAGCTTGCCCAGGCTACATAACTATTAAGTGGCAGGCATATTAGGACCCAGATGCCCAGATATAATGACACAAAGCTTATGATTTTGGTCTCCATTGCACTTGGAAAACTTGGCAACAAACATTATGATTCTGATTATTGTCATTAGTATAAATTTAGTTTTCTGATTTTGGAGTCAAACAAAACCTTGAGACATGCATATTAGTTCTTGTTAAAAATCATAGGTGAGCTCAAAGACCTAAACATAATACCTTAAACTATCAAACTCTTAGAATAAAACAGAGTAAAAGCTTCATGACAATGTATTTAACAATGACTTCCTGGATATGACACCAAAATTACAGATAACAAAAGAAAAAATAGGTTAAATTGGACTTCATCAAAATTAAAAACTTTTATGCATCAAAGGACACTATCAACAGAACAAAAAGTTACCCCAAAACAACAACCTCATTTTAAAATTGGAAAAACTAAAACTATACCATTAAGCAATAAGTCCCATATCCCCTTGTCCCTAGCCTTTGGCAACCACCATTCTACTTTCTGTCTCTATGAATTTGACTACTCTAGGTACCTTGTATAAGTAGAATCCTAGAGCATTTGTTTTTTGTGACTGGCTTATTTCATTTAGCAAAATGTGCTCAAGATTCATTCATGTTGAGTATGTGTCAGAGTTTCCTCCCTTATTAAGGCTGAATAATACTCCATTGTATGTACAAACCACATTTTTTAAGCCATTCACCCATTGGGTTACTTCCACCTATTGGCTATGGAAAATAATGCTATGAACATGAGTATACAAATATCTCTTTGAATCTCCACTTTTAATTCTTTTGGGTATATATCCAAAAGTGGAGTTTCTGGATCATATGGTAATTTTGCTTTTAAATGTTTTTAGGAAATACTATACTGTTTTCCACAGAGGCCTTACCATTTTATATTCCCGCCAACAGTATATAATTTCTCCACATCCTGACCAACACTTACTATTTTCTGTTCTTTTTTCAATAATAGCTAATGGATATGAGGTGGTATTTCATTGTGGTTTTGATTTATATTTCCCTAAGATTAGTGATATTAAGAATCTTTTCACATGCTTAATGGCCATTTATTTATCTTGTCTGGAGAAATGTCTATATAGGTCCTTTGCCATTTTTAACTGGGTTGTATTTTTGTTGTTCAGATGTTGGGGTTTCTTTATATATTCTGGATATTAACCCAACATTGCTGGAACTTTTAAGATATATTTAAGATTCATCATATTTATAAATTTAATTTATTGGATTTCTAAGAGTTCTTTAAGTAATTAGGAATGCTTATTTGCTAGACAATTGCATTACTTAAAAAGAAAATACATTTAATTTATAAAAGCAAATACTAAGCTTGTAAATATGTTCAAATACTAATGAAAGGCCCTTAAAGATGATGTTAAAATTTGCCATTTATAAACAGAATAATATTTTTAAGCTAAAAATCGAAAGTTTAAGGAAAAGTAGTTTGTTATATGTTTAAAAATCAGATATTAATATAAAAATTCAAAGTAGACCAAATCTTCTCTGTGCTCCAAACTCTCCAGAGACTCAGAGAGGTTAGGTAGCCTGCTCAAGAGTTTAGAGGGCTCAAAATTCAGATCTAAAGACAAATGCGAAGTTGTACTGCCTCAAAGAGAGCCTAGACTTGTGCTACAAATCACTTTGATGATAAAAAATGATGTTTCTAAACAGTGTCAACTTATTTGACTTTCTCATCCTATTAAGGTCAGTCAACAAATACTCATTGCACCTCTATTGGCTGCCCTGTGCTACAATACTGAAACGAAGAGACCTGATTCCTGTCTCCAAGGACCTGCAGTTCTCACGGAGATTGTTTCCTAGGAAACCTGAAATGCAGAAGCAAGACACAAGCTCCTCCTCCAGCCGGGCAGCAGCTTAGGTGGTGAATGGTTCACTAGTCAGTGTGTCTGTTCAAAATCCATTCCTGACCAATCCTAGGAACCCAGCCCATTTTCCCTGCCTCGGAAGTTTAGTGAGCCAGGACCCTCCTTTCCATGTGAGGAGTCAGCCAAACCTTGGATCAAAAACCTTCCCTGGTTTCTTAGTCTGCCACCAATTTAAGGAAATCCCAAACATGAAAAGTCCCAGTTTACAAAACAGATATATTAGGTATCAAGAGGATCTGCTTTGTCTCAGAGATTCCCCCAAAGAGTTGCTTCCAGCAATGACTGTCCCTTGGGCACTTAAATCCGGATTCTTTTTCTACACCTGAAATTCAGTTCCTCTGAAACAGGAGAAACCTGTTATATAGAAGGAGGCGAACCTGTCCTGTTTTTGTACTTACCCTCTGGGACAGTCCCATGAGTCTGGGAAACCTGCCCTAGCTCCTGGATCAAGCCCTGGAAGCAGTCCTTACAGATCAAATGCTGGCACGGGAGGAGCCAGGCACCCACATATTGCAGGTCCTGTTGGCACAACAAGCAAGTCAGTACCACAGCCTCCATTTGTCCACTGCTGTGTTTCTGGTCAACTAGTGGCAGCCCCATAAAGCTCACGTCCATATCCAGGCCCATGCCTGTGCCCGGGACTGGGGCTTTTCCATTGATATCCTCAGGCGTGAAGCAGCGTGTAGAGTGAGCGAGCTCCACTCCCTGTAAGTGAAGCACAAAGCAGAGTGATTTGTCCTGGCCGAGTAGCTCAGGTGGTTGTGGGTTTGATCCCTGGTCAGGGCATAGGCAAGAATCAACCAATTAAGGCATAAATACGTGGAACAAAAAATTGATATTTCTCTCTCCCTCCCATGCTTGCTTGCTCTCTCTCTCTCTCTCTCTCTCTCTCTCTCTCTCAAAATCAACTTTTTTAAAAAGCAGAATGATTTATTTCATTTGGAAGGGGGATATTCCTGGACAGGCCAGAGAAGACTCAGAGACCAAGGCCTCAGAAGTCCAGGCCATGTTCCTCCCCAGAACTGGAATTCATGCCCTACATCATGGCACAGCCTCACCTCTCACTGGGGCCCAAAGACAGAACCTAGCATCTCTGCTGTGGAAAACAAAGCTAGATTCTGTGTTTCTTACAGCGTTTGTTTGCCTTCAAAAGCGTCCGAGATTTACCTCTGCCTCTTTATTAGTGGACAAGCTTAATCCAAGATTTCATTTTGGGGAAAAAAAGGAAACTTATTCAATGCCAAGTTTATGCCAGGTGTTTCATATACTGTATCTCAATCCTCACAGCTACCCTTGGAGATAGGGGTTATATAAAACCATGAGGGCCAGGCTGAGGAAACTGAGGATCAGAGAGATTGGGTAACTGCACAAAAACAGATGCTAAATAGCAGAGTCCAAATTCAAATTCAAACCAGGTCAGTCATTCCAGATTCCAGTCTTTAACTACTGAAATGTTATTCAAGCTGAGGTCCACACACATATTTTCATGAGTTCTCTCCAATAATTTTTTAAAATTAGTGTTTCATTCTGATAAGTGTTTTTTAAAGTATAAATATTCTGAGTCATCTACATCTCCATGACAAGATTTTAGGGGCAGCGTTAAGAGTTTAGGATCTACTGGTAGCTCACACCAAGTACTACTTTATCTCAGGCTGATGAAAAGAGAAAGGGGAAGACGTAATATAGAAACGATGCACTCTTGCCACATGAAGTATGAATGACATTGGGAACACAATGATGAACGTTTCAAAGGAGGTGGGGAAATTGGGCCCTCATCATTGGTGGAGGTGGGGATGGGAGGGTAAGTTTGCCAAACTTAACCCAAAAGGAAGCACAGCATTTAAGTTATTGCGGCAATTCAAGTTTTGTAATTGTATAAGAACAAATGGAGTGTACCTAATTTTGTATTTGTACTGATTTAAGAAACAAAACAAAAATCATTTCATTCCAATCTGGAGCTCTGTAATTATGCAAGTTTGAGAGAACTTTCACTTCAGTCCACAGATTTGGGACTTTAAGGACAAGTCCTTTAAGGACAAAAGGTGATGGGGCTGGGAGAGGCCTGGCCTCTTGGAGGCCCAACAAGATGCCACTAAATAAAGTAATGGGTAGCCTTTCACCTCTACTTCATTGTGGGGCTCTAAGGGAAGTTATTTCCCAGACAGACAGCACCCATAGTAACAGCCCCAGCGGAGGTGAGGGCAGTCTCCCTTAGAAGGTTTAAATAGCTGAGTTTATTTTGTTAGACCGAAAATATCGAACTTTTTTGGTCTTAGAACCCCTGAACATTTTTAAATTAATGAGGACCCCAAAGAGACTTTATGTGGGTTATAACTATTGCTATTTACCATGATATAAACTAAAACTGAGATAATTTTAAAATACTGATTCATTACAAAATAATAAACCTATTACATGTCAACATGAATAACATACTACGAAAAAATAACAATTTTCAAAAAAATAAATTTAGTGAGAAGAGTGACATTGTTTTTCCTTTAATGTCTGGCTTAATAGAAAAGAGCTGGATTTCCATACATGCTTCTGCAGTCAATCTGGTCTATGTTTTTCTGTTTACTGTATATGAAGAAAATCCAGCCTCACACAGTTATACAGTTGGGAACGATAGCAATATTTCAATATAGCCTTATCAGATCATTGTGGCTATTGCTCTTTGGTACTACACCAAAATTCAACAAGAGGTAGTTTCTTAAAGGTTAGTTGCAATGTGGAATCTCTGTTACTTAAATTCCACTATGAATTTTGTACTATGAATTGCTCTTTTACCCAGGCATAATTTCATAACACCAAGCATGGTCATTTGGAAAATATTGGTTCAACAACTTATGCAGATGCTCCAAATACTGACATGTTTCATCATACAATAACCAAAAACAACAATACACTCTTTAATAGCACCTCTAATCTCATGGAAAATTCTTTTAACTATTAGAAAGTTGTCAAACTCATAGAAATAGCTATAACTCTCCCAGAATTCTATTTTTTGCCTGAAAACTCAAATTTTATCATTGGCAGCAAATACTGTCAGTTTTTTCCTTGAAGTAATAGGCTCACTTCATGTTTGAGAAAATATCTACCAAACTCCCAAGCCTGAATAACCAGTTTATCTTTCAGTGTTTTTTCAAGTAAAACTGGTGTTCTATCCTCCCACCAAAAAAAAGGCTAGTTCAGCTTGCAACTCAAATAGTAGCACAAGCAGCATAAGCGCTTTTTGCATACTTGCAATTTTTTCACACAGGGCATTACAAAGACATGTATTCAAGGATTGAGATTTAATAAAATATTTACTGCTTTATTAGGGACATTCTTTTTTTTCTATTCTCACCCAAGGATATGTTTATTGATTGGAGAGAGAGGAAGGGAAAGAGAGAAACATCAGTTGCTTCCCTACATGCCTCAACTGGGCATCAAATCCACAACCTAGATTTGTGCCCTCACCAGGAATCGAACCCGCAACATTTTGGTTGTATGGGAAGATGCTCCAACGAACTGAGCACCAGCCAGGGCATTATCATGGAAATTTTTTTTTTATTTTTATTAATTTCAAAGAGGAAGGGAGAGGGAGAGAGAGAGAAACATCAACAATGATTAAAAATATAAGAAAGGAAGGAAGGAAGGGAGGTCAACAATGAGAGAACCACTGATTGGCAGCTTCCCCCTGCCCCACATGCCCCCCACCCCATATTCTTAAGTGAAATTGGCTTTTTTCTTTTCTTCTTTAATGCAAATGCTTTGCAGTGTACAATGACTTGTAGCAGCAATTTTACACACCATCTTTGGCCTTTGCCTTGGCACCATCAATGCAAATGCCATCCAGTGAAAGGGGCAAATAATATCTTAGTATTATTATGAAAATTGTTTTGACCTTGTGGACCCCCTGAAAGGGTCTCTAGGACTCTCATAGGTCTATAGACCATATTTTTAGAACTGCTGCATTAGACTGTGAATAACAATTCTGGGAATAAAAGGAGGTGGCATGGCTTTCCAACACCAGTAGACTCTATGCAGAGTAAAAATATAAAGAAATAAGTATTTAATTCCTGTCTTAGAAAAGCAATTAGAGTAACTCTGTGAGGATGAAGATTAAAATAAAGGCACAGCCAAGCAATGAGTCTCTGATTTAGGGACAAGCAGGGAGGAAGGGAGAGAGACAGAGAAACATAGGTCAAATGACTTATTTTCTATCCCCCTCCAAATTCAAATACCTACAGGGGCCAGACATATTCACCTAAAAGGATGTGGGTCAGTGTTCCCAAACCTTAGTTTTTCAAAACTCCAGCAACTCAGATTTTTATTTAAATTTTAAAAGATTGCCCTAGCCAGATAGCTCAATTGGTTAGAGCATCATCCCAATATGTCAAGGTTGCAGATTCAATCCCTGGTCAAAGCACATACAGGAGGCAACCAATGAGTGCATAAATAGTGGAACAACAAATTGATGTTACAGCTCTGTCTGGTTTGGCTCAGTGGTTAGAATGTTGGCCTGCACATGGAAGGGTCACAGGTTGGATTACCACCAGCCAGTACAACGGCCAGTACCTAGGTTGCAGGTTCCATCCTGGCCCAGGTTGGGACACATGTGGGAGGCAACTAATCAATGTCTCTCTTGCATTGATGTTTTTCTCTCGCTCTCTCTCCCTCCCTCCTTCCCTTTACTCTCTCTAAAAAAAATCAATGGGGAAAAAAATATTCTCAGGTGAGGATTAACAAAAACAAAACAAAAAAAACTGATGTAACTTTCTCTCTCCCTCTCTCTAAAATCACGCAATAAATTAAATTTTAAAACACTGGCAACTAATTTAGTTTTTAAAAAAAACTTAAGAAAACAGCATGAATCAAACAAAATATACTCTCAGTTAGCTTGCGCCCTCTGCTTTAAGTCACAGAGAAACCTGGACTAAATGAAACAACAAATTTGAAGAATGGGAAACCTCACATAGAAGATTATCTTGCTCACCAACCACCGCCTTTTAACATCCCACACTCAGGGATCTGAGAAAAGGGAAATGTTTACCAGTGTCTCTAACCTTGCCAAGCATTGAAAAAACAAGTCATTCCATGACGCATAGGGAATAAGAATTTCAAAGATTGTTTGCATGGGTAGAACAGAATAAATTATCATTAAAATGTACTCGTTTTAGGCAGAAAATGGGAGAGAGAAACGCTAGGTAATGAGAGAATACCCATTCTATGCTAGGCTGTGTTGAATGTGATATATTATTTATTTCTCTACTTGTTTCCTGATTTAGACACAGTCCTAAAGCAGGACTTTGTCTTTCTTGTTTACCACTGTACTGCCCCCTCACTGCTTGGCTTATCCTATATAATAAAAGGGTAATATGCAAATCGACCAAACAGCAGAATGAACGGTCACTATGACACGCACTGACCACCAGGGGGCAGACGCTCAATGCAGGAGCTGCCCCCTGGTGGTCAGTGTGCTCCCACAGGGGGAGTGCTGCTCAGCCACAAGCTGGGCTGATGGCTGGCAAGTGCAGTGGTGGTGGTGGGAGCCTCTCATGCCTCCGTGGGCCTGAGCAGTCAGTAGGACATCCCCCGAGGGCTCCTGAACTGCTAAAGGGTGCAAGTCGGGCTGAGGGACCCCCTACTCCCCACCCCCAAGTGCACAAATGTCGTGCACCGGGCCGCTAGTATATATATATATATATATATATATATATATATATATATATATATATATATATATATAGTACCTGAAAACAGAAAACACTCAATAAATATTTCTAAAATGAATCACTGAATCTCAGTCATTTTTCATTATACAGACAAGAAAGCTAAGATTCAAAGAGAATATGCTATTTGTTCAATATCATTCAGCTACTAGAAACAGAGGCAGGAAATAAACCCATGTTTCTTTTCACTAATTTTATCATCTGAAATTAAATTAATACCCAACTATTTAAGCTCCCGTCTGTTGTGCTAGTGGGGTAAGCTGCTCTAAAAGACCCTAGAATTATTCTCTTCGCATTTTGCTATTCGGGGTTTAATGGCAGCAGGGCTTTCCATCCCAGCTTCCAACAAAGCTTCTAGGAATGCACTTGCCATGCAGTACAATGAGATTTTTAAAAACCTATACAACACAGAAAGGAAAGACTCCCATAAATTCCTAATCCTCAAATTAGATTATTTTCACTTTGTGCTGAGGGAAACCCTGTGGGCCTATGGATTTTTCCCTTAGATGCCATTTGCTATTTATCAAAAACTACTGATAAAAGAAAAAGAAAAAATCCTGGGCCTGGTGTAGTTGAAATTGGAAACTATACATGTTCTAATGCATAAATTGGTATGATCCATTTGGAAAAAAAATATAGCAACATAAAATGAATCATAAAAATGTTCATACCCTCTAATCCAGCAATCTCACTCCTTGGGATTTATCCTGGACAAATTATTCAATAGGAGAAAAAAACTACATATACACAAACGTTCATTGTATCATTGTTTCTAATAGCAAAGAACACAACAAGAACAACAAAAAAGAAAACAAAATACATGAGAAAATGGCTTAGTAAATTATAGTATTGCTAAAAACAAATCACTCTTTAACTGTTAAAAATAATAATCATAGCCCTGGCTAGGTAGCTTAGTTGGTTGAATCATCATCCTTGTACATCAAAAGGTTGTGGGTTTGATTCCTAGTCAGGACACATACCAATGTTGGGGTTCAATTCCCGACTGGGGCATGTATGGGAGGCAACCTATTGCTGTTTCTCGCTCACATCCATGTTTCTTTCTCTCTCCCCCCCTTCTTGTCTCTCTAAAATAAAATTTTTTAAAAAATCATGAAGACTGGGTAGTGAGACAGAAAAATATCACAGAATTACACGAAAAGCAGAATACAAAACGATTTGTATACTGTGATCATTCATGTAGATGAGAGCTAAAAGGTAAGTCATGAAAACAGCATTGTAAGGTATTATGATTTGAGATGTTTTTACTTATATTTTTTCCCTCCAAAAATTTTTAAATGTTTTACTGTCTTTTCTGTTACCTGACAATTTTTAAGTTGTTTCTGAATCCAATTTGGATTTCTAAGTTTTGCTCTGATTCTCACTTAGAACAGAAATCTGACTCTTCTCATCTTAACAATCCTCTACTTGAAAAAGGAAAGCAATATAATATTTCCAAATGTCCAAATCTAAAGATGAAGAGCCAAAAAACAAGGCTGCATCCGGATACTCATGCTGTTGCTGCTGCTTGAAGGATTGCTGATATACTCAGGAATCCAGAGAGGAGAGGAGAGAGGAACCACCAGGGCCCTCTCCAGAGTGGCGGTGTGCTCACACGGCCACCTAGAGAGAGGTAGTAGGGTAGCAAAAAAGCCAGTACCACTTTTACCTGCCTCACCAGATTGCTGCCTTGCATCAGCTCCTTTCTGCTCATCTTTCACAGGTATTTTCTAAGGCCCTGCCTCTCTGGGAAAGCCCAGATGCCTGAGATGTCACAATGTCATGCTCTAGTTCAGAAGATGTCACAGAGAAGGACGCCTCTCAGCAGTCATGGCCAGTGTGCCTGACAGGGAGGGACAGGTCACTTAATGCGTAATGTCTGAAGGCTACTCAACTCTGCAGACATAGAACTCAGCTTTGTTTGCTCTCCCAGAGCTGGTCGGCCTAGGGAAACTGATCCACACGGACAACCCTAGGTGAGCCTTTTGTTGAAGCTACCTGCCTGCCTTGTAAAGGGGAGGAAGCTGGCTGAAAACTTGAGCCAGAGAACCACCCAGAGAGACAACCCTGGAGAGACAACCAATGAAAAGAATGTTAGGTGAGCAAAGAACACAACACATAGTGCTGGTCCACTCAGAGAGGCCTCCCATGCAGTCAGGTGGCCTGACAGGATGTGGCTCCTCTATAACCAAGGAACCTGGCAAAACTGTCCAGAAGCAGTGTCCCATCACCCAGAACCCTACCTCCACCTCTGGACAGTCTTGGTCCTTGCTACAGGACACCTTTCGTCCCCAAAGCTCTACCCAGCTTACCTTAATTCACAGAGCATCATACAGGGTAGTTTCCAGTTAGCTCAGCTCATCCCTTATATACTTATTGGCCAGTTTTGATGTCAAATAGAGATGATCTCATCTTGGACCTTGCCCTGCATCCTCAAGGCCCCTCTTTCTGCTGGTCATAGGCATTATGTGATTAAGGATAGAAGGAGTGATGAAGACCATAATGCTGTGAGGTCAGAGAGGTTGTGGTCACTGAGTTAAAATCATGGAAGGGGAGGGGAGGAGAGGAGAGGAAGGGGAGGGGAGGGGAGAGGAGGGGGGAGAAGGGGAGGGGAGACTAAAGGCTAAACTATATTAGCAGCTCCATAGCCTCTGGCAAGTCACTCAACTTTCTGTGCCTCAGTTTCCTCATTCATAAAATGGGACTGACAGTGTTGACTTCTCAGGCAGATGCATTTTGTAAACTGCAATATGTATTTGGCTATTATCAGTGTGGACTGGAATGTTCTGAGAAGAAGCAGATTACGAGGTGGGCCCTAAGATTGAGGAAGATTCAGGATACCTGCTCAAGAAGAGGATGAGCACTACAAGCATGAGAAATGGCACAAGCAAAAAGGCAGAAGAGATGTACCAAGTTTGGCTGCAGTAGAAAGCTTGTCTGGGAGAAGCAGATATAAGGCTGGAAGGTAAGTGTGCCGTATTCGGTTGGTGATAGATACTGACCTTTTTGGTCAAGTAAGTGAAAAGATGAAAATAATGTCTTAAAAGATTAACTTGGCAGAGGTATTATGGATGGAGGGAATGGAGGCGAGTTAGAGTGCTGGCAGGGTGGTTACAGAAGGGTGCTGAACTCAAGATAACAGCTATGATGAGGGCCTTAATGAAGGCAGTGGCACAAGAATATGGTGACAGGTGCCGCCACTATGGAAGACAGTATGGAGTTTCCTCAAAAAGTTAAAAATGGAACTCCCATTTGACCCAGTGATCCCACTTCTAGGAATATATCCCAAGAAACCAGAAGCACCAATCAGAAAGGATATATGCACCCATATGTTCATAGCAGCACAATTCACCATAGCTAAGATCTGGAAACAGCCTAAGTGCCCATCAGCAGATGAGTGGATTAGAAAACTGTGGTACATCTACACGATGGAATACTATGCTGCTCTAAAAAGGAAGGAACTCTTACCATTTGCAACAGTATGGATGGAACTGGAGAGCATTATGCTAAGTGAAATAAGCCAGTCAATGAAAGAAAAATCCCACATGATCTCACTCATTTATGGATAATAAAGACCATTATAAACTGATGAACAAAACAGATACAGAGGCAGAGCTGCCTCAAACAGACTGTCAAACTACAGCGGGAAGGCCGGGGAGGGTTGGGGGGCTGGGGGTAAGAGATCAACCGAAGGACTTGTATGCATGCATATAAGCATAACCAATGGACACAATACACTGGGGGGTAGGGGAGGCCAGGGGAAGGGGGGGGGAGACATATGTAATACTCTTTGTAAGGCTTTA
Organism: Myotis daubentonii; assembly: GCF_963259705.1. Lineage (NCBI taxonomy): Eukaryota > Metazoa > Chordata > Mammalia > Chiroptera > Vespertilionidae > Myotis > Myotis daubentonii. Next base: position 48,155,847 of record NC_081848.1, read on the forward strand.
AGCAATAAAACAAAATTTAAAAAAAAAAGAATATGGTGACAGTGAAGATAAGTGTATTCATTCTCTTAACCATTTGTTGAACATGTACTACCTGCCAGGAACTGGGAGTGCATGGATAAAAATTAATCCTCGAGGCTTTAAGGAATTTGGCCTAGTAGGGAAGACAAAGGTGGACCCACAATTACGTAAGAGCTACGTGCTAGGTTTTGTGGTGGCACAAGTGGAGTTAAGTGAGCAACTATGAATGGGTCAAAGAAGTTTCACAAGACGCCTGTACTGGGTACAGGTTGAGCAAGGGTTCTCTGGTCCCAGGCAGGGAGGTAGGGGCGTGTGTGCGTGTGTGCGTGTGTGCGTGTGTGTGTGTGTGTGTGTGTGTGTGTGTGTATGGGGGGGGGTGTCACCGGCGTGTCCAGTTCGGGTAAATTTTACGTGTGGTGGTAAGATTTACAAGGCCTGGATAAAATAGGCTGTAAAGCAACCAGGCATACCGGTTCCTGGAGTCCAGCAGGTTCACACTGAGAGCCTGAGATTCCAGCACAAAGGCAAAGGGGAAAGGAAGACCCAGCGCGCACTCACTGAGTGGGGAGGGGAGCAGCTCCCACGGGTGGTAGAGACGTTTAGGGAAAGACTGTTCCAGGGCCGCAGAGAGACACATAGGGTGGACACGCTGAGGGTCCGATAAACATAGTGCCTCCGGCTCCTCCCCGCGGCCGGGGCGGAGCAGGTCTCCCAGGACGGGGCGAGGCGCGTGCTGGCGCTCGCGGCTGGGCGGTGTGACGAGGAGCTGAACTACGGTGGCCTAGCACGTCCCTGGGCCATGGCGTCGGGAAACGGGCCCGGCCCACAGCGCCCCAAGTCTCAGATTTCGAGACAACTACCGGCCTCCGAGCCTGTACACAGGGCGGGCTGCACGGAGAACGGTTCTCGGCGGCCATACCGGCAAGACAGCCAGGGACTGCGGCGACCGCCCACAGGAAGAGGAAGCGGTGCCGCCCGCAGCCGCGCGGCAGCCTACGCGCGCCCTAGGTCCGCCCTCCCCGGGCGGAAGTGAGGCCACTGGCCCCGCCCCGCATCCCATACCTCGCGAGACTTCGGAAGAGCCTCCCTCTTGCAACTCGGCCGCCAACATGGTAGGTTATTCTTGTGTCGCCTCCCTTTCAGTGCGGGCACCAGACCGCGATCTCTGCTCGCTCTGCACCCCGGCCACCTACCCTCGACCTTAGCTGGCTCTCCCAGGTCGCGCATGGCGGGCCGCAGGGTAGGGGGCCGCCGTGGGCCCGGATGCCCGGGCCGCGTGTTCGGCCCGGGGTTGGAGACAGGCGGGCCCGGGCGCCGCCCGGAGGAGGCCGCGTGGCTCCGGGCCAGCCCGCCCCCGGTGCTTTCCTGAGATCGCGGCACCAGACCGATCCTCGATATGCAGGCCCGCGGGCCCTTCGCAGTCCGGCAAGCTTCGCCCCTGCCCCACCTTTCTTAGGCCTTATCCCACGCACCTTTCTCCACACAGCCATCCAGACTGAGGAAGACCCGCAAACTTCGGGGCCACGTGAGCCACGGCCACGGCCGCATCGGTACGTACCCGCATCCCGTCCTGCCCGGCCCTGGGCTCGGCCTGCCTGGTGCTCAGCTAGTCAGGAGGCAGATGGCTTAGAAGTGGGTCAGTAAGAGCGTGTGCAGCCGGGTCGGATTGAGTCTGACCTACTTCTTGGGATCCTCTAGTATTTCACTTACAGAGAATAGTAGCACATGGGCGGGTGGGTAGTGAAAACTGAGCATTGGTTGAAGGCATGAGTGCTGTTCAGGTCGGAGTCTTGAAGGAGTAGCAGTGCCGACAGGTACTGCGGACTGGGAGCGGCAGAGGCTGGGGGAGACCTGGGCCCCGAGTGTCGGACGGGGAGGGCTCTGCCCTGTTAGCCACGGAACTCTCCTCCTCCAGGCAAGCACAGGAAGCACCCGGGGGGCCGCGGGAATGCTGGCGGCCTGCATCATCACAGGATCAACTTCGACAAATAGTGAGTGTTTCTCGGGCTGTATTTTACTGACAGATTGGAGTTCGGGGTGGGGGTGGGAGCTGGGGAGGCCGGCTCCAAGCATCTTAAATGGGAGGCACGCCTCCTAACCACCTAAACCTTGCCTGTTGTTGGCTTTTACCGAATGAACACTTGATGTGAGCTGAGAAATTTGTCATCGAGGGTAGAGTCACGCTTGGGTATTTGCTGTTGCCTTAGTGTGCTAGAGCCCTCGGAGAGCAACTGCTACCCTTATTCACTGACTGTGGGCCCCTGTGGCACAGTCAGTCACCAGGCTAGTGACACACATCAGACTGACCTATACCTCTGTAGGATCCACTTATGCCCTCCAATTAGGGGGTGGTATTTTAACTATTTGTTTATTATTCGGTGAAAGATCTGTTTTATTCAAAAAATGGCTGGAGTGGAGTATCTGTTAAGATTCTACACCCATTGACAATTTACACTGTAATGGGGGAGGTGGATTATAAAGATGATAAACATCTCTTCTTAACTGGAGTGACGTTTTGAAACTGGTTGCCTTCTCTCAGTCACCCAGGTTACTTTGGGAAAGTTGGTATGAGGCATTACCACTTGAAGAGGAACCAGAGCTTCTGCCCAACTGTCAACCTTGATAAACTGTGGACCCTGGTCAGTGAGCAGACACGGGTGAATGCTGCCAAAAGCAAGACTGGAGTTGCTCCCATCATTGATGTGGTGCGATCGGTGAGTGAATTAATGTTTGCCGTACATGGGTCCTTGCCGCTCCTCAAAGCTCTGAGTAATCTAATCTACTTGATCTCCCACCTGAGCCCTATGCCCGATTCCTAACTAGACAGTTCTGCCTTTAGGCAGAATTTCCAGAGGTAATTCTCTGACCAGAACTGAACTCCAGTTCATTTGTGACTCAACAAAATATTTGAAGAGTGATTCCTTCTACTCTTAATCCTTTCAAGTACTTTATTTTCACTTGAATGTTTTCCCCATCAGTAATTTCTACTGTTATTGTCCTGGTTTGTACAAGTTTGCAATTCTCACCTAAAGTTAGTGGCAATATCTTCGCTCAACTGGCTCTGGTCTGTTTTACACAGGTCTACATTAGGCACCACTACTGACCTTTCATGTTCCCTACAGAATAAAATCCTAGTATGTTTTAATTGTGATTTAAGGCCCTACATTATCTGAAGAGCTGTCCCCCTACTTTCCCCAAAAAAATCCCACCCAAGCTTTTTTGTGTATCTCTGAGTCTTAACCTCCCATGGGTATAGGAGTAGTCTAAACCTTTCAGTTAAGTGTTACATTCCCCTTCCCAGCCGGTTTACCATCCCTTGAGCAATTCTGGTGGTCGAGACTTCTGGAACATTGCTGGGAATGTGGTTTTCCTTTTTTGCTTATTAGATGGTAATTGAATGGGAAAGGGGGTGTTGGGCTTTGCCCGAGACTAGAGTCACATCTTGACAGCTATTGTCCTGGTGTGCTACAGTTCTCGGAGAGCATCTACTGGTCTTGATTCACTGGCGTGGGCAGTACGTGCCCCCGGTAGTGCCCAGATCAGAAACAGGCTTCCCAGCTCCCAGATGGAATGGGTTGTCATCTGTCCTCATACCCATTAGGGAGTGGGTACCTGCCATAGTGTGTTATAACCCTTCTCTCTATTCTAGGGCTACTACAAAGTTCTGGGGAAGGGAAAGCTCCCAAAGCAGCCTGTCATTGTGAAGGCCAAGTTCTTCAGCAGAAGAGCCGAGGAGAAGATTAAGGGTGTTGGTGGGGCCTGTATCCTGGTAGCCTGAAGCTACATGGAGGGGAGTTCATTAAAATGTCCAAGTACTTTTGTCTTCTGGTCTGAGTGTAGGTCCTTTGGCATCGCTACTTCCCTACCTGTACTTCCAAAACCTCCCTAATAGGTTCTAGGAGTTAGGGTATCTAGGCCTGGGGTCTTCTGCAAACTTCCCTGAGGAAGAAAGAAGCCTTTGGACCGATCCTGACTTGAACTTTTCATTTATAAAGTGAGAACGATACCTGTTGCTAACGTGTGTGTATAAGTATTAAATAGTTAAAAGGTCTGTTTGCATTGTATACTCACAATTCACAATGAGTGGAAGAATGTGTCCTTGACTGTTCCATGGGGCTCAAAAGGACTGTTTTGATGGGACACGGTCTACAGAAGAGAAAAAGGAGTGATAGGACCGAGGCCATTCCTAGGGAGATCATTCCTGAGCCCAAGATTTTTCCACCGGGCTCCCTCATCTTGGACTTTGGACTACTCTAGTCTTAACCAAAATCTTGAGATGGGCTCCAGCAATCTGAATTTTAACATGCCAGGGGTTTTACATATCAAACTGGCTTGTATTATAGAAAGCAGTTGTAAGGATTTATGGGTCCCTGTGCATAGGAGGCTTCATGTTCAAAGAAATGTATCATGAAAATCTTAATTTTTCTTCTAGATTGCTGTATATCTAGTAGAAACGTGGGTTATCCTAAAGGCCAGAAACTGGGTTTTGTATATCTTGCAAAACACTGATGACATTGATCCTGGGGTAAATTATAATTTGCTCTTGTGCTCAGTTGTTTCAAAGATTTTTAAATAACGACCCAAAATAAAGCTTGCAGTCTAGAATCCTGGCCAGATTAAGTTAAGATAGCACTCAAGCCTACTAAGACTCAGCTACTAGGTTTGGTTTGGTGGAGAGTTGTTCTCTTTAGTGCTCTGTGGGATCATACATGGGCTGGGAACCATGGGTTTCTGTAGCGCAAATCTGTCATGGCATGACCTCCGGCGGAAGGTGTGCTGTGCCCGCCTTACACGGGTGGGACTTGAGGGAATTAAGTAATGGGAGTTAAGAGGTGTCAGGCTTTATTCAGTTGGACAAAAATAATGACCATTTTGTTTTGGGTTTTTTGTTTTTAACTGGACCATTTGGATTTGCATTTTGCATGACAGTGTTTAAGGAGAAAGGTGAGGTGGTGGGTTTTGCCTTAGTGTCCTCCTGAGAAACTATGGAAGCTAAGGCCATGAATCTAAAACAGGTGGTTAGGTCAGTAGATCGAGAACTGCAAGACGTGCCCTGGCTGGTGTGTTTAGTGGTTAGAATATCAGCCTGAGTACCTAGGTTTGATCCCCAGCTCCAATCGGGTGGGGACTGTCTCACATTGATGTTTCCCTCCCTTGCACCAAAAATCAGTGGGGGAAAAATACTCTGGTGAGGGTTTTAAAAAAGGATTACAAGATTAAATGTTTGAGTCCTTACTGGCACCGAAAGTATAAAAGTATACAAAGTCTGAAATATCCAAACTTAACAATTGTGTAACTCTAATTTTCTTTAAAATTTAGGTGAAGGCACCTACATGAGGATCATGGGGATTAAGTAAAATGTAAAGCATTTATTAAAACTTGTTGACTTGGTTACAATTATGTAAGTGAATTATGGGAGCAGATGAGAAACCTTGGTGTGATTCAGTTCTGGTAAAGTGGTCCCAGCTGAGGGAAGAAGAAACATGCCCTCAGGAAACCAATTTGAAAAAGACAAGGCTCTAGGGCAGTGGTTCTCAGCCTTGGCTGTGCATTAGAATCACCTGGGAATCTTTAAAATCCTGATTTCTGGGCCTCATCCTCCGGAAATTCTGTTTCTTTGTTACTAATGTGGCTCCACTCCATAACAAAGAAACAGAATTTCTGGAGGGTGAGGCCCAGAAATCAGGATTTTTAAAAAGATTCTCAGGTGATTCTAATGTGCAGCCAAGGTTGAGAACTACTGCTCTAGGGACTGGGCTACAGTGGAAATGTAGAGGCCAGGAACAAGAAGTGGGATTCAGAAGACAAAATGGTTAGTCCTGGGATGGTGGGGTTTAGGGGAAGAGTCGCTTGTCCCTTAGTGATCAGCTGTCCAGAAACAGGGTGGTGCAAATGCCGTGCTAAATGTGTAAATCTTTTAAGGCCATCATCCCATTTCTTGGCCTGGGAAAAGCAGCTACTGATCTACTGAGCTTTGTTCAGTGTTCGTACTCACCAGGACAACTAACAGCGGGGCAGATTTTCTGATTCCAAGTACTGCCCAAGGAAGCTGGGGGACTGAAAAGCCAAACGTCCATGCCCAAATGAGTGACAGGCACAGACCTCGCGTGGCTGGAACCAAAGGCAAACTTTAGGTTTTAATTTTATATTTCAGCTGAGATGAACTCAAGCTTCGAATAACGTGTCTTATGGACACAAGCTCATGATGCCCCTAGTGGCCGCTAAGTGCAGAGGCTTAATGACGTGCTTTCATACACTACAGGCATCAGCTGTGTCAGAAGCCCTTCTAACATCTTCAACCTTTTGTTCGTGTCAGAAGATGCAAAAACTAGTATTGCCTAGCACATTGGGTTGACACCTAAATCATCTGCAAGCTGGAATTGCTACGGGTATCGTTACTGGCCTAATACATGCTTTGTTTTCATGCAAACCTCGGAACTGCAGCTATAACATAATGGGGAATGTCTGCCACATATTTGGCAAAATTAGCCAGGTCAGATTTAAGATCTAAATTCATAGGTATTTCTATTCGATGGCTAGCCCCAAAGCAACGAAAACAAACCTGCGGCGCGAGCGCGCACCTCCGGCGGAAGATGTGCGGTGCCCGCCTACACGGTAAGGCGGAAAGCCACGGGGTTTCGGGCGGCCCGAGCCCTGCGGAGCTCAGCGCTTCCGGGCCACCCTCGTGGGCCTACACCGCCGACTTCCTAGGTCCCTCCAGGTTACGGCCACGGCTCCGCTCGCTCTCCCCCGCCCTGAAAGCCACTTCCGGAGTGAGGTTCTAGTTCCGGAATCACTTTGACCCCTGCAGAATGACCGGAAGCACGGTGAACCCGGCTCCACCCCTTGGCTCAGCTATTTCCGGTAGTGGGCGGGGCCGCCCCGCTTTGGGCGGCGGGAAGTTCAATTCCGGCCCCGGTCCCGGTGCGGCTCGTGCCGCCGCGAAGAGCGGAAGTCTCCGCCGCTCGCACACTTTCCAAACCCCGTTTCGGCCGCGCTTAGCGGGAGGCGTGGGCTTCATATACACTTTCAAGACGGTAATTTCCAGATCTCAAAACTGTTTCTGTTGGCAGAAAGATAACGAGCACCAACTGCGTCCAAGGTACCTTGGGCTGAAATATACTTGTGTACACATGAAATGTTCTGGAAGAACATAAAACAAGGGATTTCCGATGAGGGAGAAATGCTATTTTCATATTAAAAGGCGATATAAACGGACAAAAAGTAACTGGAAAGTTGCCAATGACTTGACAGTGCTAAAAAGTATTTTCTTGTACTGGAGTTTTCATGACCTTTGAATTAACACCCACCCCACCACCATAAGTTGAAGGTGTTTTGGGATGCATAACACCACAGTATGGCTCCCTAGTAAGAATGAAGGTTGAAGTGTGTTTCATTTCTGACTTTATTTTAGTCCAATTTTTGTTTTATTTCTACTTCATTTTGTGTGTTTTTAAAACCCTGTTTATGTATCCTTAGACTTAAGTCATTTGGGGGTACAAGGTAAGTTTCAAGTCCACATATGAAATATATTTTTAACAAAAATTTAACTGAGCAGTGATCGCAATTAGAATAATTTTCTTGGGGCCCTAATTACACAGACCATCCGATGTGAACCACAGTTGGTGTCATAATGCTTTCTAAGGGCACGCCTCCAAACACCCCTTAAAAGCGTCCCCATCTCAGCACTGCAGTTACCAGCACATGATGACTCACTGGAAAGGGCCTTCAAAAGACCCAAGAGGCAGCCTGCCCTACTTTAAAAGTTATCAGACTCATTACAGGAAAAACCTAGGGCCTTTCTCTCTTTTTTTTTTTTCTTCTTTTTTTAGCGGGAGCAAAGTTTATTGAGAGAAGCCAGTCCTGGAAAAGGTGCAGCTGGGGTTCCAGGAGCGGCCAGTGTTCCTTTCCATGTTACAGCTGAGCATTACAGTCTAGGAGTCCATGCCCTGGCTGGTTTGGCTCAGTGGATAGTCGGCCTGCGGACTGAAGGGCCCGGATTGGATTCCAGTCAAGGGCACATGCCCAGTTTGCAGGCTTGATCCCCAGTGTGGGGTGTGCAGAGGCAGCCCATCAATAATTCAGTTCTCATCATTGATGTTTCTCTCTCTCCCTCTCCCTTCCTCTCTGAAATCAATAAAAATACATTTAAAAAAAACAAAGTCTAGTAGTCCATGTGTAGAGTTCCACATGGCCACAGGGGAGCATGTCTCCTGCCATCAACCCAAGAATCTAGTGTGTGTTCTGTAGAATCTTGGTGGAACCTCCAGAGACGATATCCAAAATTTCTGTTCAGGTCCAAGTTCCTTGTCTCAAGAAACTGAAGAATGAGTTCGTGAACAAAAAGACCAGCAAAAGCAAGTTTTATTACAGAAACTGCTGCAGGGAGGGGACCCAAGCAGGTTGCCCCTCAGGGCCTTTCTTAACCCCAGAATAGATGAGGGCTGAGGCCCATAGGCACCGGACTTCTAGCAGAGGAGGCCGATTGCCCGAGTTCTCAGCACTGTTAAAGGACACTTGCTCTCAAAGGTGGCAATAGCATGGTGGGGAGGGGGTCAGGGAGTCACAGTCATGGAAGGGAAGGAGCCAGGGAACCTAGCTGTCCTGCAATGCATGGGTTGATTCTTAAGAACAAAGAAAAAAAATCTACCTCAGAACCTAACTCCATTTACAGATAATCAGTAAGTTTGGGGTGGGGGAGAGATGATTCAGTTTTCATGTACTTGTCAGTCTTCCAGGATTCCAAATACTGTTTAAGTCAGGGGAGCTCATACTATATTTTGTTCAGAATACTACCCAGAATTGTTCATTTCAGAAAACTCTCTTGCCAATGGTAACATCTACTCAATAGAATCAGTTTCTAATATAATACACTTTTATCTATCTGCATGTATAGCTACAGTAATTCTGTGTACAGGTGTAAACCTCTGACTCCACTGTATTACAATTGTGTCCAAGCATTTGGCTATTTAAATAAGTGTTCTTTTATAATAAAGTACTTTTTTTTAAATATATTTTATTGATTTTTTACAGAGAGGAAGGGAGAGAGATAGAGAGTTAGAAACATCGATGAGAGAGAAACATCGATCAGCTGCCTCCTGCACATCTCCCACTGGGGATGTGCCCGCAACCAAGGTACATGCCCTTGACCGGAATCGAACCTGGGACCTTTCAGTCCGCAGGCCAACGCTCTATCCACTGAGCCAAACCGGTTTCGGCTATAATAAAGTACTTTATTTCTTCCCTTTTATATTATAATTAAGATGTGTTTAGGTAGGTTATATTACCTCTGATTTCATTTGAGGATAATTCAGGGGAAGAGTTAATGGTATTTGCTATAGAAAAGGCGAGTATTGAATCTGACAGGGTTGAGAATCATCTGTTCAGCGTTTTGAGATCATGTGAAAGCAGAATATGGAAAGAAGCCCTGAACACACCCACCTCTACTATCCCCATAAGACTTCTGTGCCTTGCCCATAGCAGTCACTATATGGGCCCTTGCAGCTCATTCTAAACCATTATGTGCCAGTATTGGTTTCTGAATTGGGATGAGAGTTACAGGAGGAAGAAATCCGTAGGGTTAATTGTAAGAAGTTTTTTTAAAATACATAAGTTTCTAATTACCCCACCCCCAATGTTTATACCAAATATCTTGTGATCTGATCATATCTTGTGGATTCTTTGAAGCCACATGTAAAAGGAAGGGAAAAGATGCCCTAACCGGTTTGGCTCAGTGGATAGAGTGTTGGCCTGCGGACTGAAGGGTCCCAGGTTCGATTCTGGTCAAGGGCATGTACCTTGGTAAAAGGAAGGGAAAAGAGATAAAAATAGCACCTTTTAGAAACTATTATTATTTTACTAGAGGCCTGGTGCACAAAATTCTTTGGGGGGAGAGGGGTCCCTCAGCCTGGCCTGCACCAACTTGCAATCCAGGACCACTGGCTCCTAATTGCTCGCCTGCCTGCCTGATGGCCCCTAACCACTCTGCCTGCCTGCCTGATTGCCCCTAACTGCCTCTGCCTTGGCCCCCGCTGTGGCAGCTTCGTCCAGAAGGTCGTTCAGCTGTCCAGTCTAATTAGCATATTACACTTTTATTATTATAGGTTATTAAGGAATCTACTTCTATGATTGTCATGAAGCCCAGGCTGTGTTAACAGTGACGCGTCCTGGAGGTAACTACACCCCACTTTGGACTTTCTGGTTATAACTCCTGCCTTCTCTCTCTACTTCAGCTGAAAACCCACATTCAGGCTTTTCAGAGAAGACAACCCTCTACTTTGCTTTAAGAGGCAGACAGCAACCCCAAACGATGGACAGGTTGGGATTGGCACAGGCCTTCGATGGAGATGTAGAGGAGGAAAGGGAGGTAAGAATGGGATTGTCTCCTGTTTAAGTAGGCTAGGGTGGAAGGATAGGAAACCTTTACTCCACGGTTCAAATCCTCGCCCAAACCCAGTTCTAATGAACAGAGTTCCAGATTAATACTTCATCTTCAAGGTCCGTGCTCTACGATGGCCTTGGTATGTAGAAAGCCTAAGCCCCCATATTCCCCACCCTGCTCTCTCCTTGCTCTTCCATGGAAGTAACAGAACCTTCTGTAGTCAATCCTAGGGTTCCAACAAATAACTCCACTGAGTGACATGGAAGAGCCGTAGGCTCTCAGCAAGCCCTGGGTTGGCTTTAGCTGGGCTTCACTCCACCGATGTCAGGATGCCCAGTGATGTCTAAGGGCTTTATACCGAACAGAAAAGTGTTGAGATTCACCTAATAGTGGAGTCAAAGGGCAATGAGAAAGAATTTCCCATCCCTGGAAACACTGACATAGAGTATGAACAGTTGGCTGTTAGAGAGGGACACTGAACTAGAACAATGAGGAGGCACTTTCTAACTCTAAGACTAGTCATATTCCCTGGCTCCGCAGCTCAGTTAAGAGCATTGTCCCAATAGGCCAAGGTATTGGGTTTGATCCCTGGTCAGGGCACACACAAGAATCAACCAATGAATGCATACATAAGTGGAACAACAAATAGACGTTTCTCTTTCTTCTTCCCTCTACAGTGGGGCCTTGACTTACGAGTTTAATTCGTTCCGTGACGGAGCTCGTAACTCAAATTACTCATGTGTCAAATCCATTTTCACCATTACAATGACACGTGATGCTGGGCTGATGTTGTGGCGTTCACTGAGACGTTTGCTGCGCCAGCGAGCGGTGGGGTATCTGAAGCTGGCTCGTAACCCGAATTTTAGCTCGCAACTCAAAGCAAAAAATCGGCCGAGAGACGGCTCGTATCTCGAAAAACTCGTTAGTCGGGACACTCGTAAGTCAAGGCCCCACTGTACCTCCTTCTCTCCCTCTTCCTCTCAAATTAATAAATAATAAATTTTAAAAAGTCTAATCATAAAGTCAGACCACAGAACCAAGTACCCGTCATGATGGTGTTTCACCCCTGGCCGGCCTGTCTCAGCCCAGCCCCCAGGAGAGGAAGTTACAGACAACGCAGCCAAAGAACACATGGGGCTCTGGGCCCAAACTGTACGCTGTTTATTGCGAACACCCGCAGACGGTGGGAAGGAGGGATGCCTTGTACCGCGTCATGGCCACCACGGACTGGGAGCCGGGCCCGGAGAGCACTGGCAGAGCTGGGGGGGGGGGGCTCCCGTGACTCACTGACCACCACCAAGGTGGGAGAAACGAGAAGGCCAGGCCCAAGAGCCTGGTTTCATGCTGAAAAGGGGACTGACTGACCTTTGCCTTTTAAAAACAGAAGGTTAGGGAAGGGAGACTACTAGAAAAAAAAAAAAAATAGAAACGCTAAAAAAATGTTTTAAAAAATAGTCCCCCTGTACATAACAAGACAGCATCTGCTCTCCGTGGCCCCAGGCTGGCAGCAGGAGCTCAGGCAGGCAGGCCAGGAGCCTCCCGGGGAAGATCAGTGGTTTGGCCGAGACAGTCAGCTGCACATAATTGGCCAGTCACCAGCACCCAGCAGAACGTCATCCGTGCTCGGGCAGGGCAGGAAAGCACCCGGCCCCTTGGGAATATACAAATATTTACCAGATTCTCTTTACTTGTTACAAAAACAGATAAGAAAGCTTACAGCAGATTATTTACAAACAGTATCTGGGATATCGTGAAGGCAGAGGTGGGCTGGCTTGGAGGGTGGGGTCTGTGGGGACAGAGCAGCCACAGCAGCCCAGGGGGTCCCAGGCTGGGCCCCCTCCCCAGGCTCCAGGCTCTGCCAGGCACTGGACTCTCTGTCCCTGGGGAAGGGGCTTAATTCTTCTTGTGGAGAAACTTCATTTTGTTGCCTGTGGGCCAGAAAGGGCAGGAGTGAGAATATTTCCATATAATCTCTAACCCTCTCAGTTGGAGAGAAAGGATTAGAGAGGCTGGACTATGACAGATCTGAGCCGTGGTAGGGAAAACACTCCAATGAGGGCCCTGGAAGTAATCACTGTTTGGCTTTGGGCGAGCATTTAACTTACTTGGCCTCAATTTCCCTTGAAATGGAGACATTCTATGACCTAAGTGGCTGGGCTCTTTGAAAAGAATGGAGGTTTTCAGAGACGGCACTCTGGCATTGCTAGTCTTGTAGACCCCTCCTGGCCTACAGGAAAGCTCTGTCCTAGTGGCCCTCCTATTCCCTCAGGAAGGAGTGCACCCAGAAAACCTCAGGTGAGATCTGTGGTTTCTCTTGGCTCTGTAGGTAGGTAAATCCTGTGCTAAATGCCCTTGGAGCACTGGGCTGGGAACCTTCTCTTCACCAAGGGACCCCTTCCCTTTCTGTCTATAGCCCCAGTATAATACCCATTGGCATTGGTATAGAGCAGTTTGGGGTACAGATCCCCCCCCCCCCCGCCACCCTCTCCCCCAGCCTCTCATCGACGACAGAGCTACTTACCCAAACCTCGGAGAAACTTATTCATTCCGCTCTGTTCCGTGTCTGGGAGCTCCTCTAAATACTGCTCCACTCGCTGCTCAAAGAGGCCTGGGGAAGAGGAGAAACAGGAGCAGGGAAAAGAACAGTCAATGGAGGAAGGGAAGACAAGGCCTCCTGGAAGGGATGATGGGACACAGATCCCCAAAAGGAGAAGCCAAGGCTCTGCAATTGTAATTTACAGGAGCACCTCCGAGTTCAGATCGGCTCACCGAAACTACCATCGCACTGGGGTTCACTGTTCACAGCAAGAGGCCCTGGATACCTGCTCCCGGGGCACAAGGCTGAGCTGCGTGACGGCGAAGGTGCTGCTCCGCGTTTCAAAGCTGCCCCTGGGTGTCTAGTCCCTTGTGGACCACTCTACAACGTTGTTTCGAAAGGTTTGTCAGGCTAAACGGACAGTATTCGTGGACAGAATAATAACCCTGATGTCAGACAGAAAGACGTTGATGAGGTGGAAGAGCCCTACAGTGAGCAGAGCCGACAAAATAAGTAGCGATAAGAGAACCTTCTGCTCTGAATGTGTTCTGCCACGAACCTAAGACAGAGCTATTCTCCCGAGGGCCTTCTCAACCCTGGATTCTCAGACTTCCCAGATTGCTCAGTCAGGTCTTTTTCTCTGAATAAGCAGGATGTTTGAGGAGGGGACGGGCACCCGGCGGCACGCTGCTCTTGGAGGAGACCAGCCCGTGGCTCCCGCCCGGGCAGCCTGAGCCGTGTGTGCTGGGACAGGAGCGGAAAGCTCCCTGCGAAGTTTCTATCAGATGAAAGGGGATGGTGGTAGGAGGCCTGGGCCCAGCCAGTGCCCAAGAGCTTCTAGCTATCCGCCCTGCTGGCAGCAGAAACGTTAGGAGGAGAAGGCCTGCTGACCCCGGCTCTGCTAACCTTACCCTTTGCCCGACACTTTCTTAGCTCCCTGTCTTGGATGAAGCCAGCAAACATCTGAGACTCCATAAAAACCTCAAGGAAACGGCGGATGCTCTTGGAGGCCACAGACTTGCGGAAGGCTTCTCGCTGAAAGGCTCTCTCCCCCTTCTCACTCTGGGTCAGGAAGAGGGAGTAGTGCCCAACCGTCTCCACGAAGAACCGGATAAACACCTCCGACACCAGCCCATTGAGGGTGTTACATTCTGGAAGAGAAAAGAACACCTTTCAGGATCTGGTCGAGAGCCTGCCATCTCCAGACTCGAACCTCAGCCTCCAGCTGGTATCTCCCTGACCACCTCTCTGTTCTTGACACTACCTCCTGGGCACCTGGGCTTATCACGAGCTCACAAGCTGGGAGGCTGGCAACTACTTGCTGGATGAAAGAGAGTGGGAATCAGAGACCAGAGGACCCCTTCCCCCACACCCCTCGCCTGGGTGGTTTTCCTGGCTTCACAGCAGGAGGAAGCTCCCTTCATCCCCTTCCATGGCTCCAGGCAAGGCCCGAGGGGGAGGAATAACTAGTTTCCTGTCAGCAAGAGTCTTTGTAGCTGTCACAGGGCTTGGGGTTTTCCTTCCCAAGCCTCCTGAGGTAGAGAAGAATTAGAGGGAAGAGGTAACTTTGTAGCTAGGTCAGCAGTCGCCAACCTTTAGGACCGCAGGGCCCAGCAGTGGTCCGTGGTTGGCGACCGCTGGCCTAGGCCACTGGAGAAGCAGCCCCAATATTATGTTCCTGAGCTTGCTCTGATAAAATACCACAATACTTCTCCCCCTCAGACGTAGTCAAGCCATAACTCCCTGAACTCCACCGGTGGTGCGGCTAGAGAATTCTAGGTTAGCATGAGATCAAGGTCCTACAACTGGAACCTCATCAGCCTGAGGGCCTGGTGCATAGAGCCAGGGTCCCGCCCGATGAGGCCCAGGCCCAGAGCAGAGGAGCCTGGGGCCAGAGCTGACGGTGTGGCAGCAAGCCTCACTCACCATCGTCGGAGTCGCTGTCGGAATCCTGGGAGATCAGTTCGTTCTTCCTCTCTAGAGCCTGCTCCAGAGCCGCCTGCAACTTTCTAGGTAACAACGTGTCCTCATCATCCATCTGCAGGAGAAGGAAAATGCAGTGACAGTGATAATAACGGACAGTGGCTGAGCCTTTACCACGTGCCAGGCCCTGTATGAATAGCTTACATGTACACTCTCCTTCAATTGTCCCAATAACCCTGATACTATTTATCAGTCTCACTTTAAGATGAGAAGCTGAGGTTAAAAAACTTGTCCAAGGTCACATGGATAAAAAGTGGTAGAGCAGGTGGCATTCACAGGACCAGCGAAAGGTTCCTTCCTACCCTGATACCCCGACGAAGTCTCCCCTATTCCCCGAGCTTTAGCTCCAGGAGGAAGCGCAGCTGGCAGGGGTGGGGAGACTGTCTCAGGCGAGAGGTTAAGCCACCGTTCCCGTCTCTACATTCTGGTTCAGTGTCTGCACCTTGATGCCTGTACCCAGGAGACCAAACTCTGTCAATGCTGCGTCACAGACTGTACCCTCCCAGAGGGTACGACACTGGGCTGGGCTGTTTGTAGAGCCAGCAGGATTCCCACGACTAACAAAGGCTTTTGAAGTTAACCTTTTCATCCCACGGCATTCTATGCATCCTGTGTACTCAGCTCCCAGCAACATTTCAAGGCAGGTGCTACCACCATGCCTGCTTTAGAGATGAGAACTCGGCTCAGAGAAGCTCAGAGCCTGTCCATGTGGCTCAAAGGTGGCAGAGCCCAGAGGTCACGTCTTTAGACCTACAGGCCCTGTCGTCTGCACTCCCACACGCCTTCTAGAAGCTGATGGTGCCAGCAAGAAAGGCAGACCCTGCCGAGGTCAAGACCGCTCAGATCAGTGTCTCCCGTCCTTGTCTATTCTGTGAATACGGGACCCAGAGAGCTTAACAAGCAGGTGGTGGAGGCTGAGCTGCATGCAACGGTGCTGGCTGCTCTGGAGTCTGCACTGAACAAGCACCCGCCCAGGGCAGGCCACGTTCCAGCGTCCCACTCTTACCTGCCGGATGAATCGGTCCGATCCCAGATTCACCATCAGTGCCTGAGGAAAAGAGGCATCGGACAGTGATTCAGGGTACGAATCCCTGCAATGCCCTCCCCAGGCCTCCAGACCCCTAGGTCCCAGGGTCAGATAACAGGAATAACTCCAGCCAGGGACAGCCCTCCCAGGGAGAAAGGATGAGCTGGGTAGAGAGGCCCAGAGGGCACAAAAGAGAAAATTCCAGTGCCTTTCCCCCCTCCATTCCCCCTCTGCCCTTCTCTCCTGGGGGTTTCTGTTCCTTCTGTCCCTTCCTCCTTCCAACCTCCCGCCATCTGGTTCCCCAGGTGGCCCACCTCCTCCACCGGCAGCTCCTTCAGTTTGGGAAGGGAGCTGGAGAGCAGGCCAACCAGGAAGGGGGTGGGACAGCAGACGATGTCAATCATGGAGGCCGGGAGGACAGGAATGAAGGTATGCTGCCAGGAGAAGGGGTAGAGCAAGGCCACCACGGCGTGGGAGCAGCTGGACAGGGTACTGGTGGACAAAGAGAGACACAGTGCCTGAACCCAGACCCCGCGCCTTCGAGGAGGGGGAGGTGGAGCCTGCTGGGGCTCAGAACATCCTTTAATGTTAAACCTCCCAATGCAACAAAAATCGATGCTAATGGGGCTCAGGTCTGGGTCTGACCCTACAGGCCAGTGAAGCCCCCACATCCCCACCGTCAGGGCCCCAAGGACATTGCTGCTACCCTCTTTGGTGACTACCTAGAAACAGCCAGGAAGGCATGTAGCAATGAACACACACAGGACTGACATATACCCTACTCTCCCCAAAGGGCCACCCACATGCACAGGCAGGCCTAACTAGTGCAGGAGTATCAGCTCAGGCTGGGAGCACAAAGGTAAAGTGAGTCAGAGCTGGTTACAAATTCATAGCGTGCAAGAGCTGGAAGGCCCTATAGAGATCATCTCATCAATTCTGCATTTTACAGCTGGGGCCACCGATACCCAGGCCAGTTTACGCATAAGTGGCAGACCCACAACACAACCAGGCTTCCTGTCCCCCAGCCCAGCATGACTTCACTGCTCTGCCCTCCAGCCATCCCTTCCTCTCCTTGATCGGAAAAAGTGGTCTGAGGCCCACTGACTGCGGTCAGGGGGCTGGCACCACTCTTGCCATCTTTCCTCTCAGGCTCCAAAAAATAGCCACAGGTCTCAGTGGGGTCATCCCTCTCTTGACCTAGAGGGGGCTCCAGGCTTCTATGCCCAGGGCTGGCTGTCCAAGCAGAACGGCCAGTGGGAGCCGGAGGAAAATCTCTAGGATGCTAGCTAGGCGGTATAAATGCGAGTGCACACTCCCCAGGTGCTTTGAGGGCTGGTGAAGGGCACCAGCAAACAGGAGACACACCTGGTCTGGACTGTCCATCTGCCAGGAGCATAATCCAAGGCCCTCCCCTAGGGACCATGTTACAGATCAGGAGACAGAGGCCCGCAGTCAAGACCACTTTTAAGCTTGACTCTCCCACCCTGTCCTCCACATCTACTGGTCCCACCCATTAGCCATAAAAGCTTGGTCTCTGTGGGATCAGCTCCATAGCAACTGTAGGTAGCTGCGATAGGGTTAAGCCTCAGACTGACCTGTTGGCAAAGCCACAAACAAGTCCCAGCTTAGAGGGCACAGCCCTCTTAGCATAATTAAGCTTGACCTGATGACCCTCCCTAGATCTTATCTGGGTAGCTAATGGGATGTTACTAATGTTGTGGCCCCCACCCCATAACAAAGAAACAGAATTTCCGGAGGATGAGGCCCAGGAATCAGGATTTTAAAAAGATTCCCAGGTGATTCTAATGTGCAGCCAAGGTTGAGAACCACTGAGACCCAGCTATCCTCTGTCTTTTCTAAATCCTTCACCGCCCCCCCCCCCCCCCCCCCCCGCATCGCCAGGCTCACTGAACCTTTGGCTGTGCTGGCATGGCACAAGGGACTCTTGCCCTTTCACAACTAACGTCCCAGCAGTCAGAGGACATGGTTCTCTGACACGACAGAACAGACCCCTCTTCTAGAAGGATCTCTGGATGTTCACGAGTGTTTTGTCAGCCAGTGCTTTGCATGACTGCCCTGCCACGGACACTAAAATACTGCTGGGCCTTGAGGCAGAGACAGGTGTCCTGGCCCCGAAGCCCTTCCCCTGGGCACAGCAGCTCCCCACACCCCAAGGAGAGCCACCTGAAAGAGGTCTGGAAAAAGGATGTCTCAGGGCCTAGGGACACTGATCTCCACCGTCTCCTCCGATCGCCACAGAGCTCATGCACACGTGCACACACACATCTCACAGACGTGACAACGGAACCCAGCCAGAGGGACAAAGGACTGCGGAACACCTAACACACGAGGCGCGGAGCCTGAGCTGCTGCACTGCTGAGCCCTGATTGCCATAGGGCCTGTGCGCCCTCCTGGGCTCCCTACCTGCCCCTCCCGTCAGAGGCAGACCCGGAGCAGGGGGACGTCTTTCCTAAGACCCAAGACTGGCAGAACTCAAACGCCAGGCCAGGCCCAGGGCAGGGCCTGGGGCACTTTCCTCCCAGAAGGGTCCTGGAATGTGCTCAGAGGCAGCTGCACAGCTGCAGCCACAGAAACAACAGCTGTGCTCATATCCCGACGGAGCTGGGCTAACAGTGGGGTAGCAGAGAGGATACCTCCAGTGAGGGATGGAAGCTTCAGGAAAAGAAACCTCAGGGTCCAGGCTATGTTATGGGCACCAAGGTCTGCCCAGACCAGAGCCTCACAGCTGGGCAGCTGGGGGTCCTGTCCCAGTGGCCTTCAGGATCCATTTCTCCTGCTCCCCTTGCCACCCTCATACATGCAGACAGAAGTACCTCAGGGATCCTGGGCTTATTGGGGGACAAACGGGACAGAGGATGTTTCTTTTCTGCCCCTCGTATCAGCACCTGGCATACGGTATGGCACATGCAGGTAACTTAATAAACGCCTGAATGAATGAGTTCTGCCACCCTGGAGAAACCTGCTGCCTGTGACGGGTTATTTGACCAAAATAAAATAGATAATGTGCTGCCAATATCTCATCCTCTCCCTGCCTGGCCCACCTCCACCCACACTCTTTGCTATGATCTGTTTGTGTCCCCCCAAATTCATATGTTGAAACCCTAACTCCAAATATGACATTAGGAGGTGGGGCTTTGGAAGGCTTGGGTCATGAGAAAGAAGCCCTCATAAATGGTACTAGTGTTCTTAGAACAGAGACTGCAGAGATCTGTAGTCCCATCCACATTGGCTTCTTCTGGGACACCTCGTGTCCAGTGAACTTCTGCCACCCTCCGATGGCCACAACCAGATCTTGGCATCCTCCTCTAAAATCATCAATGCCAACGCTTCGGACCAAGACTTGTGACCCATCCAGCTCTTCCCTTAC